>NC_091684.1:72481818-72784848 GCF_041296265.1 Equus caballus
GCTGGAAGTAAGATGCTGTGGGGCCCAACTCGCCCTTTGGAAAGAAGCCTGCACGTTGTGCCTTTCAGCTCTAGGGCAAAGTAGCACACCCAGAGCAGAAGTCCTACTTCAGCCAGATCAGGCCTGCAAAGAAACTGCGTTTCACAGGCCTTTGGAAGAGATGTTCCCGGTAGGCTGTAAGAGCACTGTGCAGAGCGAGTTGTTTCTTAGCTTCCCAAAGAGCTGGAAGCAAGATGCTGTGGGGCCCAACTCGCCCTTTGGAAAGAAGCCTGCACGTTGTGCCTTTCAGCTCTAGGGCAAAGTAGCACACCAAGAGCAGAAGTCCTACTTCAGCCAGATCAGGCCTGCAAAGAAACTGCGTTTCACAGGCCTTTGGAAGAGATGTTCCCGGTAGGCTGTAAGAGCACTGTGCAGAGCGAGTTGTTTCTTAGCTTCCCAAAGAGCTGGAAGCAAGATGCTGTGCGGCCCAACTCGCCCTTTGGAAAGAAGCCTGCACGTTGTGCCTTTCAGCTCTAGGGCAAAGTAGCACACCCAGAGCAGAAGTCCTACTTCAGCCAGATCAGGCCTGCAAAGAAACTGCGTTTCACAGGCCTTTGGAAGAGATGTTCCCGGTAGGCCGTAAGAGCACTGTGCAGAGCGAGTTGTTTCTTAGCTTCCCAAAGAGCTGGAAGCAAGCTGCTGTGGGGCCCAACTCGCCCTTTGGAAAGAAGCCTGCACGTTGTGCCTTTCAGCTCTAGGGCAAAGTAGCACACCCAGAGCAGAAGTCCTACTTCAGCCAGATCAGGCCTGCAAAGAAACTGCGTTTCACAGGCCTTTGGAAGAGATGTTCCCGGTAGGCTGTAAGAGCACTGTGCAGAGCGAGTTGTTTCTTAGCTTCCCAAAGAGCTGGAAGCAAGATGCTGTGGGGCCCAACTCGCCCTTTGGAAAGAAGCCTGCACGTTGTGCCTTTCAGCTCTAGGGCAAAGTAGCACACCCAGAGCAGAAGTCCTACTTCAGCCAGATCAGGCCTGCAAAGAAACTGCGTTTCACAGGCCTTTGGAAGACATGTTCCCGGTAGGCCATAAGAGCACTGTGCAGAGCGAGTTGTGTCTTAGCTTCCCAAAGAGCTGGAAGCAAGATGCTGTGGGGCCCAACTCGCCCTTTGGAAAGAAGCCTGCACGTTGTGCCTTTCAGCTCTAGGGCAAACTAGCACACCCAGAGCAGAAGTCCTACTTCAGCCAGATCAGGCCTGCAAAGAAACTGCGTTTCACAGGCCTTTGGAAGAGATGTTCCCGGTAGGCTGTAAGAGCACTGTGCAGAGCGAGTTGTTTCTTAGCTTCCCAAAGAGCTGGAAGCAAGCTGCTGTGGGGCCCAACTCGCCCTTTGGAAAGAAGCCTGCACGTTGTGCCTTTCAGCTCTAGGGCAAAGTAGCACACCCAGAGCAGAAGTCCTACTTCAGCCAGATCAGGCCTGCAAAGAAACTGCGTTTCACAGGCCTTTGGAAGAGATGTTCCCACTAGGCTGTAAGAGCACTGTGCAGAGCGAGTTGTTTCTTAGTTTCCCAAAGAGCTGGAAGCAAGATGCTGTGGAGCCCAACTCGCCCTTTGGAAAGAAGCCTGCACGTTGTGCCTTTCAGCTCTAGGGCAAAGTAGCACACCCAGAGCAGAAGTCCTACTTCAGCCAGATCAGGCCTGCAAAGAAACTGCGTTTCACAGGCCTTTGGAAGAGATGTTCCCGGTAGGCTGTAAGAGCACTGTGCAGAGCGAGTTGTTTCTTAGCTTCCCAAAGAGCTGGAAGCAAGATGCTGTGGGGCCCAACTCGCCCTTTGGAAAGAAGCCTGCACATTGTGCCTTTCAGCTCTAGGGCAAAGTAGCACACCCAGAGCAGAAGTCCTACTTCAGCCAGATCAGGCCTGCAAAGAAACTGCGTTTCACAGGCCTTTGGAAGAGATGTTCCCGGTAGGCTGTAAGAGCACTGTGCAGAGCGAGTTTTTTCTTAGCTTGCCAAAGAGCTGGAAGCAAGATGCTGTGCGGCCAACTCGCCCTTTGGAAAGAAGCCTGCACGTTGTGCCTTTCAGCTCTAGGGCAAAGTAGCACACCCAGAGCAGAAGTCCTACTTCAGCCAGATCAGGCCTGCAAAGAAACTGCGTTTCACAGGCCTTTGGAAGAGATGTTCCCCGTAGGCTGTAAGAGCACTGTGCAGAGCGAGTTGTTTCTTAGCTTCCCAAAGAGCTGGAAGTAAGATGCTGTGGGGCCCAACTCGCCCTTTGGAAAGAAGCCTGCACGTTGTGCCTTTCAGCTCTAGGGCAAAGTAGCACACCCAGAGCAGAAGTCCTACTTCAGCCAGATCAGGCCTGCAAAGAAACTGCGTTTCACAGGCCTTTGGAAGAGATGTTCCCGGTAGGCTGTAAGAGCACTGTGCAGAGCGAGTTGTTTCTTAGCTTCCCAAAGAGCTGGAAGCAAGATGCTGTGGGGCCCAACTCGCCCTTTGGAAAGAAGCCTGCACGTTGTGCCTTTCAGCTCTAGGGCAAAGTAGCACACCAAGAGCAGAAGTCCTACTTCAGCCAGATCAGGCCTGCAAAGAAACTGCGTTTCACAGGCCTTTGGAAGAGATGTTCCCGGTAGGCTGTAAGAGCACTGTGCAGAGCGAGTTGTTTCTTAGCTTCCCAAAGAGCTGGAAGCAAGATGCTGTGCGGCCCAACTCGCCCTTTGGAAAGAAGCCTGCACGTTGTGCCTTTCAGCTCTAGGGCAAAGTAGCACACCCAGAGCAGAAGTCCTACTTCAGCCAGATCAGGCCTGCAAAGAAACTGCGTTTCACAGGCCTTTGGAAGAGATGTTCCCGGTAGGCCGTAAGAGCACTGTGCAGAGCGAGTTGTTTCTTAGCTTCCCAAAGAGCTGGAAGCAAGCTGCTGTGGGGCCCAACTCGCCCTTTGGAAAGAAGCCTGCACGTTGTGCCTTTCAGCTCTAGGGCAAAGTAGCACACCCAGAGCAGAAGTCCTACTTCAGCCAGATCAGGCCTGCAAAGAAACTGCGTTTCACAGGCCTTTGGAAGAGATGTTCCCGGTAGGCTGTAAGAGCACTGTGCAGAGCGAGTTGTTTCTTAGCTTCCCAAAGAGCTGGAAGCAAGATGCTGTGGGGCCCAACTCGCCCTTTGGAAAGAAGCCTGCACGTTGTGCCTTTCAGCTCTAGGGCAAAGTAGCACACCCAGAGCAGAAGTCCTACTTCAGCCAGATCAGGCCTGCAAAGAAACTGCGTTTCACAGGCCTTTGGAAGACATGTTCCCGGTAGGCCATAAGAGCACTGTGCAGAGCGAGTTGTGTCTTAGCTTCCCAAAGAGCTGGAAGCAAGATGCTGTGGGGCCCAACTCGCCCTTTGGAAAGAAGCCTGCACGTTGTGCCTTTCAGCTCTAGGGCAAACTAGCACACCCAGAGCAGAAGTCCTACTTCAGCCAGATCAGGCCTGCAAAGAAACTGCGTTTCACAGGCCTTTGGAAGAGATGTTCCCGGTAGGCTGTAAGAGCACTGTGCAGAGCGAGTTGTTTCTTAGTTTCCCAAAGAGCTGGAAGCAAGATGCTGTGGAGCCCAACTCGCCCTTTGGAAAGAAGCCTGCACGTTGTGCCTTTCAGCTCTAGGGCAAAGTAGCACACCCAGAGCAGAAGTCCTACTTCAGCCAGATCAGTCCTGCAAAGAAACTGCGTTTCACAGGCCTTTGGAAGAGATGTTCCCGGTAGGCTGTAAGAGCACTGTGCAGAGCGAGTTGTTTCTTAGCTTCCCAAAGAGCTGGAAGCAAGATGCTGTGGGGCCCAACTCGCCCTTTGGAAAGAAGCCTGCACATTGTGCCTTTCAGCTCTAGGGCAAAGTAGCACACCCAGAGCAGAAGTCCTACTTCAGCCAGATCAGGCCTGCAAAGAAACTGCGTTTCACAGGCCTTTGGAAGAGATGTTTCCACTAGGCTGTAAGAGCACTGTGCAGAGCGAGTTGTTTCTTAGCTTGCCAAAGAGCTGGAAGCATGATGCTGTGCGGCCAACTCGCCCTTTGGAAAGAAGCCTGCACGTTGTGCCTTTCAGCTCTAGGGCAAAGTAGCACACCCAGAGCAGAAGTCCTACTTCAGCCAGATCAGGCCTGCAAAGAAACTGCGTTTCACAGGCCTTTGGAAGAGATGTTCCCGGTAGGCCGTAAGAGCACTGTGCAGAGCGAGTTGTTTCTTAGATTCCCAAAGAGCTAGAAGCAAGATGCTGTGGGGCCCAACTCGCCCTTTGGAAAGAAGCCTGCACGTTGTGCCTTTCAGCTCTAGGGCAAAGTAGCACACCCAGAGCAGAAGTCCTACTTCAGCCAGATCAGGCCTGCAAAGAAACTGCGTTTCACAGGCCTTTGGAAGAGATGTTCCCGGTAGGCTGTAAGAGCATTGTGCAGAGCGAGTTGTGTCTTAGCTTCCCAAAGAGCTGGAAGCAAGCTGCTGTGGGGCCCAACTCGCCCTTTGGAAAGAAGCCTGCACGTTGTGCCTTTCAGCTCTAGGGCAAAGTAGCACACCCAGAGCAGAAGTCCTACTTCAGCCAGATCAGGCCTGCAAAGAAACTGCGTTTCACAGGCCTTTGGAAGAGATGTTCCCACTAGGCTGTAAGAGCACTGTGCAGAGCGAGTTGTTTCTTAGCTTCCCAAAGAGCTGGAAGCAAGATGCTGTGGAGCCCAACTCGCCCTTTGGAAAGAAGCCTGCACGTTGTGCCTTTCAGCTCTAGGGCAAAGTAGCACACCCAGAGCAGAAGTCCTACTTCAGCCAGATCAGGCCTGCAAAGAAACTGCGTTTCACAGGCCTTTGGAAGAGATGTTCCCGGTAGGCTGTAAGAGGACTGTGCAGAGCGAGTTGTTTCTTAGCTTCCCAAAGAGCTGGAAGCAAGATGCTGTGGGGCCCAACTCGCCCTTTGGAAAGAAGCCTGCACGTTGTGCCTTTCAGCTCTAGGGCAAAGTAGCACACCCAGAGCAGAAGTCCTACTTCAGCCAGATCAGGCCTGCAAAGAAACTGTGTTTCACAGGCCTTTGGAAGAGATGTTCCCACTAGGCTGTAAGAGCACTGTGCAGAGCGAGTTGTTTCTTAGCTTGCCAAAGAGCTGGAAGCATGATGCTGTGCGGCCAACTCGCCCTTTGGAAAGAAGCCTGCACGTTGTGCCTTTCAGCTCTAGGGCAAAGTAGCACACCCAGAGCAGAAGTCCTACTTCAGCCAGATCAGGCCTGCAAAGAAACTGCGTTTCACAGGCCTTTGGAAGAGATGTTCCCGGTAGGCCGTAAGAGCACTGTGCAGAGCGAGTTGTTTCTTAGATTCCCAAAGAGCTAGAAGCAAGATGCTGTGGGGCCCAACTCGCCCTTTGGAAAGAAGCCTGCACGTTGTGCCTTTCAGCTCTAGGGCAAAGTAGCACACCCAGAGCAGAAGTCCTACTTCAGCCAGATCAGGCCTGCAAAGAAACTGCGTTTCACAGGCCTTTGGAAGAGATGTTCCCGGTAGGCTGTAAGAGCACTGTGCAGAGCGAGTTGTGTCTTAGCTTCCCAAAGATCTGGAAGCAAGATGCTGTGGGGCCCAACTCGCCCTTTGGAAAGAAGCCTGCACGTTGTGCCTTTCAGCTCTAGGGCAAACTAGCACACCCAGAGCAGAAGTCCTACTTCAGCCAGATCAGGCCTGCAAAGAAACTGCATTTCACAGGCCTTTGGAAGAGATGTTCCCACTAGGCTGTAAGAGTACTGTGCAGAGCGAGTTGTTTCTTAGCTTGCCAAAGAGCTGGAAGCAAGATGCTGTGCGGCCAACTCGCCCTTTGGAAAGAAGCCTGCACGTTGTGCCTTTCAGCTCTAGGGCAAAGTAGCACACCCAGAGCAGAAGTCCTACTTCAGCCAGATCAGGCCTGCAAAGAAACTGCGTTTCACAGGCCTTTGGAAGAGATGTTCCCCGTAGGCTGTAAGAGCACTGTGCAGAGCGAGTTGTTTCTTAGCTTCCCAAAGAGCTGGAAGCAAGATGCTGTGGGGCCCAACTCGCCCTTTGGAAAGAAGCCTGCACGTTGTGCCTTTCAGCTCTAGGGCAAAGTAGCACACCCAGAGCAGAAGTCCTACTTCAGCCAGATCAGGCCTGCAAAGAAACTGCGTTTCACAGGCCTTTGGAAGAGATGTTCCCGGTAGGCTGTAAGAGCACTGTGCAGAGCGAGTTGTTTCTTAGCTTCCCAAAGAGCTGGAAGCAAGCTGCTGTGGGGCCCAACTCGCCCTTTGGAAAGAAGCCTGCACGTTGTGCCTTTCAGCTCTAGGGCAAAGTAGCACACCCAGAGCAGAAGTCCTACTTCAGCCAGATCAGGCCTGCAAAGAAACTGCGTTTCACAGGCCTTTGGAAGAGATGTTCCCACTAGGCTGTAAGAGCACTGTGCAGAGCGAGTTGTTTCTTAGCTTCCCAAAGAGCTGGAAGCAAGATGCTGTGGAGCCCAACTCGCCCTTTGGAAAGAAGCCTGCACGTTGTGCCTTTCAGCTCTAGGGCAAAGTAGCACACCCAGAGCAGAAGTCCTACTTCAGCCAGATCAGGCCTGCAAAGAAACTGCGTTTCACAGGCCTTTGGAAGAGATGTTCCCGGTAGGCTGTAAGAGCACTGTGCAGAGCGAGTTGTTTCTTAGCTTCCCAAAGAGCTGGAAGCAAGATGCTGTGGGGCCCAACTCGCCCTTTGGAAAGAAGCCTGCACGTTGTGCCTTTCAGCTCTAGGGCAAAGTAGCACACCCAGAGCAGAAGTCCTACTTCAGCCAGATCAGGCCTGCAAAGAAACTGCGTTTCACAGGCCTTTGGAAGAGATGTTCCCGGTAGGCTGTAAGAGCACTGTGCACAGCGAGTTGTTTCTTAGCTTGCCAAAGAGCTGGAAGCAAGATGCTGTGCGGCCAACTCGCCCTTTGGAAAGAAGCCTGCACGTTGTGCCTTTCAGCTCTAGGGCAAAGTAGCACACCCAGAGCAGAAGTCCTACTTCAGCCAGATCAGGCCTGCAAAGAAACTGCGTTTCACAGGCCTTTGGAAGAGATGTTCCCCGTAGGCTGTAAGAGCACTGTGCAGAGCGAGTTGTTTCTTAGCTTCCCAAAGAGCTGGAAGTAAGATGCTGTGGGGCCCAACTCGCCCTTTGGAAAGAAGCCTGCACGTTGTGCCTTTCAGCTCTAGGGCAAAGTAGCACACCCAGAGCAGAAGTCCTACTTTAGCCAGATCAGGCCTGCAAAGAAACTGCGTTTCACAGGCCTTTGGAAGAGATGTTCCCACTAGGCTGTAAGAGCACTGTGCAGAGCGAGTTGTTTCTTAGCTTCCCAAAGAGCTGGAAGCAAGATGCTGTGGGGCCCAACTCGCCCTTTGGAAAGAAGCCTGCACGTTGTGCCTTTCAGCTCTAGGGCAAAGTAGCACACCCAGAGCAGAAGTCCTACTTCAGCCAGATCAGGCCTGCAAAGAAACTGCGTTTCACAGGCCTTTGGAAGAGATGTTCCCGGTAGGCTGTAAGAGCACTGTGCAGAGCGAGTTGTTTCTTAGCTTCCCAAAGAGCTGGAAGCAAGATGCTGTGCGGCCCAACTCGCCCTTTGGAAAGAAGCCTGCACGTTGTGCCTTTCAGCTCTAGGGCAAAGTAGCACACCCAGAGCAGAAGTCCTACTTCAGCCAGATCAGGCCTGCAAAGAAACTGCGTTTCACAGGCCTTTGGAAGAGATGTTCCCGGTAGGCCGTAAGAGCACTGTGCAGAGCGAGTTGTTTCTTAGCTTCCCAAAGAGCTGGAAGCAAGCTGCTGTGGGGCCCAACTCGCCCTTTGGAAAGAAGCCTGCACGTTGTGCCTTTCAGCTCTAGGGCAAAGTAGCACACCCAGAGCAGAAGTCCTACTTCAGCCAGATCAGGCCTGCAAAGAAACTGCGTTTCACAGGCCTTTGGAAGAGATGTTCCCGGTAGGCTGTAAGAGCACTGTGCAGAGCGAGTTGTTTCTTAGCTTCCCAAAGAGCTGGAAGCAAGATGCTGTGGGGCCCAACTCGCCCTTTGGAAAGAAGCCTGCACGTTGTGCCTTTCAGCTCTAGGGCAAAGTAGCACACCCAGAGCAGAAGTCCTACTTCAGCCAGATCAGGCCTGCAAAGAAACTGCGTTTCACAGGCCTTTGGAAGACATGTTCCCGGTAGGCCGTAAGAGCACTGTGCAGAGCGAGTTGTGTCTTAGCTTCCCAAAGAGCTGGAAGCAAGATGCTGTGGGGCCCAACTCGCCCTTTGGAAAGAAGCCTGCACGTTGTGCCTTTCAGCTCTAGGGCAAACTAGCACACCCAGAGCAGAAGTCCTACTTCAGCCAGATCAGGCCTGCAAAGAAACTGCGTTTCACAGGCCTTTGGAAGAGATGTTCCCGGTAGGCTGTAAGAGCACTGTGCAGAGCGAGTTGTTTCTTAGCTTCCCAAAGAGCTGGAAGCAAGCTGCTGTGGGGCCCAACTCGCCCTTTGGAAAGAAGCCTGCACGTTGTGCCTTTCAGCTCTAGGGCAAAGTAGCACACCCAGAGCAGAAGTCCTACTTAGGCCAGATCAGGCCTGCAAAGAAACTGCGTTTCACAGGCCTTTGGAAGAGATGTTCCCACTAGGCTGTAAGAGCACTGTGCAGAGCGAGTTGTTTCTTAGCTTCCCAAAGAGCTGGAAGCAAGATGCTGTGGAGCCCAACTCGCCCTTTGGAAAGAAGCCTGCACGTTGTGCCTTTCAGCTCTAGGGCAAAGTAGCACACCCAGAGCAGAAGTCCTACTTCAGCCAGATCAGTCCTGCAAAGAAACTGCGTTTCACAGGCCTTTGGAAGAGATGTTCCCGGTAGGCTGTAAGAGCACTGTGCAGAGCGAGTTGTTTCTTAGCTTCCCAAAGAGCTGGAAGCAAGATGCTGTGGGGCCCAACTCGCCCTTTGGAAAGAAGCCTGCACGTTGTGCCTTTCAGCTCTAGGGCAAAGTAGCACACCCAGAGCAGAAGTCCTACTTCAGCCAGATCAGGCCTGCAAAGAAACTGCGTTTCACAGGCCTTTGGAAGAGATGTTTCCACTAGGCTGTAAGAGCACTGTGCAGAGCGAGTTGTTTCTTAGCTTGCCAAAGAGCTGGAAGCATGATGCTGTGCGGCCAACTCGCCCTTTGGAAAGAAGCCTGCACGTTGTGCCTTTCAGCTCTAGGGCAAAGTAGCACACCCAGAGCAGAAGTCCTACTTCAGCCAGATCAGGCCTGCAAAGAAACTGCGTTTCACAGGCCTTTGGAAGAGATGTTCCCGGTAGGCCGTAAGAGCACTGTGCAGAGCGAGTTGTTTCTTAGATTCCCAAAGAGCTAGAAGCAAGATGCTGTGGGGCCCAACTCGCCCTTTGGAAAGAAGCCTGCACGTTGTGCCTTTCAGCTCTAGGGCAAAGTAGCACACCCAGAGCAGAAGTCCTACTTCAGCCAGATCAGGCCTGCAAAGAAACTGCGTGTCACAGGCCTTTGGAAGAGATGTTCCCGGTAGGCTGTAAGAGCACTGTGCAGAGCGAGTTGTGTCTTAGCTTCCCAAAGAGCTGGAAGCAAGATGCTGTGGGGCCCAACTCGCCCTTTGGAAAGAAGCCTGCACGTTGTGCCTTTCAGCTCAAGGGCAAACTAGCACACCCAGAGCAGAAGTCCTACTTCAGCCAGATCAGGCCTGCAAAGAAACTGCGTTTCACAGGCCTTTGGAAGAGATGTTCCCGGTAGGCTGTAAGAGCACTGTGCAGAGCGAGTTGTTTCTTAGCTTCCCAAAGAGCTGGAAGCAAGATGCTGTGGGGCCCAACTCGCCCTTTGGAAAGAAGCCTGCACGTTGTGCCTTTCAGCTCTAGGGCAAAGTAGCACACCCAGAGCAGAAGTCCTACTTCAGCCAGATCAGGCCTGCAAAGAAACTGCGTTTCACAGGCCTTTGGAAGACATGTTCCCGGTAGGCTGTAAGAGCACTGTGCAGAGCGAGTTGTTTCTTAGCTTCCCAAAGAGCTGGAAGCAAGCTGCTGTGGGGCCCAACTCGCCCTTTGGAAAGAAGCCTGCACGTTGTGCCTTTCAGCTCTAGGGCAAAGTAGCACACCCAGAGCAGAAGTCCTACTTCAGCCAGATCAGGCCTGCAAAGAAACTGCGTTTCACAGGCCTTTGGAAGACATGTTCCCGGTAGGCCGTAAGAGCACTGTGCAGAGCGAGTTGTTTCTTAGCTTCCCAAAGAGCTGGAAGCAAGCTGCTGTGGGGCCCAACTCGCCCTTTGGAAAGAAGCCTGCACGTTGTGCCTTTCAGCTCTAGGGCAAAGTAGCACACCCAGAGCAGAAGTCCTACTTCAGCCAGAACAGGCCTGCAAAGAAACTGCGTTTCACAGGCCTTTGGAAGAGATGTTCCCGGTAGGCCGTAAGAGCACTGTGCAGAGCGAGTTGTTTCTTAGCTTCCCAAAGAGCTGGAAGCAAGCTGCTGTGGGGCCCAACTCGCCCTTTGGAAAGAAGCCTGCACGTTGTGCCTTTCAGCTCTAGGGCAAAGTAGCACACCCAGAGCAGAAGTCCTACTTCAGCCAGATCAGGCATGCAAAGAAACTGCGTTTCACAGGCCTTTGGAAGAGATGTTCCCGGTAGGCTGTAAGAGCACTGTGCAGAACGAGTTGTTTCTTAGCTTCCCAAAGAGCTGGAAGCAAGATGCTGTGGGGCCCAACTCGCCCTTTGGAAAGAAGCCTGCACGTTGTGCCTTTCAGCTCTAGGGCAAACTAGCACACCCAGAGCAGAAGTCCTACTTCAGCCAGATCAGGCCTGCAAAGAAACTGCGTTTCACAGGCCTTTGGAAGAGATGTTCCGGGTAGGCTGTAAGAGCACTGTGCACAGCGAGTTGTTTCTTAGCTTCCCAAAGAGCTAGAAGCAAGATGCTGTGGGGCCCAACTCGCCCTTTGGAAAGA
Organism: Equus caballus; assembly: GCF_041296265.1. Taxonomy (NCBI): domain Eukaryota; kingdom Metazoa; phylum Chordata; class Mammalia; order Perissodactyla; family Equidae; genus Equus; species Equus caballus. The sequence continues at coordinate 72,492,687 of NC_091684.1, forward strand.
AGCCTGCACGTTGTGCCTTTCAGCTCTAGGGCAAAGTAGCACACCCAGAGCAGAAGTCCTACTTCAGCCAGATCAGGCCTGCAAAGAAACTGCGTTTCACAGGCCTTTGGAAGAGATGTTCCCGGTAGGCTGTAAGAGCACTGTGCAGAGCGAGTTGTGTCTTAGCTTCCCAAAGAGCTGGAAGCAAGATGCTGTGGGGCCCAACTCGCCCTTTGGAAAGAAGCCTGCACGTTGTGCCTTTCAGCTCTAGGGCAAACTAGCACACCCAGAGCAGAAGTCCTACTTCAGCCAGATCAGGCCTGCAAAGAAACTGCGTTTCACAGGCCTTTGGAAGAGATGTTCCCGGTAGGCTGTAAGAGCACTGTGCAGAGCGAGTTGTTTCTTAGCTTCCCAAAGAGCTGGAAGCAAGCTGCTGTGCGGCCCAACTCGCCCTTTGGAAAGAAGCCTGCACGTTGTGCCTTTCAGCTCTAGGGCAAAGTAGCACACCCAGAGCAGAAGTCCTACTTCAGCCAGATCAGGCCTGCAAAGAAACTGCGTTTCACAGGCCTTTGGAAGAGATGTTCCCACTAGGCTGTAAGAGCACTGTGCAGAGCGAGTTGTTTCTTAGCTTCCCAAAGAGCTGGAAGCAAGATGCTGTGGAGCCTAACTCACCCTTTGGAAAGAAGCCTGCACGTTGTGCCCTTCAGCTCTAGGGCAAACTAGCACACCCAGAGCAGAAGTCCTACTTCAGCCAGATCAGGCCTGCAAAGAAACTGCGTTTCACAGGCCTTTGGAAGAGATGTTCCCGGTAGGCTGTAAGAGCACTGTGCAGAGCGAGTTGTTTCTTAGCTTCCCAAAGAGCTGGAAGCAAGCTGCTGTGGGGCCCAACTCGCCCTTTGGAAACAAGCCTGCACGTTGTGCCTTTCAGCTCTAGGGCAAAGTAGCACACCCAGAGCAGAAGTCCTACTTCAGCCAGATCAGGCCTGCAAAGAAACTGCGTTTCACAGGCCTTTGGAAGAGATGTTCCCACTAGGCTGTAAGAGCACTGTGCAGAGCGAGTTGTTTCTTAGCTTGCCAAAGAGCTGGAAGCATGATGCTGTGCGGCCAACTCGCCCTTTGGAAAGAAGCCTGCACGTTGTGCCTTTCAGCTCTAGGGCAAAGTAGCACACCCAGAGCAGAAGTCCTACTTCAGCCAGATCAGGCCTGCAAAGAAACTGCGTTTCCCAGGCCTTTGGAAGAGATGTTCCCGGTAGGCCGTAAGAGCACTGTGCAGAGCGAGTTGTTTCTTAGATTCCCAAAGAGCTAGAAGCAAGATGCTGTGGGGCCCAACTCGCCCTTTGGAAAGAAGCCTGCACGTTGTGCCTTTCAGCTCTAGGGCAAAGTAGCACACCCAGAGCAGAAGTCCTACTTCAGCCAGATCAGGCCTGCAAAGAAACTGCGTGTCACAGGCCTTTGGAAGAGATGTTCCCGGTAGGCTGTAAGAGCACTGTGCAGAGCGAGTTGTGTCTTAGCTTCCCAAAGAGCTGGAAGCAAGATGCTGTGGGGCCCAACTCGCCCTTTGGAAAGAAGCCTGCACGTTGTGCCTTTCAGCTCTAGGGCAAACTAGCACACCCAGAGCAGAAGTCCTACTTCAGCCAGATCAGGCCTGCCAAGAAACTGCATTTCACAGGCCTTTGGAAGAGATGTTCCCACTAGGCTGTAAGAGCACTGCGCAGAGCGAGTTGTTTCTTAGCTTGCCAAAGAGCTGGAAGCAAGATGCTGTGCGGCCAACTCGCCCTTTGGAAAGAAGCCTGCACGTTGTGCCTTTCAGCTCTAGGGCAAAGTAGCACACCCAGAGCAGAAGTCCTTCTTCAGCCAGATCAGGCCTGCAAAGAAACTGCGTTTCACAGGCCTTTGGAAGAGATGTTCCCCGTAGGCTGTAAGAGCACTGTGCAGAGCGAGTTGTTTCTTAGCTTCCCAAAGAGCTGGAAGTAAGATGCTGTGGGGCCCAACTCGCCCTTTGGAAAGAAGCCTGCACGTTGTGCCTTTCAGCTCTAGGGCAAAGTAGCACACCCAGAGCAGAAGTCCTACTTCAGCCAGATCAGGCCTGCAAAGAAACTGCGTTTCACAGGCCTTTGGAAGAGATGTTCCCAGTAGGCTGTAAGAGCACTGTGCAGAGCGAGTTGTTTCTTAGCTTCCCAAAGAGCTGGAAGCAAGATGCTGTGGGGCCCAACTCGCCCTTTGGAAAGAAGCCTGCACGTTGTGCCTTTCAGCTCTAGGGCAAAGTAGCACACCCAGAGCAGAAGTCCTACTTCAGCCAGATCAGGCCTGCAAAGAAACTGCGTTTCACAGGCCTTTGGAAGAGATGTTCCCGGTAGGCTGTAAGAGCACTGTGCAGAGCGAGTTGTTTCTTAGCTTCCCAAAGAGCTGGAAGCAAGATGCTGTGCGGCCCAACTCGCCCTTTGGAAAGAAGCCTGCACGTTGTGCCTTTCAGGTCTAGGGCAAAGTAGCACACCCAGAGCAGAAGTCCTACTTCAGCCAGATCAGGCCTGCAAAGAAACTGCGTTTCACAGGCCTTTGGAAGAGATGTTCCCGGTAGGCTGTAAGAGCACTGTGCAGAGAGAGTTGTTTCTTAGCTTCCCAAAGAGCTGGAAGCAAGCTGCTGTGGGGCCCAACTCGCCCTTTGGAAAGAAGCCTGCACGTTGTGCCTTTCAGCTCTAGGGTAAAGTAGCACACCCAGAGCAGAAGTCCTACTTCAGCCAGATCAGGCCTGCAAAGAAACTGCGTTTCACAGGCCTTTGGAAGACATGTTCCCGGTAGGCTGTAAGAGCACTGTGCAGAGCGAGTTGTTTCTTAGCTTCCTAAAGAGCTGGAAGCAAGCTGCTGTGGGGCCCAACTCGCCCTTTGGAAAGAAGCCTGCACGTTGTGCCTTTCAGCTCTAGGGCAAAGTAGCACACCCAGAGCAGAAGTCCTACTTCAGCCAGATCAGGCCTGCAAAGAAACTGCGTTTCACAGGCCTTTGGAAGAGATGTTCCCGGTAGGCCGTAAGAGCACTGTGCAGAGCGAGTTGTTTCTTAGCTTCCCAAAGAGCTGGAAGCAAGCTGCTGTGGGGCCCAACTCGCCCTTTGGAAAGAAGCCTGCACGTTGTGCCTTTCAGCTCTAGGGCAAAGTAGCACACCCAGAGCAGAAGTCCTACTTCAGCCAGATCAGGCCTGCAAAGAAACTGCGTTTCACAGGCCTTTGGAAGAGATGTTCCCGGTAGGCTGTAAGAGCACTGTGCAGAGCGAGTTGTTTCTTAGCTTCCCAAAGAGCTGGAAGCAAGATGCTGTGGGGCGCAACTCGCCCTTTGGAAAGAAGCCTGCACGTTGTGCCTTTCAGCTCTAGGGCAAAGTAGCACACCCAGAGCAGAAGTCCTACTTCAGCCAGATCAGGCCTGCAAAGAAACTGCGTTTCACAGGCCTTTGGAAGAGATGTTCCCGGTAGGCTGTAAGAGCACTGTGCAGAGCGAGTTGTTTCTTAGCTTCCCAAAGAGCTGGAAGCAAGATGCTGTGGGGCCCAACTCGCCCTTTGGAAAGAAGCCTGCACGTTGTGCCTTTCAGCTCTAGGGCAAAGTAGCACACCCAGAGCAGAAGTCCTACTTCAGCCAGATCAGGCCTGCAAAGAAACTGCGTTTCACAGGCCTTTGGAAGACATGTTCCCGGTAGGCTGTAAGAGCACTGTGCAGAGCGAGTTGTTTCTTAGCTTCCCAAAGAGCTGGAAGCAAGCTGCTGTGGGGCCCAACTCGCCCTTTGGAAAGAAGCCTGCACGTTGTGCCTTTCAGCTCTAGGGCAAAGTAGCACACCCAGAGCAGAAGTCCTACTTCAGCCAGATCAGGCCTGCAAAGAAACTGCGTTTCACAGGCCTTTGGAAGAGATGTTCCCGGTAGGCCGTAAGAGCACTGTGCAGAGCGAGTTGTTTCTTAGCTTCCCAAAGAGCTGGAAGCAAGCTGCTGTGGGGCCCAACTCGCCCTTTGGAAAGAAGCCTGCACGTTGTGCCTTTCAGCTCTAGGGCAAAGTAGCACACCCAGAGCAGAAGTCCTACTTCAGCCAGATCAGGCCTGCAAAGAAACTGCGTTTCACAGGCCTTTGGAAGAGATGTTCCCGGTAGGCTGTAAGAGCACTGTGCAGAACGAGTTGTTTCTTAGCTTCCCAAAGAGCTGGAAGCAAGATGCTGTGGGGCCCAACTCGCCCTTTGGAAAGAAGCCTGCACGTTGTGCCTTTCAGCTCTAGGGCAAACTAGCACACCCAGAGCAGAAGTCCTACTTCAGCCAGATCAGGCCTGCAAAGAAACTGCGTTTCACAGGCCTTTGGAAGAGATGTTCCCGGTAGGCTGTAAGAGCACTGTGCACAGCGAGTTGTTTCTTAGCTTCCCAAAGAGCTAGAAGCAAGATGCTGTGGGGCCCAACTCGCCCTTTGGAAAGAAGCCTGCACGTTGTGCCTTTCAGCTCTAGGGCAAAGTAGCACACCCAGAGCAGAAGTCCTACTTCAGCCAGATCAGGCCTGCAAAGAAACTGCGTTTCACAGGCCTTTGGAAGAGATGTTCCCGGTAGGCTGTAAGAGCACTGTGCAGAGCGAGTTGTGTCTTAGCTTCCCAAAGAGCTGGAAGCAAGATGCTGTGGGGCCCAACTCGCCCTTTGGAAAGAAGCCTGCACGTTGTGCCTTTCAGCTCTAGGGCAAAGTAGCACACCCAGAGCAGAAGTCCTACTTCAGCCAGATCAGGCCTGCAAAGAAACTGCGTTTCACAGGCCTTTGGAAGAGATGTTCCCGGTAGGCTGTAAGAGCACTGTGCAGAGCGAGTTGTTTCTTAGCTTCCCAAAGAGCTGGAAGCAAGCTGCTGTGCGGCCCAACTCGCCCTTTGGAAAGAAGCCTGCACGTTGTGCCTTTCAGCTCTAGGGCAAAGTAGCACACCCAGAGCAGAAGTCCTACTTCAGCCAGATCAGGCCTGCAAAGAAACTGCGTTTCACAGGCCTTTGGAAGAGATGTTCCCGGTAGGCTGTAAGAGCACTGTGCAGAGCGAGTTGTTTCTTAGCTTCCCAAAGAGCTAGAAGCAAGATGCTGTGGGGCCCAACTCGCCCTTTGGAAAGAAGCCTGCACGTTGTGCCTTTCAGCTCTAGGGCAAAGTAGCAGACCCAGAGCAGAAGTCCTACTTCAGCCAGATCAGGCCTGCAAAGAAACTGCGTTTCACAGGCCTTTGGAAGAGATGTTCCCGGTAGGCTGTAAGAGCACTGTGCAGAGCGAGTTGTGTCTTAGCTTCCCAAAGAGCTGGAAGCAAGATGCTGTGGGGCCCAACTCGCCCTTTGGAAAGAAGCCTGCACGTTGTGCCTTTCAGCTCTAGGGCAAACTAGCACACCCAGAGCAGAAGTCCTACTTCAGCCAGATCAGGCCTGCAAAGAAACTGCGTTTCACAGGCCTTTGGAAGAGATGTTCCCGGTAGGCTGTAATAGCACTGTGCAGAGCGAGTTGTTTCTTAGCTTCCCAAAGAGCTGGAAGCAAGCTGCTGTGCGGCCCAACTCGCCCTTTGGAAAGAAGCCTGCACGTTGTGCCTTTCAGCTCTAGGGCAAAGTAGCACACCCAGAGCAGAAGTCCTACTTCAGCCAGATCAGGCCTGCAAAGAAACTGCGTTTCACAGGCCTTTGGAAGAGATGTTCCCACTAGGCTGTAAGAGCACTGTGCAGAGCGAGTTGTTTCTTAGCTTCCCAAAGAGCTGGAAGCAAGATGCTGTGGAGCCTAACTCACCCTTTGGAAAGAAGCCTGCACGTTGTGCCCTTCAGCTCTAGGGCAAACTAGCACACCCAGAGCAGAAGTCCTACTTCAGCCAGATCAGGCCTGCAAAGAAACTGCGTTTCACAGGCCTTTGGAAGAGATGTTCCCGGTAGGCTGTAAGAGCACTGTGCAGAGCGAGTTGTTTCTTAGCTTCCCAAAGAGCTGGAAGCAAGCTGCTGTGGGGCCCAACTCGCCCTTTGGAAAGAAGCCTGCACGTTGTGCCTTTCAGCTCTAGGGCAAAGTAGCACACCCAGAGCAGAAGTCCTACTTCAGCCAGATCAGGCCTGCAAAGAAACTGCGTTTCACAGGCCTTTGGAAGAGATGTTCCCACTAGGCTGTAAGAGCACTGTGCAGAGCGAGTTGTTTCTTAGCTTGCCAAAGAGCTGGAAGCATGATGCTGTGCGGCCAACTCGCCCTTTGGAAAGAAGCCTGCACGTTGTGCCTTTCAGCTCTAGGGCAAAGTAGCACACCCAGAGCAGAAGTCCTACTTCAGCCAGATCAGGCCTGCAAAGAAACTGCGTTTCCCAGGCCTTTGGAAGAGATGTTCCCGGTAGGCCGTAAGAGCACTGTGCAGAGCGAGTTGTTTCTTAGATTCCCAAAGAGCTAGAAGCAAGATGCTGTGGGGCCCAACTCGCCCTTTGGAAAGAAGCCTGCACGTTGTGCCTTTCAGCTCTAGGGCAAAGTAGCACACCCAGAGCAGAAGTCCTACTTCAGCCAGATCAGGCCTGCAAAGAAACTGCGTGTCACAGGCCTTTGGAAGAGATGTTCCCGGTAGGCTGTAAGAGCACTGTGCAGAGCGAGTTGTGTCTTAGCTTCCCAAAGAGCTGGAAGCAAGATGCTGTGGGGCCCAACTCGCCCTTTGGAAAGAAGCCTGCACGTTGTGCCTTTCAGCTCTAGGGCAAACTAGCACACCCAGAGCAGAAGTCCTACTTCAGCCAGATCAGGCCTGCAAAGAAACTGCATTTCACAGGCCTTTGGAAGAGATGTTCCCACTAGGCTGTAAGAGCACTGTGCAGAGCGAGTTGTTTCTTAGCTTGCCAAAGAGCTGGAAGCAAGATGCTGTGCGGCCAACTCGCCCTTTGGAAAGAAGCCTGCACGTTGTGCCTTTCAGCTCTAGGGCAAAGTAGCACACCCAGAGCAGAAGTCCTTCTTCAGCCAGATCAGGCCTGCAAAGAAACTGCGTTTCACAGGCCTTTGGAAGAGATGTTCCCCGTAGGCTGTAAGAGCACTGTGCAGAGCGAGTTGTTTCTTAGCTTCCCAAAGAGCTGGAAGTAAGATGCTGTGGGGCCCAACTCGCCCTTTGGAAAGAAGCCTGCACGTTGTGCCTTTCAGCTCTAGGGCAAAGTAGCACACCCAGAGCAGAAGTCCTCCTTCAGCCAGATCAGGCCTGCAAAGAAACTGCGTGTCACAGGCCTTTGGAAGAGATGTTCCCGGTAGGCTGTAAGAGCACTGTGCAGAGCGAGTTGTGTCTTAGCTTCCCAAAGAGCTGGAAGCAAGATGCTGTGGGGCCCAACTCGCCCTTTGGAAAGAAGCCTGCACGTTGTGCCTTTCAGCTCTAGGGCAAAGTAGCACACCCAGAGCAGAAGTCCTACTTCAGCCAGATCAGGCCTGCAAAGAAACTGCGTGTCACAGGCCTTTGGAAGAGATGTTCCCGGTAGGCTGTAAGAGCACTGTGCAGAGCGAGTTGTGTCTTAGCTTCCCAAAGAGCTGGAAGCAAGATGCTGTGGGGCCCAACTCGCCCTTTGGAAAGAAGCCTGCACGTTGTGCCTTTCAGCTCTAGGGCAAAGTAGCACACCCAGAGCAGAAGTCCTACTTCAGCCAGATCAGGCCTGCAAAGAAACTGCGTTTCACAGGCCTTTGGAAGAGATGTTCCCGGTAGGCTGTAAGAGCACTGTGCAGAGCGAGTTGTGTCTTAGCTTCCCAAAGAGCTGGAAGCAAGATGCTGTGGGGCCCAACTCGCCCTTTGGAAAGAAGCCTGCACGTTGTGCCTTTCAGCTCTAGGGCAAACTAGCACACCCAGAGCAGAAGTCCTACTTCAGCCAGATCAGGCCTGCAAAGAAACTGCATTTCACAGGCCTTTGGAAGAGATGTTCCCACTAGGCTGTAAGAGCACTGTGCAGAGCGAGTTGTTTCTTAGCTTGCCAAAGAGCTGGAAGCAAGATGCTGTGCGGCCAACTCGCCCTTTGGAAAGAAGCCTGCACGTTGTGCCTTTCAGCTCTAGGGCAAAGTAGCACACCCAGAGCATAAGTCCTTCTTCAGCCAGATCAGGCCTGCAAAGAAACTGCGTTTCACAGGCCTTTGGAAGAGATGTTCCCCGTAGGCTGTAAGAGCACTGTGCAGAGCGAGTTGTTTCTTAGCTTCCCAAAGAGCTGGAAGTAAGATGCTGTGGGGCCCAACTCGCCCTTTGGAAAGAAGCCTGCACGTTGTGCCTTTCAGCTCTAGGGCAAAGTAGCACACCCAGAGCAGAAGTCCTACTTCAGCCAGATCAGGCCTGCAAAGAAACTGCGTTTCACAGGCCTTTGGAAGAGATGTTCCCAGTAGGCTGTAAGAGCACTGTGCAGAGCGAGTTGTTTCTTAGCTTCCCAAAGAGCTGGAAGCAAGATGCTGTGGGGCCCAACTCGCCCTTTGGAAAGAAGCCTGCACGTTGTGCCTTTCAGCTCTAGGGCAAACTAGCACACCCAGAGCAGAAGTCCTACTTCAGCCAGATCAGGCCTGCAAAGAAACTGCGTTTCACAGGCCTTTGGAAGAGATGTTCCCGGTAGGCTGTAAGAGCATTGTGCAGAGCGAGTTGTTTCTTAGCTTCCCAAAGAGCTGGAAGCAAGCTGCTGTGCGGCCCAACTCGCCCTTTGGAAAGAAGCCTGCACGTTGTGCCTTTCAGCTCTAGGGCAAAGTAGCACACCCAGAGCAGAAGTCCTACTTCAGCCAGATCAGGCCTGCAAAGAAACTGCGTTTCACAGGCCTTTGGAAGAGATGTTCCCGGTAGGCTGTAAGAGAACTGTGCAGAGCGAGTTGTTTCTTAGCTTCCCAAAGAGCTAGAAGCAAGATGCTGTGGGGCCCAACTCGCCCTTTGGAAAGAAGCCTGCACGTTGTGCCTTTCAGCTCTAGGGCAAAGTAGCACACCCAGAGCAGAAGTCCTACTTCAGCCAGATCAGGCCTGCAAAGAAACTGCGTTTCACAGGCCTTTGGAAGAGATGTTCCCGGTAGGCTGTAAGAGCACTGTGCAGAGCGAGTTGTGTCTTAGCTTCCCAAAGAGCTGGAAGCAAGATGCTGTGGGGCCCAACTCGCCCTTTGGAAAGAAGCCTGCACGTTGTGCCTTTCAGCTCTAGGGCAAAGTAGCACACCCAGAGCAGAAGTCCTACTTCAGCCAGATCAGGCCTGCAAAGAAACTGCGTTTCACAGGCCTTTGGAAGAGATGTTCCCGGTAGGCTGTAAGAGCACTGTGCAGAGCGAGTTGTTTCTTAGCTTCCCAAAGAGCTGGAAGCAAGCTGCTGTGCGGCCCAACTCGCCCTTTGGAAAGAAGCCTGCACGTTGTGCCTTTCAGCTCTAGGGCAAAGTAGCACACCCAGAGCAGAAGTCCTACTTCAGCCAGATCAGGCCTGCAAAGAAACTGCGTTTCACAGGCCTTTGGAAGAGATGTTCCCGGTAGGCTGTAAGAGCACTGTGCAGAGCGAGTTGTTTCTTAGCTTCCCAAAGAGCTAGAAGCAAGATGCTGTGGGGCCCAACTCGCCCTTTGGAAAGAAGCCTGCACGTTGTGCCTTTCAGCTCTAGGGCAAAGTAGCAGACCCAGAGCAGAAGTCCTACTTCAGCCAGATCAGGCCTGCAAAGAAACTGCGTTTCACAGGCCTTTGGAAGAGATGTTCCCGGTAGGCTGTAAGAGCACTGTGCAGAGCGAGTTGTGTCTTAGCTTCCCAAAGAGCTGGAAGCAAGATGCTGTGGGGCCCAACTCGCCCTTTGGAAAGAAGCCTGCACGTTGTGCCTTTCAGCTCTAGGGCAAACTAGCACACCCAGAGCAGAAGTCCTACTTCAGCCAGATCAGGCCTGCAAAGAAACTGCGTTTCACAGGCCTTTGGAAGAGATGTTCCCGGTAGGCTGTAATAGCACTGTGCAGAGCGAGTTGTTTCTTAGCTTCCCAAAGAGCTGGAAGCAAGCTGCTGTGCGGCCCAACTCGCCCTTTGGAAAGAAGCCTGCACGTTGTGCCTTTCAGCTCTAGGGCAAAGTAGCACACCCAGAGCAGAAGTCCTACTTCAGCCAGATCAGGCCTGCAAAGAAACTGCGTTTCACAGGCCTTTGGAAGAGATGTTCCCACTAGGCTGTAAGAGCACTGTGCAGAGCGAGTTGTTTCTTAGCTTCCCAAAGAGCTGGAAGCAAGATGCTGTGGAGCCTAACTCACCCTTTGGAAAGAAGCCTGCACGTTGTGCCCTTCAGCTCTAGGGCAAACTAGCACACCCAGAGCAGAAGTCCTACTTCAGCCAGATCAGGCCTGCAAAGAAACTGCGTTTCACAGGCCTTTGGAAGAGATGTTCCCGGTAGGCTGTAAGAGCACTGTGCAGAGCGAGTTGTTTCTTAGCTTCCCAAAGAGCTGGAAGCAAGCTGCTGTGGGGCCCAACTCGCCCTTTGGAAAGAAGCCTGCACGTTGTGCCTTTCAGCTCTAGGGCAAAGTAGCACACCCAGAGCAGAAGTCCTACTTCAGCCAGATCAGGCCTGCAAAGAAACTGCGTTTCACAGGCCTTTGGAAGAGATGTTCCCACTAGGCTGTAAGAGCACTGTGCAGAGCGAGTTGTTTCTTAGCTTGCCAAAGAGCTGGAAGCATGATGCTGTGCGGCCAACTCGCCCTTTGGAAAGAAGCCTGCACGTTGTGCCTTTCAGCTCTAGGGCAAAGTAGCACACCCAGAGCAGAAGTCCTACTTCAGCCAGATCAGGCCTGCAAAGAAACTGCGTTTCCCAGGCCTTTGGAAGAGATGTTCCCGGTAGGCCGTAAGAGCACTGTGCAGAGCGAGTTGTTTCTTAGATTCCCAAAGAGCTAGAAGCAAGATGCTGTGGGGCCCAACTCGCCCTTTGGAAAGAAGCCTGCACGTTGTGCCTTTCAGCTCTAGGGCAAAGTAGCACACCCAGAGCAGAAGTCCTACTTCAGCCAGATCAGGCCTGCAAAGAAACTGCGTGTCACAGGCCTTTGGAAGAGATGTTCCCGGTAGGCTGTAAGAGCACTGTGCAGAGCGAGTTGTGTCTTAGCTTCCCAAAGAGCTGGAAGCAAGATGCTGTGGGGCCCAACTCGCCCTTTGGAAAGAAGCCTGCACGTTGTGCCTTTCAGCTCTAGGGCAAACTAGCACACCCAGAGCAGAAGTCCTACTTCAGCCAGATCAGGCCTGCAAAGAAACTGCATTTCACAGGCCTTTGGAAGAGATGTTCCCACTAGGCTGTAAGAGCACTGTGCAGAGCGAGTTGTTTCTTAGCTTGCCAAAGAGCTGGAAGCAAGATGCTGTGCGGCCAACTCGCCCTTTGGAAAGAAGCCTGCACGTTGTGCCTTTCAGCTCTAGGGCAAAGTAGCACACCCAGAGCAGAAGTCCTTCTTCAGCCAGATCAGGCCTGCAAAGAAACTGCGTTTCACAGGCCTTTGGAAGAGATGTTCCCCGTAGGCTGTAAGAGCACTGTGCAGAGCGAGTTGTTTCTTAGCTTCCCAAAGAGCTGGAAGTAAGATGCTGTGGGGCCCAACTCGCCCTTTGGAAAGAAGCCTGCACGTTGTGCCTTTCAGCTCTAGGGCAAAGTAGCACACCCAGAGCAGAAGTCCTCCTTCAGCCAGATCAGGCCTGCAAAGAAACTGCGTGTCACAGGCCTTTGGAAGAGATGTTCCCGGTAGGCTGTAAGAGCACTGTGCAGAGCGAGTTGTGTCTTAGCTTCCCAAAGAGCTGGAAGCAAGATGCTGTGGGGCCCAACTCGCCCTTTGGAAAGAAGCCTGCACGTTGTGCCTTTCAGCTCTAGGGCAAAGTAGCACACCCAGAGCAGAAGTCCTACTTCAGCCAGATCAGGCCTGCAAAGAAACTGCGTGTCACAGGCCTTTGGAAGAGATGTTCCCGGTAGGCTGTAAGAGCACTGTGCAGAGCGAGTTGTGTCTTAGCTTCCCAAAGAGCTGGAAGCAAGATGCTGTGGGGCCCAACTCGCCCTTTGGAAAGAAGCCTGCACGTTGTGCCTTTCAGCTCTAGGGCAAAGTAGCACACCCAGAGCAGAAGTCCTACTTCAGCCAGATCAGGCCTGCAAAGTAACTGCGTTTCACAGGCCTTTGGAAGAGATGTTCCCGGTAGGCTGTAAGAGCACTGTGCAGAGCGAGTTGTGTCTTAGCTTCCCAAAGAGCTGGAAGCAAGATGCTGTGGGGCCCAACTCGCCCTTTGGAAAGAAGCCTGCACGTTGTGCCTTTCAGCTCTAGGGCAAACTAGCACACCCAGAGCAGAAGTCCTACTTCAGCCAGATCAGGCCTGCAAAGAAACTGCATTTCACAGGCCTTTGGAAGAGATGTTCCCACTAGGCTGTAAGAGCACTGTGCAGAGCGAGTTGTTTCTTAGCTTGCCAAAGAGCTGGAAGCAAGATGCTGTGCGGCCAACTCGCCCTTTGGAAAGAAGCCTGCACGTTGTGCCTTTCAGCTCTAGGGCAAAGTAGCACACCCAGAGCATAAGTCCTTCTTCAGCCAGATCAGGCCTGCAAAGAAACTGCGTTTCACAGGCCTTTGGAAGAGATGTTCCCCGTAGGCTGTAAGAGCACTGTGCAGAGCGAGTTGTTTCTTAGCTTCCCAAAGAGCTGGAAGTAAGATGCTGTGGGGCCCAACTCGCCCTTTGGAAAGAAGCCTGCACGTTGTGCCTTTCAGCTCTAGGGCAAAGTAGCACACCCAGAGCAGAAGTCCTACTTCAGCCAGATCAGGCCTGCAAAGAAACTGCGTTTCACAGGCCTTTGGAAGAGATGTTCCCAGTAGGCTGTAAGAGCACTGTGCAGAGCGAGTTGTTTCTTAGCTTCCCAAAGAGCTGGAAGCAAGATGCTGTGGGGCCCAACTCGCCCTTTGGAAAGAAGCCTGCACGTTGTGCCTTTCAGCTCTAGGGCAAACTAGCACACCCAGAGCAGAAGTCCTACTTCAGCCAGATCAGGCCTGCAAAGAAACTGCGTTTCACAGGCCTTTGGAAGAGATGTTCCCGGTAGGCTGTAAGAGCATTGTGCAGAGCGAGTTGTTTCTTAGCTTCCCAAAGAGCTGGAAGCAAGCTGCTGTGCGGCCCAACTCGCCCTTTGGAAAGAAGCCTGCACGTTGTGCCTTTCAGCTCTAGGGCAAAGTAGCACACCCAGAGCAGAAGTCCTACTTCAGCCAGATCAGGCCTGCAAAGAAACTGCGTTTCACAGGCCTTTGGAAGAGATGTTCCCGGTAGGCTGTAAGAGAACTGTGCAGAGCGAGTTGTTTCTTAGCTTCCCAAAGAGCTAGAAGCAAGATGCTGTGGGGCCCAACTCGCCCTTTGGAAAGAAGCCTGCACGTTGTGCCTTTCAGCTCTAGGGCAAAGTAGCACACCCAGAGCAGAAGTCCTACTTCAGCCAGATCAGGCCTGCAAAGAAACTGCGTTTCACAGGCCTTTGGAAGAGATGTTCCCGGTAGGCTGTAAGAGCACTGTGCAGAGCGAGTTGTGTCTTAGCTTCCCAAAGAGCTGGAAGCAAGATGCTGTGGGGCCCAACTCGCCCTTTGGAAAGAAGCCTGCACGTTGTGCCTTTCAGCTCTAGGGCAAACTAGCACACCCAGAGCAGAAGTCCTACTTCAGCCAGATCAGGCCTGCAAAGAAACTGCGTTTCACAGGCCTTTGGAAGAGATGTTCCCGGTAGGCTGTAAGAGCACTGTGCAGAGCGAGTTGTTTCTTAGCTTCCCAAAGAGCTGGAAGCAAGCTGCTGTGCGGCCCAACTCGCCCTTTGGAAAGAAGCCTGCACGTTGTGCCTTTCAGCTCTAGGGCAAAGTAGCACACCCAGAGCAGAAGTCCTACTTCAGCCAGATCAGGCCTGCAAAGAAACTGCGTTTCACAGGCCTTTGGAAGAGATGTTCCCACTAGGCTGTAAGAGCACTGTGCAGAGCGAGTTGTTTCTTAGCTTCCCAAAGAGCTGGAAGCAAGATGCTGTGGAGCCTAACTCACCCTTTGGAAAGAAGCCTGCACGTTGTGCCCTTCAGCTCTAGGGCAAACTAGCACACCCAGAGCAGAAGTCCTACTTCAGCCAGATCAGGCCTGCAAAGAAACTGCGTTTCACAGGCCTTTGGAAGAGATGTTCCCGGTAGGCTGTAAGAGCACTGTGCAGAGCGAGTTGTTTCTTAGCTTCCCAAAGAGCTGGAAGCAAGCTGCTGTGGGGCCCAACTCGCCCTTTGGAAAGAAGCCTGCACGTTGTGCCTTTCAGCTCTAGGGCAAAGTAGCACACCCAGAGCAGAAGTCCTACTTCAGCCAGATCAGGCCTGCAAAGAAACTGCGTTTCACAGGCCTTTGGAAGAGATGTTCCCACTAGGCTGTAAGAGCACTGTGCAGAGCGAGTTGTTTCTTAGCTTGCCAAAGAGCTGGAAGCATGATGCTGTGCGGCCAACTCGCCCTTTGGAAAGAAGCCTGCACGTTGTGCCTTTCAGCTCTAGGGCAAAGTAGCACACCCAGAGCAGAAGTCCTACTTCAGCCAGATCAGGCCTGCAAAGAAACTGCGTTTCCCAGGCCTTTGGAAGAGATGTTCCCGGTAGGCCGTAAGAGCACTGTGCAGAGCGAGTTGTTTCTTAGATTCCCAAAGAGCTAGAAGCAAGATGCTGTGGGGCCCAACTCGCCCTTTGGAAAGAAGCCTGCACGTTGTGCCTTTCAGCTCTAGGGCAAAGTAGCACACCCAGAGCAGAAGTCCTACTTCAGCCAGATCAGGCCTGCAAAGAAACTGCGTGTCACAGGCCTTTGGAAGAGATGTTCCCGGTAGGCTGTAAGAGCACTGTGCAGAGCGAGTTGTGTCTTAGCTTCCCAAAGAGCTGGAAGCAAGATGCTGTGGGGCCCAACTCGCCCTTTGGAAAGAAGCCTGCACGTTGTGCCTTTCAGCTCTAGGGCAAACTAGCACACCCAGAGCAGAAGTCCTACTTCAGCCAGATCAGGCCTGCAAAGAAACTGCATTTCACAGGCCTTTGGAAGAGATGTTCCCACTAGGCTGTAAGAGCACTGTGCAGAGCGAGTTGTTTCTTAGCTTGCCAAAGAGCTGGAAGCAAGATGCTGTGCGGCCAACTCGCCCTTTGGAAAGAAGCCTGCACGTTGTGCCTTTCAGCTCTAGGGCAAAGTAGCACACCCAGAGCAGAAGTCCTTCTTCAGCCAGATCAGGCCTGCAAAGAAACTGCGTTTCACAGGCCTTTGGAAGAGATGTTCCCCGTAGGCTGTAAGAGCACTGTGCAGAGCGAGTTGTTTCTTAGCTTCCCAAAGAGCTGGAAGTAAGATGCTGTGGGGCCCAACTCGCCCTTTGGAAAGAAGCCTGCACGTTGTGCCTTTCAGCTCTAGGGCAAAGTAGCACACCCAGAGCAGAAGTCCTACTTCAGCCAGATCAGGCCTGCAAAGAAACTGCGTTTCACAGGCCTTTGGAAGAGATGTTCCCAGTAGGCTGTAAGAGCACTGTGCAGAGCGAGTTGTTTCTTAGCTTCCCAAAGAGCTGGAAGCAAGATGCTGTGGGGCCCAACTCGCCCTTTGGAAAGAAGCCTGCACGTTGTGCCTTTCAGCTCTAGGGCAAAGTAGCACACCCAGAGCAGAAGTCCTACTTCAGCCAGATCAGGCCTGCAAAGAAACTGCGTTTCACAGGCCTTTGGAAGAGATGTTCCCGGTAGGCTGTAAGAGCACTGTGCAGAGCGAGTTGTTTCTTAGCTTCCCAAAGAGCTGGAAGCAAGATGCTGTGCGGCCCAACTCGCCCTTTGGAAAGAAGCCTGCACGTTGTGCCTTTCAGCTCTAGGGCAAAGTAGCACACCCAGAGCAGAAGTCCTACTTCAGCCAGATCAGGCCTGCAAAGAAACTGCGTTTCACAGGCCTTTGGAAGAGATGTTCCCGGTAGGCCGTAAGAGCACTGTGCAGTGAGAGTTGTTTCTTAGCTTCCCAAAGAGCTGGAAGCAAGCTGCTGTGGGGCCCAACTCGCCCTTTGGAAAGAAGCCTGCACGTTGTGCCTTTCAGCTCTAGGGTAAAGTAGCACACCCAGAGCAGAAGTCCTACTTCAGCCAGATCAGGCCTGCAAAGAAACTGCGTTTCACAGGCCTTTGGAAGACATGTTCCCGGTAGGCTGTAAGAGCACTGTGCAGAGCGAGTTGTTTCTTAGCTTCCCAAAGAGCTGGAAGCAAGCTGCTGTGGGGCCCAACTCGCCCTTTGGAAAGAAGCCTGCACGTTGTGCCTTTCAGCTCTAGGGCAAAGTAGCACACCCAGAGCAGAAGTCCTACTTCAGCCAGATCAGGCCTGCAAAGAAACTGCGTTTCACAGGCCTTTGGAAGAGATGTTCCCGGTAGGCCGTAAGAGCACTGTGCAGAGCGAGTTGTTTCTTAGCTTCCCAAAGAGCTGGAAGCAAGCTGCTGTGGGGCCCAACTCGCCCTTTGGAAAGAAGCCTGCACGTTGTGCCTTTCAGCTCTAGGGCAAAGTAGCACACCCAGAGCAGAAGTCCTACTTCAGCCAGATCAGGCCTGCAAAGAAACTGCGTTTCACAGGCCTTTGGAAGAGATGTTCCCGGTAGGCTGCAAGAGCACTGTGCAGAGCGAGTTGTTTCTTAGCTTCCCAAAGAGCTGGAAGCAAGCTGCTGTGGGGCCCAACTCGCCCTTTGGAAAGAAGCCTGCACGTTGTGCCTTTCAGCTCTAGGGCAAAGTAGCACACCCAGAGCAGAAGTCCTACTTCAGCCAGATCAGGCCTGCAAAGAAACTGCGTTTCACAGGCCTTTGGAAGAGATGTTCCCACTAGGCTGTAAGAGCACTGTGCAGAGCGAGTTGTTTCTTAGCTTGCCAAAGAGCTGGAAGCATGATGCTGTGCGGCCAACTCGCCCTTTGGAAAGAAGCCTGCACGTTGTGCCTTTCAGCTCTAGGGCAAAGTAGCACACCCAGAGCAGAAGTCCTACTTCAGCCAGATCAGGCCTGCAAAGAAACTGCGTTTCCCAGGCCTTTGGAAGAGATGTTCCCGGTAGGCCGTAAGAGCACTGTGCAGAGCGAGTTGTTTCTTAGATTCCCAAAGTGCTAGAAGCAAGATGCTGTGGGGCCCAACTCGCCCTTTGGAAAGAAGCCTGCACGTTGTGCCTTTCAGCTCTAGGGCACAGTAGCACACCCAGAGCAGAAGTCCTACTTCAGCCAGATCAGGCCTGCAAAGAAACTGCGTGTCACAGGCCTTTGGAAGAGATGTTCCCGGTAGGCTGTAAGAGCACTGTGCAGAGCGAGTTGTGTCTTAGCTTCCCAAAGAGCTGGAAGCAAGATGCTGTGGGGCCCAACTCGCCCTTTGGAAAGAAGCCTGCACGTTGTGCCTTTCAGCTCTAGGGCAAACTAGCACACCCAGAGCAGAAGTCCTACTTCAGCCAGATCAGGCCTGCAAAGAAACTGCATTTCACAGGCCTTTGGAAGAGATGTTCCCACTAGGCTGTAAGAGCACTGTGCAGAGCGAGTTGTTTCTTAGCTTGCCAAAGAGCTGGAAGCAAGATGCTGTGCGGCCAACTCGCCCTTTGGAAAGAAGCCTGCACGTTGTGCCTTTCAGCTCTAGGGCAAAGTAGCACACCCAGAGCAGAAGTCCTTCTTCAGCCAGATCAGGCCTGCAAAGAAACTGCGTTTCACAGGCCTTTGGAAGAGATGTTCCCCGTAGGCTGTAAGAGCACTGTGCAGAGCGAGTTGTTTCTTAGCTTCCCAAAGAGCTGGAAGTAAGATGCTGTGGGGCCCAACTCGCCCTTTGGAAAGAAGCCTGCACGTTGTGCCTTTCAGCTCTAGGGCAAAGTAGCACACCCAGAGCAGAAGTCCTACTTCAGCCAGATCAGGCCTGCAAAGAAACTGCGTTTCACAGGCCTTTGGAAGAGATGTTCCCAGTAGGCTGTAAGAGCACTGTGCAGAGCGAGTTGTTTCTTAGCTTCCCAAAGAGCTGGAAGCAAGATGCTGTGGGGCCCAACTCGCCCTTTGGAAAGAAGCCTGCACGTTGTGCCTTTCAGCTCTAGGGCAAAGTAGCACACCCAGAGCAGAAGTCCTACTTCAGCCAGATCAGGCCTGCAAAGAAACTGCGTTTCACAGGCCTTTGGAAGAGATGTTCCCGGTAGGCTGTAAGAGCACTGTGCAGAGCGAGTTGTTTCTTAGCTTCCCAAAGAGCTGGAAGCAAGATGCTGTGCGGCCCAACTCGCCCTTTGGAAAGAAGCCTGCACGTTGTGCCTTTCAGCTCTAGGGCAAAGTAGCACACCCAGAGCAGAAGTCCTACTTCAGCCAGATCAGGCCTGCAAAGAAACTGCGTTTCACAGGCCTTTGGAAGAGATGTTCCCGGTAGGCTGTAAGAGCACTGTGCAGAGAGAGTTGTTTCTTAGCTTCCCAAAGAGCTGGAAGCAAGCTGCTGTGGGGCCCAACTCGCCCTTTGGAAAGAAGCCTGCACGTTGTGCCTTTCAGCTCTAGGGTAAAGTAGCACACCCAGAGCAGAAGTCCTGCTTCAGCCAGATCAGGCCTGCAAAGAAACTGCGTTTCACAGGCCTTTGGAAGACATGTTCCCGGTAGGCTGTAAGAGCACTGTGCAGAGCGAGTTGTTTCTTAGCTTCCCAAAGAGCTGGAAGCAAGCTGCTGTGGGGCCCAACTCGCCCTTTGGAAAGAAGCCTGCACGTTGTGCCTTTCAGCTCTAGGGCAAAGTAGCACACCCAGAGCAGAAGTCCTACTTCAGCCAGATCAGGCCTGCAAAGAAACTGCGTTTCACAGGCCTTTGGAAGAGATGTTCCCGGTAGGCCGTAAGAGCACTGTGCAGAGCGAGTTGTTTCTTAGCTTCCCAAAGAGCTGGAAGCAAGCTGCTGTGGGGCCCAACTCGCCCTTTGGAAAGAAGCCTGCACGTTGTGCCTTTCAGCTCTAGGGCAAAGTAGCACACCCAGAGCAGAAGTCCTACTTCAGCCAGATCAGGCCTGCAAAGAAACTGCGTTTCACAGGCCTTTGGAAGAGATGTTCCCGGTAGGCTGTAAGAGCACTGTGCAGAGCGAGTTGTTTCTTAGCTTCCCAAAGAGCTGGAAGCAAGATGCTGTGGGGCGCAACTCGCCCTTTGGAAAGAAGCCTGCACGTTGTGCCTTTCAGCTCTAGGGCAAAGTAGCACACCCAGAGCAGAAGTCCTACTTCAGCCAGATCAGGCCTGCAAAGAAACTGCGTTTCACAGGCCTTTGGAAGAGATGTTCCCGGTAGGCTGTAAGAGCACTGTGCAGAGCGAGTTGTTTCTTAGCTTCCCAAAGAGCTGGAAGCAAGCTGCTGTGGGGCCCAACTCGCCCTTTGGAAAGAAGCCTGCACGTTGTGCCTTTCAGCTCTAGGGCAAAGTAGCACACCCAGAGCAGAAGTCCTACTTCAGCCAGATCAGGCCTGCAAAGAAACTGCGTTTCACAGGCCTTTGGAAGAGATGTTCCCGGTAGGCTGTAAGAGCACTGTGCAGAGCGAGTTGTTTCTTAGCTTCCCAAAGAGCTAGAAGCAAGATGCTGTGGGGCCCAACTCGCCCTTTGGAAAGAAGCCTGCACGTTGTGCCTTTCAGCTCTAGGGCAAAGTAGCACACCCAGAGCAGAAGTCCTACTTCAGCCAGATCAGGCCTGCAAAGAAACTGCGTTTCACAGGCCTTTGGAAGAGATGTTCCCGGTAGGCTGTAAGAGCACTGTGCAGAGCGAGTTGTTTCTTAGCTTCCCAAAGAGCTGGAAGCAAGATGCTGTGGGGCCCAACTCGCCCTTTGGAAAGAAGCCTGCACGTTGTGCCTTTCAGCTCTAGGGCAAAGTAGCACACCCAGAGCAGAAGTCCTACTTCAGCCAGATCAGGCCTGCAAAGAAACTGCGTTTCACAGGCCTTTGGAAGAGATGTTCCCGGTAGGCTGTAAGAGCACTGTGCAGAGCGAGTTGTTTCTTAGATTCCCAAAGAGCTAGAAGCAAGATGCTGTGGGGCCCAACTCGCCCTTTGGAAAGAAGCCTGCACGTTGTGCCTTTCAGCTCTAGGGCAAAGTAGCACACCCAGAGCAGAAGTCCTACTTCAGCCAGATCAGGCCTGCAAAGAAACTGCGTTTCACAGGCCTTTGGAAGAGATGTTCCCCGTAGGCTCTAAGAGCACTGTGAAGAGCGAGTTGTTTCTTAGCTTCCCAAAGAGCTGGAAGCAAGATGCTGTGGGGCCCAACTCGCCCTTTGGAAAGTAACCTGCACGTTGTGCCTTTCAGCTCTAGGGCAAACTAGCACACCCAGAGCAGAAGTCCTACTTCAGCCAGATCAGGCCTGCAAAGAAACTGCATTTCCCATGCCTTTGGAAGAGATGTTCCCGGTAGGCTGTAAGAGCACTGTGCAGAGCGAGTTGTTTCTTAGCTTCCCAAAGAGCTGGAAGCAAGATGCTGTGGGGCCCAACTCGCCCTTTGGAAAGAAGCCTGCACGTTGTGCCTTTCAGCTCTAGGGCAAAGTAGCACACCCAGAGCAGAAGTCCTACTTCGCCAGATCAGGCCTGCAAAGAAACTGCGTTTCACAGGCCTTTGGAAGAGATGTTCCCACTAGGCTGTAAGAGCACTGTGCAGAGCGAGTTGTTTCTTAGCTTCCCAAAGAGCTGGAAGCAAGATGCTGTGGAGCCCAACTCGCCCTTTGGAAAGAAGCCTGCACGTTGTGCCTTTCAGCTCTAGGGCAAACTAGCACACCCAGAGCAGAAGTCCTACTTCAGCCAGATCAGCCCTACAAAGAAACTGCGTTTCACAGGCCTTTGGAAGAGATGTTCCCGGTAGGCTGTAAGAGCACTGTGCAGAGCGAGTTGTTACTTAGCTTCCCAAAGAGCTGGAAGCAAGATGCTGTGGGGCCCAACTCGCCCTTTGGAAAGAAGCCTGCACGTTGTGCCTTTCAGCTCTAGGGCAAAGTAGCACACCCAGAGCAGAAGTCCCACTTCAGCCAGATCAGGCCTGCAAAGAATCTGCGTTTCACAGGCCTTTGGAGGAGATGTTCCCACTAGGCTGTAAGAGCACTGTGCAGAGCGAGTTGTTTCTTAGCTTCCCAAAGAGCTGGAAGCAAGCTGCTCTGGGGCCCAACTCGCCCTTTGGAAAGAAGCCTGCACGTTGTGCCTTTCAGCTCTAGGGCAAAGTAGCACACCCAGAGCAGAAGTCCTACTTCAGCCAGATCAGGCCTGCAAAGAAACTGCGTTTCACAGGCCTTTGGAAGAGATGTTCCCGGTAGGCTGTAAGAGCACTGTGCAGAGCGAGTTGTTTCTTAGCTTGCCAAAGAGCTGGAAGCAAGATGCTGTGCGGCCAACTCGCCCTTTGGAAAGAAGCCTGCACGTTGTGCCTTTCAGCTCTAGGGCAAAGTAGCACACCCAGAGCAGAAGTCCTACTTCAGCCAGATCAGTCCTGCAAAGAAACTGCGTTTCACAGGCCTTTGGAAGAGATGTTCCCCGTAGGCTGTAAGAGCACTGTGCAGAGCGAGTTGTTTCTTAGCTTCCCAAAGAGCTGGAAGTAAGATGCTGTGGGGCCCAACTCGCCCTTTGGAAAGAAGCCTGCACGTTGTGCCTTTCAGCTCTAGGGCAAAGTAGCACACCCAGAGCAGAAGTCCTACTTCAGCCAGATCAGGCCTGCAAAGAAACTGCGTTTCAGAGGCCTTTGGAAGAGATGTTCCCACTAGGCTGTAAGAGCACTGTGCAGAGCGAGTTGTTTCTTAGCTTCCCAAAGAGCTGGAAGCAAGATGCTGTGGAGCCCAACTCGCCCTTTGGAAAGAAGCCTGCACGTTGTGCCTTTCAGCTCTAGGGCAAACTAGCACACCCAGAGCAGAAGTCCTACTTCAGCCAGATCAGCCCTGCAAAGAAACTGCGTTTCACAGGCCTTTGGAAGAGATGTTCCCGGTAGGCTGTAAGAGCACTGTGCAGAGCGAGTTGTTACTTAGCTTCCCAAAGAGCTGGAAGCAAGCTGCTGTGGGGCCCAACTCGCCCTTTGGAAAGAAGCCTGCACGTTGTGCCTTTCAGCTCTAGGGCAAAGTAGCACACCCAGAGCAGAAGTCCCACTTCAGCCAGATCAGGCCTGCAAAGAATCTGCGTTTCACAGGCCTTTGGAAGAGATGTTCCCACTAGGCTGTAAGAGCACTGTGCAGAGCGAGTTGTTTCTTAGCTTCCCAAAGAGCTGGAAGCAAGCTGCTGTGGGGCCCAACTCGCCCTTTGGAAAGAAGCCTGCACGTTGTGCCTTTCAGCTCTAGGGCAAAGTAGCACACCCAGAGCAGAAGTCCTACTTCAGCCAGATCAGGCCTGCAAAGAAACTGCGTTTCACAGGCCTTTGGAAGAGATGTTCCCGGTAGGCTGTAAGAGCACTGTGCAGAGCGAGTTGTTTCTTAGCTTCCCAAAGAGCTGGAAGCAAGCTGCTGTGGGGCCCAACTCGCCCTTTGGAAAGAAGCCTGCACGTTGTGCCTTTCAGCTCTAGGGCAAAGTAGCACACCCAGAGCAGAAGTCCTACTTCAGCCAGATCAGGCCTGCAAAGAAACTGCGTTTCACAGGCCTTTGGAAGAGATGTTCCCGGTAGGCTGTAAGAGCACTGTGCACAACGAGTTGTTTCTTAGCTTCCCAAAGAGCTGGAAGCAAGATGCTGTGGGGCCCAACTCGCCCTTTGGAAAGAAGCCTGCACGTTGTGCCTTTCAGCTCTAGGGCAAAGTAGCACACCCACAGCAGAAGTCCTACTTCAGCCAGATCAGGCCTGCAAAGAAACTGCGTTTCACAGGCCTTTGGAAGAGATGTTCCCGGTAGGCTGTAAGAGCACTGTGCAGAGCGAGTTGTTTCTTAGCTTCCCAAAGAGCTAGAAGCAAGATGCTGTGGGGCCCAACTCGCCCTTTGGAAAGAAGCCTGCACGTTGTGCCTTTCAGCTCTAGGGCAAAGTAGCACACCCGGAGCAGAAGTCCTACTTCAGCCAGATCAGGCCTGCAAAGAAACTGCGTTTCACAGGCCTTTGGAAGAGATGTTCCCGGTAGGCTGTAAGAGCACTGTGCAGAGCGAGTTGTGTCTTAGCTTCCCAAAGAGCTGGAAGCAAGATGCTGTGGGGCCCAACTCGCCCTTTGGAAAGAAGCCTGCACGTTGTGCCTTTCAGCTCTAGGGCAAACTAGCACACCCAGAGCAGAAGTCCTACTTCAGCCAGATCAGGCCTGCAAAGAAACTGCGTTTCACAGGCCTTTGGAAGAGATGTTCCCGGTAGGCTGTAAGAGCACTGTGCAGAGCGAGTTGTTTCTTAGCTTCCCAAAGAGCTGGAAGCAAGCTGCTGTGGGGCCCAACTCGCCCTTTGGAAAGAAGCCTGCACGTTGTGCCTTTCAGCTCTAGGGCAAAGTAGCACACCCAGAGCAGAAGTCCTACTTCAGCCAGATCAGGCCTGCAAAGAAACTGCGTTTCACAGGCCTTTGGAAGAGATGTTCCCACTAGGCTGTAAGAGCACTGTGCAGAGCGAGTTGTTTCTTAGCTTCCCAAAGAGCTGGAAGCAAGATGCTGTGGAGCCCAACTCACCCTTTGGAAAGAAGCCTGCACGTTGTGCCTTTCAGCTCTAGGGCAAACTAGCACACCCAGAGCAGAAGTCCTACTTCAGCCAGATCAGGCCTGCAAAGAAACTGCGTTTCACAGGCCTTTGGAAGAGATGTTCCCGGTAGGCTGTAAGAGCACTGTGCAGAGCGAGTTGTTTCTTAGCTTCCCAAAGAGCTGGAAGCAAGCTGCTGTGGGGCCCAACTCGCCCTTTGGAAAGAAGCCTGCACGTTGTGCCTTTCAGCTCTAGGGCAAAGTAGCACACCCAGAGCAGAAGTCCTACTTCAGCCAGATCAGGCCTGCAAAGAAACTGCGTTTCACAGGCCTTTGGAAGAGATGTTCCCGGTAGGCTGTAAGAGCACTGTGCAGAGCGAGTTGTTTCTTAGCTTCCCAAAGAGCTGGAAGCAAGATGCTGTGGGGCCCAACTCGCCCTTTGGAAAGAAGCCTGCACGTTGTGCCTTACAGCTCTAGGGCAAAGTAGCACACCCAGAGCAGAAGTCCTACTTCAGCCAGATCAGGCCTGCAAAGAAACTGCGTTTCACAGGCCTTTGGAAGAGATGTTCCCACTAGGCTGTAAGAGCACTGTGCAGAGCGAGTTGTTTCTTAGCTTGCCAAAGAGCTGGAAGCAAGATGCTGTGCGGCCAACTCGCCCTTTGGAAAGAAGCCTGCACGTTGTGCCTTTCAGCTCTAGGGCAAAGTAGCACACCCAGAGCAGAAGTCCTACTTCAGCCAGATCAGGCCTGCAAAGAAACTGCGTTTCACAGGCCTTTGGAAGAGATGTTCCCCGTAGGCTGTAAGAGCACTGTGCAGAGCGAGTTGTTTCTTAGCTTCCCAAAGAGCTGGAAGTAAGATGCTGTGGGGCCCAACTCGCCCTTTGGAAAGAAGCCTGCACGTTGTGCCTTTCAGCTCTAGGGCAAAGTAGCACACCCAGAGCAGAAGTCCTACTTCAGCCAGATCAGGCCTGCAAAGAAACTGCGTTTCACAGGCCTTTGGAAGAGATGTTCCCAGTAGGCTGTAAGAGCACTGTGCAGAGCGAGTTGTTTCTTAGCTTCCCAAAGAGCTGGAAGCAAGATGCTGTGGGGCCCAACTCGCCCTTTGGAAAGAAGCCTGCACGTTGTGCCTTTCAGCTCTAGGGCAAAGTAGCACACCCAGAGCAGAAGTCCTACTTCAGCCAGATCAGGCCTGCAAAGAAACTGCGTTTCACAGGCCTTTGGAAGAGATGTTCCCGGTAGGCTGTAAGAGCACTGTGCAGAGCGAGTTGTTTCTTAGCTTCCCAAAGAGCTGGAAGCAAGATGCTGTGCGGCCCAACTCGCCCTTTGGAAAGAAGCCTGCACGTTGTGCCTTTCAGCTCTAGGGCAAACTAGCACACCCAGAGCAGAAGTCCTACTTCAGCCAGATCAGGCCTGCAAAGAAACTGCGTTTCACAGGCCTTTGGAAGAGATGTTCCCGGTAGGCCGTAAGAGCACTGTGCAGAGCGAGTTGTTTCTTAGCTTCCCAAAGAGCTGGAAGCAAGCTGCTGTGGGGCCCAACTCGCCCTTTGGAAAGAAGCCTGCACGTTGTGCCTTTCAGCTCTAGGGCAAAGTAGCACACCCAGAGCAGAAGTCCTACTTCAGCCAGATCAGGCCTGCAAAGAAACTGCGTTTCACAGGCCTTTGGAAGAGATGTTCCCGGTAGGCTGTAAGAGCACTGTGCAGAGCGAGTTGTTTCTTAGCTTCCCAAAGAGCTGGAAGCAAGATGCTGTGGGGCCCAACTCGCCCTTTGGAAAGAAGCCTGCACGTTGTGCCTTTCAGCTCTAGGGCAAAGTAGCACACCCAGAGCAGAAGTCCTACTTCAGCCAGATCAGGCCTGCAAAGAAACTGCGTTTCACAGGCCTTTGGAAGAGATGTTCCAGGTAGGCTGTAAGAGCACTGTGCAGAGCGAGTTGTTTCTTAGATTCCCAAAGAGCTAGAAGCAAGATGCTGTGGGGCCCAACTCGCCCTTTGGAAAGAAGCCTGCACGTTGTGCCTTTCAGCTCTAGGGCAAAGTAGCACACCCAGAGCAGAAGTCCTACTTCAGCCAGATCAGGCCTGCAAAGAAACTGCGTTTCACAGGCCTTTGGAAGAGATGTTCCCGGTAGGCCGTAAGAGCACTGTGCAGAGCGAGTTGTGTCTTAGCTTCCCAAAGAGCTGGAAGCAAGATGCTGTGGGGCCCAACTCGCCCTTTGGAAAGAAGCCTGCACGTTGTGCCTTTCTGCTCTAGGGCAAAGTAGCACACCCAGAGCAGAAGTCCTACTTCAGCCAGATCAGGCCTGCAAAGAAACTGCGTTTCACAGGCCTTTGGAAGAGATGTTCCCGGTAGGCTGTAAGAGCACTGTGCAGAGCGAGTTGTTTCTTAGCTTCCCAAAGAGCTGGAAGCAAGCTGCTGTGGGGCCCAACTCGCCCTTTGGAAAGAAGCCTGCACGTTGTGCCTTTCAGCTCTAGGGCAAAGTAGCACACCCAGAGCAGAAGTCCTACTTCAGCCAGATCAGGCCTGCAAAGAAACTGCGTTTCACAGGCCTTTGGAAGAGATGTTCCCACTAGGCTGTAAGAGCACTGTGCAGAGCGAGTTGTTTCTTAGCTTCCCAAAGAGCTGGAAGCAAGATGCTGTGGAGCCCAACTCGCCCTTTGGAAAGAAGCCTGCACGTTGTGCCTTTCAGCTCTAGGGCAAAGTAGCACACCCAGAGCAGAAGTCCTACTTCAGCCAGATCAGGCCTGCAAAGAAACTGCGTTTCACAGGCCTTTGGAAGAGATGTTCCCGGTAGGCTGTAAGAGCACTGTGCAGAGCGAGTTGTTTCTTAGCTTCCCAAAGAGCTGGAAGCAAGATGCTGTGGGGCCCAACTCGCCCTTTGGAAAGAAGCCTGCACGTTGTGCCTTTCAGCTCTAGGGCAAAGTAGCACACCCAGAGCAGAAGTCCTACTTCAGCCAGATCAGGCCTGCAAAGAAACTGCGTTTCACAGGCCTTTGGAAGAGATGTTCCCGGTAGGCTGTAAGAGCACTGTGCAGAGCGAGTTGTTTCTTAGCTTGCCAAAGAGCTGGAAGCAAGATGCTGTGCGGCCAACTCGCCCTTTGGAAAGAAGCCTGCACGTTGTGCCTTTCAGCTCTAGGGCAAAGTAGCACACCCAGAGCAGAAGTCCTACTTCAGCCAGATCAGGCCTGCAAAGAAACTGCGTTTCACAGGCCTTTGGAAGAGATGTTCCCCGTAGGCTGTAAGAGCACTGTGCAGAGCGAGTTGTTTCTTAGCTTCCCAAAGAGCTGGAAGTAAGATGCTGTGGGGCCCAACTCGCCCTTTGGAAAGAAGCCTGCACGTTGTGCCTTTCAGCTCTAGGGCAAAGTAGCACACCCAGAGCAGAAGTCCTACTTCAGCCAGATCAGGCCTGCAAAGAAACTGCGTTTCACAGGCCTTTGGAAGAGATGTTCCCGGTAGGCTGTAAGAGCACTGTGCAGAGCGAGTTGTTTCTTAGCTTCCCAAAGAGCTGGAAGCAAGATGCTGTGCGGCCCAACTCGCCCTTTGGAAAGAAGCCTGCACGTTGTGCCTTTCAGCTCTAGGGCAAAGTAGCACACCCAGAGCAGAAGTCCTACTTCAGCCAGATCAGGCCTGCAAAGAAACTGCGTTTCACAGGCCTTTGGAAGAGATGTTCCCGGTAGGCCGTAAGAGCACTGTGCAGAGCGAGTTGTTTCTTAGCTTCCCAAAGAGCTGGAAGCAAGCTGCTGTGGGGCCCAACTCGCCCTTTGGAAAGAAGCCTGCACGTTGTGCCTTTCAGCTCTAGGGCAAAGTAGCACACCCAGAGCAGAAGTCCTACTTCAGCCAGATCAGGCCTGCAAAGAAACTGCGTTTCACAGGCCTTTGGAAGAGATGTTCCCGGTAGGCCGTAAGAGCACTGTGCAGAGCGAGTTGTTTCTTAGCTTCCCAAAGAGCTGGAAGCAAGATGCTGTGGGGCCCAACTCGCCCTTTGGAAAGAAGCCTGCACGTTGTGCCTTTCAGCTCTAGGGCAAAGTAGCACACCCAGAGCAGAAGTCCTACTTCAGCCAGATCAGGCCTGCAAAGAAACTGCGTTTCACAGGCCTTTGGAAGACATGTTCCCGGTATGCCGTAAGAGCACTGTGCAGAGCGAGTTGTGTCTTAGCTTCCCAAAGAGCTGGAAGCAAGATGCTGTGGGGCCCAACTCGCCCTTTGGAAAGAAGCCTGCACGTTGTGCCTTTCAGCTCTAGGGCAAACTAGCACACCCAGAGCAGAAGTCCTACTTCAGCCAGATCAGGCCTGCAAAGAAACTGCGTTTCACAGGCCTTTGGAAGAGATGTTCCCGGTAGGCTGTAAGAGCACTGTGCAGAGCGAGTTGTTTCTTAGCTTCCCAAAGAGCTGGAAGCAAGCTGCTGTGGGGCCCAACTCGCCCTTTGGAAAGAAGCCTGCACGTTGTGCCTTTCAGCTCTAGGGCAAAGTAGCACACCCAGAGCAGAAGTCCTACTTCAGCCAGATCAGGCCTGCAAAGAAACTGCGTTTCACAGGCCTTTGGAAGAGATGTTCCCAGTAGGCTGTAAGAGCACTGTGCAGAGCGAGTTGTTTCTTAGCTTCCCAAAGAGCTGGAAGCAAGATGCTGTGGGGCCCAACTCGCCCTTTGGAAAGAAGCCTGCACGTTGTGCCTTTCAGCTCTAGGGCAAAGTAGCACACCCAGAGCAGAAGTCCTACTTCAGCCAGATCAGGCCTGCAAAGAAACTGCGTTTCACAGGCCTTTGGAAGAGATGTTCCCACTAGGCTGTAAGAGCACTGTGCAGAGCGAGTTGTTTCTTAGCTTGCCAAAGAGCTGGAAGCATGATGCTGTGCGGCCAACTCGCCCTTTGGAAAGAAGCCTGCACGTTGTGCCTTTCAGCTCTAGGGCAAAGTAGCACACCCAGAGCAGAAGTCCTACTTCAGCCAGATCAGGCCTGCAAAGAAACTGCGTTTCACAGGCCTTTGGAAGAGATGTTCCCGGTAGGCTGTAAGAGCACTGTGCAGAGCGAGTTGTTTCTTAGCTTCCCAAAGAGCTGGAAGCAAGATGCTGTGGGGCCCAACTCGCCCTTTGGAAAGAAGCCTGCACGTTGTGCCTTTCAGCTCTAGGGCAAAGTAGCACACCCAGAGCAGAAGTCCTACTTCAGCCAGATCAGGCCTGCAAAGAAACTGCGTTTCACAGGCCTTTGGAAGACATGTTCCCGGTAGGCCGTAAGAGCACTGTGCAGAGCGAGTTGTGTCTTAGCTTCCCAAAGATCTGGAAGCAAGATGCTGTGGGGCCCAACTCGCCCTTTGGAAAGAAGCCTGCACGTTGTGCCTTTCAGCTCTAGGGCAAAGTAGCACACCCAGAGCAGAAGTCCTACTTCAGCCAGATCAGGCCTGCAAAGAAACTGCGTTTCACAGGCCTTTGGAAGAGATGTTCCCGGTAGGCTGTAAGAGCACTGTGCAGAGCGAGTTGTTTCTTAGCTTCCCAAAGAGCTGGAAGCAAGCTGCTGTGGGGCCCAACTCGCCCTTTGGAAAGAAGCCTGCACGTTGTGCCTTTCAGCTCTAGGGCAAAGTAGCACACCCAGAGCAGAAGTCCTACTTCAGCCAGATCAGGCCTGCAAAGAAACTGCGTTTCACAGGCCTTTGGAAGAGATGTTTCCACTAGGCTGTAAGAGCACTGTGCAGAGCGAGTTGTTTCTTAGCTTGCCAAAGAGCTGGAAGCATGATGCTGTGCGGCCAACTCGCCCTTTGGAAAGAAGCCTGCACGTTGTGCCTTTCAGCTCTAGGGCAAAGTAGCACACCCAGAGCAGAAGTCCTACTTCAGCCAGATCAGGCCTGCAAAGAAACTGCGTTTCCCAGGCCTTTGGAAGAGATGTTCCCGGTAGGCCGTAAGAGCACTGTGCAGAGCGAGTTGTTTCTTAGATTCCCAAAGAGCTAGAAGCAAGATGCTGTGGGGCCCAACTCGCCCTTTGGAAAGAAGCCTGCACGTTGTGCCTTTCAGCTCTAGGGCAAAGTAGCACACCCAGAGCAGAAGTCCTACTTCAGCCAGATCAGGCCTGCAAAGAAACTGCGTTTCACAGGCCTTTGGAAGAGATGTTCCCGGTAGGCTGTAAGAGCACTGTGCAGAGCGAGTTGTGTCTTAGCTTCCCAAAGAGCTGGAAGCAAGATGCTGTGGGGCCCAACTCGCCCTTTGGAAAGAAGCCTGCACGTTGTGCCTTTCAGCTCTAGGGCAAACTAGCACACCCAGAGCAGAAGTCCTACTTCAGCCAGATCAGGCCTGCAAAGAAACTGCATTTCACAGGCCTTTGGAAGAGATGTTCCCACTAGGCTGTAAGAGCACTGTGCAGAGCGAGTTGTTTCTTAGCTTGCCAAAGAGCTGGAAGCAAGATGCTGTGCGGCCAACTCGCCCTATGGAAAGAAGCCTGCACGTTGTGCCTTTCAGCTCTAGGGCAAAGTAGCACACCCAGAGCAGAAGTCCTACTTCAGCCAGATCAGGCCTGCAAAGAAACTGCGTTTCACAGGCCTTTGGAAGAGATGTTCCCCGTAGGCTGTAAGAGC
Organism: Equus caballus; assembly: GCF_041296265.1. NCBI lineage: Eukaryota > Metazoa > Chordata > Mammalia > Perissodactyla > Equidae > Equus > Equus caballus. Next base: position 72,522,642 of record NC_091684.1, read on the forward strand.
ACTGTGCAGAGCGAGTTGTTTCTTAGCTTCCCAAAGAGCTGGAAGTAAGCTGCTGTGGGGCCCAACTCGCCCTTTGGAAAGAAGCCTGCACGTTGTGCCTTTCAGCTCTAGGGCAAAGTAGCACACCCAGAGCAGAAGTCCTACTTCAGCCAGATCAGGCCTGCAAAGAAACTGCGTTTCACAGGCCTTTGGAAGAGATGTTCCCAGTAGGCTGTAAGAGCACTGTGCAGAGCGAGTTGTTTCTTAGCTTCCCAAAGAGCTGGAAGCAAGATGCTGTGGGGCCCAACTCGCCCTTTGGAAAGAAGCCTGCACGTTGTGCCTTTCAGCTCTAGGGCAAAGTAGCACACCCAGAGCAGAAGTCCTACTTCAGCCAGATCAGGCCTGCAAAGAAACTGCGTTTCACAGGCCTTTGGAAGAGATGTTCCCGGTAGGCTGTAAGAGCACTGTGCAGAGCGAGTTGTTTCTTAGCTTCCCAAAGAGCTGGAAGCAAGATGCTGTGGGGCCCAACTCGCCCTTTGGAAAGAAGCCTGCACGTTGTGCCTTTCAGCTCTAGGGCAAAGTAGCACACCCAGAGCAGAAGTCCTACTTCAGCCAGATCAGGCCTGCAAAGAAACTGCGTTTCACAGGCCTTTGGAAGACATGTTCCCGGTAGGCCGTAAGAGCACTGTGCAGAGCGAGTTGTGTCTTAGCTTCCCAAAGAGCTGGAAGCAAGATGCTGTGGGGCCCAACTCGCCCTTTGGAAAGAAGCCTGCACGTTGTGCCTTTCAGCTCTAGGGCAAACTAGCACACCCAGAGCAGAAGTCCTACTTCAGCCAGATCAGGCCTGCAAAGAAACTGCGTTTCACAGGCCTTTGGAAGAGATGTTCCCGGTAGGCTGTAAGAGCACTGTGCAGAGCGAGTTGTTTCTTAGCTTCCCAAAGAGCTGGAAGCAAGCTGCTGTGGGGCCCAACTCGCCCTTTGGAAAGAAGCCTGCACGTTGTGCCTTTCAGCTCTAGGGCAAAGTAGCACACCCAGAGCAGAAGTCCTACTTCAGCCAGATCAGGCCTGCAAAGAAACTGCGTTTCACAGGCCTTTGGAAGAGATGTTCCCACTAGGCTGTAAGAGCACTGTGCACAGCGAGTTGTTTCTTAGCTTCCCAAAGAGCTGGAAGCAAGATGCTGTGGAGCCCAACTCGCCCTTTGGAAAGAAGCCTGCACGTTGTGCCTTTCAGCTCTAGGGCAAAGTAGCACACCCAGAGCAGAAGTCCTACTTCAGCCAGATCAGGCCTGCAAAGAAACTGCGTTTCACAGGCCTTTGGAAGAGATGTTCCCGGTAGGCTGTAAGAGCACTGTGCAGAGCGAGTTGTTTCTTAGCTTCCCAAAGAGCTGGAAGCAAGATGCTGTGGGGCCCAACTCGCCCTTTGGAAAGAAGCCTGCACGTTGTGCCTTTCAGCTCTAGGGCAAAGTAGCACACCCAGAGCAGAAGTCCTACTTCAGCCAGATCAGGCCTGCAAAGAAACTGCGTTTCACAGGCCTTTGGAAGAGATGTTTCCACTAGGCTGTAAGAGCACTGTGCAGAGCGAGTTGTTTCTTAGCTTGCCAAAGAGCTGGAAGCATGATGCTGTGCGGCCAACTCGCCCTTTGGAAAGAAGCCTGCACGTTGTGCCTTTCAGCTCTAGGGCAAAGTAGCACACCCAGAGCAGAAGTCCTACTTCAGCCAGATCAGGCCTGCAAAGAAACTGCGTTTCACAGGCCTTTGGAAGAGATGTTCCCGGTAGGCCGTAAGAGCACTGTGCAGAGCGAGTTGTTTCTTAGATTCCCAAAGAGCTAGAAGCAAGATGCTGTGGGGCCCAACTCGCCCTTTGGAAAGAAGCCTGCACGTTGTGCCTTTCAGCTCTAGGGCAAAGTAGCACACCCAGAGCAGAAGTCCTACTTCAGCCAGATCAGGCCTGCAAAGAAACTGCGTTTCACAGGCCTTTGGAAGAGATGTTCCCGGTAGGCTGTAAGAGCACTGTGCAGAGCGAGTTGTGTCTTAGCTTCCCAAAGAGCTGGAAGCAAGATGCTGTGGGGCCCAACTCGCCCTTTGGAAAGAAGCCTGCACGTTGTGCCTTTCAGCTCTAGGGCAAACTAGCACACCCAGAGCAGAAGTCCTACTTCAGCCAGATCAGGCCTGCAAAGAAACTGCATTTCACAGGCCTTTGGAAGAGATGTTCCCACTAGGCTGTAAGAGCACTGTGCAGAGCGAGTTGTTTCTTAGCTTGCCAAAGAGCTGGAAGCAAGATGCTGTGCGGCCAACTCGCCCTTTGGAAAGAAGCCTGCACGTTGTGCCTTTCAGCTCTAGGGCAAAGTAGCACACCCAGAGCATAAGTCCTTCTTCAGCCAGATCAGGCCTGCAAAGAAACTGCGTTTCACAGGCCTTTGGAAGAGATGTTCCCCGTAGGCTGTAAGAGCACTGTGCAGAGCGAGTTGTTTCTTAGCTTCCCAAAGAGCTGGAAGTAAGCTGCTGTGGGGCCCAACTCGCCCTTTGGAAAGAAGCCTGCACGTTGTGCCTTTCAGCTCTAGGGCAAAGTAGCACACCCAGAGCAGAAGTCCTACTTCAGCCAGATCAGGCCTGCAAAGAAACTGCGTTTCACAGGCCTTTGGAAGAGATGTTCCCAGTAGGCTGTAAGAGCACTGTGCAGAGCGAGTTGTTTCTTAGCTTCCCAAAGAGCTGGAAGCAAGATGCTGTGGGGCCCAACTCGCCCTTTGGAAAGAAGCCTGCACGTTGTGCCTTTCAGCTCTAGGGCAAAGTAGCACACCCAGAGCAGAAGTCCTACTTCAGCCAGATCAGGCCTGCAAAGAAACTGCGTTTCACAGGCCTTTGGAAGAGATGTTCCCGGTAGGCTGTAAGAGCACTGTGCAGAGCGAGTTGTTTCTTAGCTTCCCAAAGAGCTGGAAGCAAGATGCTGTGCGGCCCAACTCGCCCTTTGGAAAGAAGCCTGCACGTTGTGCCTTTCAGCTCTAGGGCAAACTAGCACACCCAGAGCAGAAGTCCTACTTCAGCCAGATCAGGCCTGCAAAGAAACTGCGTTTCACAGGCCTTTGGAAGAGATGTTCCCGGTAGGCTGTAAGAGCACTGTGCAGAGAGAGTTGTTTCTTAGCTTCCCAAAGAGCTGGAAGCAAGATGCTGTGGGGCCCAACTCGCCCTTTGGAAAGAAGCCTGCACGTTGTGCCTTTCAGCTCTAGGGCAAAGTAGCACACCCAGAGCAGAAGTCCTACTTCAGCCAGATCAGGCCTGCAAAGAAACTGCGTTTCACAGGCCTTTGGAAGACATGTTCCCGGTAGGCTGTAAGAGCACTGTGCAGAGCGAGTTGTTTCTTAGCTTCCCAAAGAGCTGGAAGCAAGATGCTGTGGAGCCCAACTCGCCCTTTGGAAAGAAGCCTGCACGTTGTGCCTTTCAGCTCTAGGGCAAAGTAGCACACCCAGAGCAGAAGTCCTACTTCAGCCAGATCAGGCCTGCAAAGAAACTGCGTTTCACAGGCCTTTGGAAGACATGTTCCCGGTAGGCCGTAAGAGCACTGTGCAGAGCGAGTTGTTTCTTAGCTTCCCAAAGAGCTGGAAGCAAGCTGCTGTGGGGCCCAACTCGCCCTTTGGAAAGAAGCCTGCACGTTGTGCCTTTCAGCTCTAGGGCAAAGTAGCACACCCAGAGCAGAAGTCCTACTTCAGCCAGAACAGGCCTGCAAAGAAACTGCGTTTCACAGGCCTTTGGAAGAGATGTTCCCGGTAGGCCGTAAGAGCACTGTGCAGAGCGAGTTGTTTCTTAGCTTCCCAAAGAGCTGGAAGTAAGCTGCTGTGGGGCCCAACTCGCCCTTTGGAAAGAAGCCTGCACGTTGTGCCTTTCAGCTCTAGGGCAAAGTAGCACACCCAGAGCAGAAGTCCTACTTCAGCCAGATCAGGCCTGCAAAGAAACTGCGTTTCACAGGCCTTTGGAAGAGATGTTCCCGGTAGGCTGTAAGAGCACTGTGCAGAACGAGTTGTTTCTTAGCTTCCCAAAGAGCTGGAAGCAAGATGCTGTGGGCCCCAACTCGCCCTTTGGAAAGAAGCCTGCACGTTGTGCCTTTCAGCTCTAGGGCAAAGTAGCACACCCAGAGCAGAAGTCCTACTTCAGCCAGATCAGGCCTGCAAAGAAACTGCGTTTCACAGGCCTTTGGAAGAGATGTTCCCGGTAGGCTGTAAGAGCACTGTGCAGAGCGAGTTGTTTCTTAGCTTCCCAAAGAGCTAGAAGCAAGATGCTGTGGGGCCCAACTCGCCCTTTGGAAAGAAGCCTGCACGTTGTGCCTTTCAGCTCTAGGGCAAAGTAGCACACCCGGAGCAGAAGTCCTACTTCAGCCAGATCAGGCCTGCAAAGAAACTGCGTTTCACAGGCCTTTGGAAGAGATGTTCCCGGTAGGCTGTAAGAGCACTGTGCAGAGCGAGTTGTGTCTTAGCTTCCCAAAGAGCTGGAAGCAAGATGCTGTGGGGCCCAACTCGCCCTTTGGAAAGAAGCCTGCACGTTGTGCCTTTCAGCTCTAGGGCAAACTAGCACACCCAGAGCAGAAGTCCTACTTCAGCCAGATCAGGCCTGCAAAGAAACTGCGTTTCACAGGCCTTTGGAAGAGATGTTCCCGGTAGGCTGTAAGAGCACTGTGCAGAGCGAGTTGTTTCTTAGCTTCCCAAAGAGCTGGAAGCAAGCTGCTGTGGGGCCCAACTCGCCCTTTGGAAAGAAGCCTGCACGTTGTGCCTTTCAGCTCTAGGGCAAAGTAGCACACCCAGAGCAGAAGTCCTACTTCAGCCAGATCAGGCCTGCAAAGAAACTGCGTTTCACAGGCCTTTGGAAGAGATGTTCCCACTAGGCTGTAAGAGCACTGTGCAGAGCGAGTTGTTTCTTAGCTTCCCAAAGAGCTGGAAGCAAGATGCTGTGGAGCCCAACTCACCCTTTGGAAAGAAGCCTGCACGTTGTGCCTTTCAGCTCTAGGGCAAACTAGCACACCCAGAGCAGAAGTCCTACTTCAGCCAGATCAGGCCTGCAAAGAAACTGCGTTTCACAGGCCTTTGGAAGAGATGTTCCCGGTAGGCTGTAAGAGCACTGTGCAGAGCGAGTTGTTTCTTAGCTTCCCAAAGAGCTGGAAGCAAGCTGCTGTGGGGCCCAACTCGCCCTTTGGAAAGAAGCCTGCACGTTGTGCCTTTCAGCTCTAGGGCAAAGTAGCACACCCAGAGCAGAAGTCCTACTTCAGCCAGATCAGGCCTGCAAAGAAACTGCGTTTCACAGGCCTTTGGAAGAGATGTTCCCACTAGGCTGTAAGAGCACTGTGCAGAGCGAGTTGTTTCTTAGCTTCCCAAAGAGCTGGAAGCAAGATGCTGTCTGGCCCAACTCGCCCTTTGGAAAGAAGCCTGCACGTTGTGCCTTTCAGCTCTAGGGCAAAGTAGCACACCCAGAGCAGAAGTCCTACTTCAGCCAGATCAGGCCTGCAAAGAAACTGCGTTTCACAGGCCTTTGGAAGAGATGTTCCCGGTAGGCTGTAAGAGCACTGTGCAGAGCGAGTTGTTTCTTAGCTTCCCAAAGAGCTGGAAGCAAGATGCTGTGGGGCCCAACTCGCCCTTTGGAAAGAAGCCTGCACGTTGTGCCTTTCAGCTCTAGGGCAAAGTAGCACACCCAGAGCAGAAGTCCTACTTCAGCCAGATCAGGCCTGCAAAGAAACTGCGTTTCACAGGCCTTTGGAAGAGATGTTCCCGGTAGGCTGTAAGAGCACTGTGCAGAGCGAGTTGTTTCTTAGCTTGCCAAAGAGCTGGAAGCAAGATGCTGTGCGGCCAACTCGCCCTTTGGAAAGAAGCCTGCACGTTGTGCCTTTCAGCTCTAGGGCAAAGTAGCACACCCAGAGCAGAAGTCCTACTTCAGCCAGATCAGGCCTGCAAAGAAACTGCGTTTCACAGGCCTTTGGAAGAGATGTTCCCCGTAGGCTGTAAGAGCACTGTGCAGAGCGAGTTGTTTCTTAGCTTCCCAAAGAGCTGGAAGTAAGATGCTGTGGGGCCCAACTCGCCCTTTGGAAAGAAGCCTGCACGTTGTGCCTTTCAGCTCTAGGGCAAAGTAGCACACCCAGAGCAGAAGTCCTACTTCAGCCAGATCAGGCCTGCAAAGAAACTGCGTTTCACAGGCCTTTGGAAGAGATGTTCCCGGTAGGCTGTAAGAGCACTGTGCAGAGCGAGTTGTTTCTTAGCTTCCCAAAGAGCTGGAAGCAAGATGCTGTGGGGCCCAACTCGCCCTTTGGAAAGAAGCCTGCACGTTGTGCCTTTCAGCTCTAGGGCAAAGTAGCACACCCAGAGCAGAAGTCCTACTTCAGCCAGATCAGGCCTGCAAAGAAACTGCGTTTCACAGGCCTTTGGAAGAGATGTTCCCGGTAGGCTGTAAGAGCACTGTGCAGAGCGAGTTGTTTCTTAGCTTCCCAAAGAGCTGGAAGCAAGATGCTGTGCGGCCCAACTCGCCCTTTGGAAAGAAGCCTGCACGTTGTGCCTTTCAGCTCTAGGGCAAAGTAGCACACCCAGAGCAGAAGTCCTACTTCAGCCAGATCAGGCCTGCAAAGAAACTGCGTTTCACAGGCCTTTGGAAGAGATGTTCCCGGTAGGCCGTAAGAGCACTGTGCAGAGCGAGTTGTTTCTTAGCTTCCCAAAGAGCTGGAAGCAAGCTGCTGTGGGGCCCAACTCGCCCTTTGGAAAGAAGCCTGCACGTTGTGCCTTTCAGCTCTAGGGCAAAGTAGCACACCCAGAGCAGAAGTCCTACTTCAGCCAGATCAGGCCTGCAAAGAAACTGCGTTTCACAGGCCTTTGGAAGAGATGTTCCCGGTAGGCTGTAAGAGCACTGTGCAGAGCGAGTTGTTTCTTAGCTTCCCAAAGAGCTGGAAGCAAGATGCTGTGGGGCCCAACTCGCCCTTTGGAAAGAAGCCTGCACGTTGTGCCTTTCTGCTCTAGGGCAAAGTAGCACACCCAGAGCAGAAGTCCTACTTCAGCCAGATCAGGCCTGCAAAGAAACTGCGTTTCACAGGCCTTTGGAAGACATGTTCCCGGTAGGCCGTAAGAGCACTGTGCAGAGCGAGTTGTGTCTTAGCTTCCCAAAGAGCTGGAAGCAAGATGCTGTGGGGCCCAACTCGCCCTTTGGAAAGAAGCCTGCACGTTGTGCCTTTCAGCTCTAGGGCAAACTAGCACACCCAGAGCAGAAGTCCTACTTCAGCCAGATCAGGCCTGCAAAGAAACTGCGTTTCACAGGCCTTTGGAAGAGATGTTCCCGGTAGGCTGTAAGAGCACTGTGCAGAGCGAGTTGTTTCTTAGCTTCCCAAAGAGCTGGAAGCAAGCTGCTGTGGGGCCCAACTCGCCCTTTGGAAAGAAGCCTGCACGTTGTGCCTTTCAGCTGTAGGGCAAAGTAGCACACCCAGAGCAGAAGTCCTACTTCAGCCAGATCAGGCCTGCAAAGAAACTGCGTTTCACAGGCCTTTGGAAGAGATGTTCCCACTAGGCTGTAAGAGCACTGTGCAGAGCGAGTTGTTTCTTAGCTTCCCAAAGAGCTGGAAGCAAGATGCTGTGGAGCCCAACTCGCCCTTTGGAAAGAAGCCTGCACGTTGTGCCTTTCAGCTCTAGGGCAAAGTAGCACACCCAGAGCAGAAGTCCTACTTCAGCCAGATCAGGCCTGCAAAGAAACTGCGTTTCACAGGCCTTTGGAAGAGATGTTCCCGGTAGGCTGTAAGAGCACTGTGCAGAGCGAGTTGTTTCTTAGCTTCCCAAAGAGCTGGAAGCAAGATGCTGTGGGGCCCAACTCGCCCTTTGGAAAGAAGCCTGCACGTTGTGCCTTTCAGCTCTAGGGCAAAGTAGCACACCCAGAGCAGAAGTCCTACTTCAGCCAGATCAGGCCTGCAAAGAAACTGCGTTTCACAGGCCTTTGGAAGAGATGTTCCCACTAGGCTGTAAGAGCACTGTGCAGAGCGAGTTGTTTCTTAGCTTGCCAAAGAGCTGGAAGCATGACGCTGTGCGGCCAACTCGCCCTTTGGAAAGAAGCCTGCACGTTGTGCCTTTCAGCTCTAGGGCAAAGTAGCACACCCAGAGCAGAAGTCCTACTTCAGCCAGATCAGGCCTGCAAAGAAACTGCGTTTCACAGGCCTTTGGAAGAGATGTTCCCGGTAGGCCGTAAGAGCACTGTGCAGAGCGAGTTGTTTCTTAGCTTGCCAAAGAGCTGGAAGCAAGATGCTGTGCGGCCAACTCGCCCTTTGGAAAGAAGCCTGCACGTTGTGCCTTTCAGCTCTAGGGCAAAGTAGCACACCCAGAGCAGAAGTCCTACTTCAGCCAGATCAGGCCTGCAAAGAAACTGCGTTTCACAGGCCTTTGGAAGAGATGTTCCCCGTAGGCTGTAAGAGCACTGTGCAGAGCGAGTTGTTTCTTAGCTTCCCAAAGAGCTGGAAGTAAGATGCTGTGGGGCCCAACTCGCCCTTTGGAAAGAAGCCTGCACATTGTGCCTTTCAGCTCTAGGGCAAAGTAGCACACCCAGAGCAGAAGTCCTACTTCAGCCAGATCAGGCCTGCAAAGAAACTGCGTTTCACAGGCCTTTGGAAGAGATGTTCCCAGTAGGCTGTAAGAGCACTGTGCAGAGCGAGTTGTTTCTTAGCTTCCCAAAGAGCTGGAAGCAAGATGCTGTGGGGCCCAACTCGCCCTTTGGAAAGAAGCCTGCACGTTGTGCCTTTCAGCTCTAGGGCAAAGTAGCACACCCAGAGCAGAAGTCCTACTTCAGCCAGATCAGGCCTGCAAAGAAACTGCGTTTCACAGGCCTTTGGAAGAGATGTTCCCGGTAGGCTGTAAGAGCACTGTGCAGAGCGAGTTGTTTCTTAGCTTCCCAAAGAGCTGGAAGCAAGCTGCTGTGGGGCCCAACTCGCCCTTTGGAAAGAAGCCTGCACGTTGTGCCTTTCAGCTCTAGGGCAAAGTAGCACACCCAGAGCAGAAGTCCTACTTCAGCCAGATCAGGCCTGCAAAGAAACTGCGTTTCACAGGCCTTTGGAAGAGATGTTCCCACTAGGCTGTAAGAGCACTGTGCAGAGCGAGTTGTTTCTTAGCTTCCCAAAGAGCTGGAAGCAAGATGCTGTGGAGCCCAACTCGCCCTTTGGAAAGAAGCCTGCACGTTGTGCCTTTCAGCTCTAGGGCAAAGTAGCACACCCAGAGCAGAAGTCCTACTTCAGCCAGATCAGGCCTGCAAAGAAACTGCGTTTCACAGGCCTTTGGAAGAGATGTTCCCGGTAGGCTGTAAGAGCACTGTGCAGAGCGAGTTGTTTCTTAGCTTCCCAAAGAGCTGGAAGCAAGATGCTGTGGGGCCCAACTCGCCCTTTGGAAAGAAGCCTGCACGTTGTGCCTTTCAGCTCTAGGGCAAAGTAGCACACCCAGAGCAGAAGTCCTACTTCAGCCAGATCAGGCCTGCAAAGAAACTGCGTTTCACAGGCCTTTGGAAGAGATGTTCCCGGTAGGCTGTAAGAGCACTGTGCAGAGCGAGTTGTTTCTTAGCTTGCCAAAGAGCTGGAAGCAAGATGCTGTGCGGCCAACTCGCCCTTTGGAAAGAAGCCTGCACGTTGTGCCTTTCAGCTCTAGGGCAAAGTAGCACACCCAGAGCAGAAGTCCTACTTCAGCCAGATCAGGCCTGCAAAGAAACTGCGTTTCACAGGCCTTTGGAAGAGATGTTCCCCGTAGGCTGTAAGAGCACTGTGCAGAGCGAGTTGTTTCTTAGCTTCCCAAAGAGCTGGAAGCAAGATGCTGTGGGGCCCAACTCGCCCTTTGGAAAGAAGCCTGCACGTTGTGCCTTTCAGCTCTAGGGCAAAGTAGCACACCCAGAGCAGAAGTCCTACTTCAGCCAGATCAGGCCTGCAAAGAAACTGCGTTTCACAGGCCTTTGGAAGAGATGTTCCCGGTAGGCTGTAAGAGCACTGTGCAGAGCGAGTTGTTTCTTAGCTTCCCAAAGAGCTGGAAGCAAGATGCTGTGGGGCCCAACTCGCCCTTTGGAAAGAAGCCTGCACGTTGTGCCTTTCAGCTCTAGGGCAAAGTAGCACACCCAGAGCAGAAGTCCTACTTCAGCCAGATCAGGCCTGCAAAGAAACTGCGTTTCACAGGCCTTTGGAAGAGATGTTCCCGGTAGGCTGTAAGAGCACTGTGCAGAGCGAGTTGTTTCTTAGCTTCCCAAAGAGCTGGAAGCAAGATGCTGTGCGGCCCAACTCGCCCTTTGGAAAGAAGCCTGCACGTTGTGCCTTTCAGCTCTAGGGCAAAGTAGCACACCCAGAGCAGAAGTCCTACTTCAGCCAGATCAGGCCTGCAAAGAAACTGCGTTTCACAGGCCTTTGGAAGAGATGTTCCCGGTAGGCTGTAAGAGCACTGTGCAGAGCGAGTTGTTTCTTAGCTTCCCAAAGAGCTGGAAGCAAGCTGCTGTGGGGCCCAACTCGCCCTTTGGAAAGAAGCCTGCACGTTGTGCCTTTCAGCTCTAGGGCAAAGTAGCACACCCAGAGCAGAAGTCCTACTTCAGCCAGATCAGGCCTGCAAAGAAACTGCGTTTCACAGGCCTTTGGAAGAGATGTTCCCGGTAGGCTGTAAGAGCACTGTGCAGAGCGAGTTGTTTCTTAGCTTCCCAAAGAGCTGGAAGCAAGATGCTGTGGGGCCCAACTCGCCCTTTGGAAAGAAGCCTGCACGTTGTGCCTTTCAGCTCTAGGGCAAAGTAGCACACCCAGAGCAGAAGTCCTACTTCAGCCAGATCAGGCCTGCAAAGAAACTGCGTTTCACAGGCCTTTGGAAGACATGTTCCCGGTAGGCCATAAGAGCACTGTGCAGAGCGAGTTGTGTCTTAGCTTCCCAAAGAGCTGGAAGCAAGATGCTGTGGGGCCCAACTCGCCCTTTGGAAAGAAGCCTGCACGTTGTGCCTTTCAGCTCTAGGGCAAACTAGCACACCCAGAGCAGAAGTCCTACTTCAGCCAGATCAGGCCTGCAAAGAAACTGCGTTTCACAGGCCTTTGGAAGAGATGTTCCCGGTAGGCTGTAAGAGCACTGTGCAGAGCGAGTTGTTTCTTAGCTTCCCAAAGAGCTGGAAGCAAGCTGCTGTGGGGCCCAACTCGCCCTTTGGAAAGAAGCCTGCACGTTGTGCCTTTCAGCTCTAGGGCAAAGTAGCACACCCAGAGCAGAAGTCCTACTTCAGCCAGATCAGGCCTGCAAAGAAACTGCGTTTCACAGGCCTTTGGAAGAGATGTTCCCACTAGGCTGTAAGAGCACTGTGCAGAGCGAGTTGTTTCTTAGTTTCCCAAAGAGCTGGAAGCAAGATGCTGTGGAGCCCAACTCGCCCTTTGGAAAGAAGCCTGCACGTTGTGCCTTTCAGCTCTAGGGCAAAGTAGCACACCCAGAGCAGAAGTCCTACTTCAGCCAGATCAGTCCTGCAAAGAAACTGCGTTTCACAGGCCTTTGGAAGAGATGTTCCCGGTAGGCTGTAAGAGCACTGTGCAGAGCGAGTTGTTTCTTAGCTTCCCAAAGAGCTGGAAGCAAGATGCTGTGGGGCCCAACTCGCCCTTTGGAAAGAAGCCTGCACATTGTGCCTTTCAGCTCTAGGGCAAAGTAGCACACCCAGAGCAGAAGTCCTACTTCAGCCAGATCAGGCCTGCAAAGAAACTGCGTTTCACAGGCCTTTGGAAGAGATGTTTCCACTAGGCTGTAAGAGCACTGTGCAGAGCGAGTTGTTTCTTAGCTTGCCAAAGAGCTGGAAGCATGATGCTGTGCGGCCAACTCGCCCTTTGGAAAGAAGCCTGCACGTTGTGCCTTTCAGCTCTAGGGCAAAGTAGCACACCCAGAGCAGAAGTCCTACTTCAGCCAGATCAGGCCTGCAAAGAAACTGCGTTTCACAGGCCTTTGGAAGAGATGTTCCCGGTAGGCCGTAAGAGCACTGTGCAGAGCGAGTTGTTTCTTAGATTCCCAAAGAGCTAGAAGCAAGATGCTGTGGGGCCCAACTCGCCCTTTGGAAAGAAGCCTGCACGTTGTGCCTTTCAGCTCTAGGGCAAAGTAGCACACCCAGAGCAGAAGTCCTACTTCAGCCAGATCAGGCCTGCAAAGAAACTGCGTTTCACAGGCCTTTGGAAGAGATGTTCCCGGTAGGCTGTAAGAGCATTGTGCAGAGCGAGTTGTGTCTTAGCTTCCCAAAGAGCTGGAAGCAAGCTGCTGTGGGGCCCAACTCGCCCTTTGGAAAGAAGCCTGCACGTTGTGCCTTTCAGCTCTAGGGCAAAGTAGCACACCCAGAGCAGAAGTCCTACTTCAGCCAGATCAGGCCTGCAAAGAAACTGCGTTTCACAGGCCTTTGGAAGAGATGTTCCCACTAGGCTGTAAGAGCACTGTGCAGAGCGAGTTGTTTCTTAGCTTCCCAAAGAGCTGGAAGCAAGATGCTGTGGAGCCCAACTCGCCCTTTGGAAAGAAGCCTGCACGTTGTGCCTTTCAGCTCTAGGGCAAAGTAGCACACCCAGAGCAGAAGTCCTACTTCAGCCAGATCAGGCCTGCAAAGAAACTGCGTTTCACAGGCCTTTGGAAGAGATGTTCCCGGTAGGCTGTAAGAGGACTGTGCAGAGCGAGTTGTTTCTTAGCTTCCCAAAGAGCTGGAAGCAAGATGCTGTGGGGCCCAACTCGCCCTTTGGAAAGAAGCCTGCACGTTGTGCCTTTCAGCTCTAGGGCAAAGTAGCACACCCAGAGCAGAAGTCCTACTTCAGCCAGATCAGGCCTGCAAAGAAACTGTGTTTCACAGGCCTTTGGAAGAGATGTTCCCACTAGGCTGTAAGAGCACTGTGCAGAGCGAGTTGTTTCTTAGCTTGCCAAAGAGCTGGAAGCATGATGCTGTGCGGCCAACTCGCCCTTTGGAAAGAAGCCTGCACGTTGTGCCTTTCAGCTCTAGGGCAAAGTAGCACACCCAGAGCAGAAGTCCTACTTCAGCCAGATCAGGCCTGCAAAGAAACTGCGTTTCACAGGCCTTTGGAAGAGATGTTCCCGGTAGGCCGTAAGAGCACTGTGCAGAGCGAGTTGTTTCTTAGATTCCCAAAGAGCTAGAAGCAAGATGCTGTGGGGCCCAACTCGCCCTTTGGAAAGAAGCCTGCACGTTGTGCCTTTCAGCTCTAGGGCAAAGTAGCACACCCAGAGCAGAAGTCCTACTTCAGCCAGATCAGGCCTGCAAAGAAACTGCGTTTCACAGGCCTTTGGAAGAGATGTTCCCGGTAGGCTGTAAGAGCACTGTGCAGAGCGAGTTGTGTCTTAGCTTCCCAAAGATCTGGAAGCAAGATGCTGTGGGGCCCAACTCGCCCTTTGGAAAGAAGCCTGCACGTTGTGCCTTTCAGCTCTAGGGCAAACTAGCACACCCAGAGCAGAAGTCCTACTTCAGCCAGATCAGGCCTGCAAAGAAACTGCATTTCACAGGCCTTTGGAAGAGATGTTCCCACTAGGCTGTAAGAGTACTGTGCAGAGCGAGTTGTTTCTTAGCTTGCCAAAGAGCTGGAAGCAAGATGCTGTGCGGCCAACTCGCCCTTTGGAAAGAAGCCTGCACGTTGTGCCTTTCAGCTCTAGGGCAAAGTAGCACACCCAGAGCAGAAGTCCTACTTCAGCCAGATCAGGCCTGCAAAGAAACTGCGTTTCACAGGCCTTTGGAAGAGATGTTCCCCGTAGGCTGTAAGAGCACTGTGCAGAGCGAGTTGTTTCTTAGCTTCCCAAAGAGCTGGAAGTAAGATGCTGTGGGGCCCAACTCGCCCTTTGGAAAGAAGCCTGCACGTTGTGCCTTTCAGCTCTAGGGCAAAGTAGCACACCCAGAGCAGAAGTCCTACTTCAGCCAGATCAGGCCTGCAAAGAAACTGCGTTTCACAGGCCTTTGGAAGAGATGTTCCCAGTAGGCTGTAAGAGCACTGTGCAGAGCGAGTTGTTTCTTAGCTTCCCAAAGAGCTGGAAGCAAGATGCTGTGGGGCCCAACTCGCCCTTTGGAAAGAAGCCTGCACGTTGTGCCTTTCAGCTCTAGGGCAAAGTAGCACACCCAGAGCAGAAGTCCTACTTCAGCCAGATCAGGCCTGCAAAGAAACTGCGTTTCACAGGCCTTTGGAAGAGATGTTCCCGGTAGGCTGTAAGAGCACTGTGCAGAGCGAGTTGTTTCTTAGCTTCCCAAAGAGCTGGAAGCAAGCTGCTGTGGGGCCCAACTCGCCCTTTGGAAAGAAGCCTGCACGTTGTGCCTTTCAGCTCTAGGGCAAAGTAGCACACCCAGAGCAGAAGTCCTACTTCAGCCAGATCAGGCCTGCAAAGAAACTGCGTTTCACAGGCCTTTGGAAGAGATGTTCCCACTAGGCTGTAAGAGCACTGTGCAGAGCGAGTTGTTTCTTAGCTTCCCAAAGAGCTGGAAGCAAGATGCTGTGGAGCCCAACTCGCCCTTTGGAAAGAAGCCTGCACGTTGTGCCTTTCAGCTCTAGGGCAAAGTAGCACACCCAGAGCAGAAGTCCTACTTCAGCCAGATCAGGCCTGCAAAGAAACTGCGTTTCACAGGCCTTTGGAAGAGATGTTCCCGGTAGGCTGTAAGAGCACTGTGCAGAGCGAGTTGTTTCTTAGCTTCCCAAAGAGCTGGAAGCAAGATGCTGTGGGGCCCAACTCGCCCTTTGGAAAGAAGCCTGCACGTTGTGCCTTTCAGCTCTAGGGCAAAGTAGCACACCCAGAGCAGAAGTCCTACTTCAGCCAGATCAGGCCTGCAAAGAAACTGCGTTTCACAGGCCTTTGGAAGAGATGTTCCCGGTAGGCTGTAAGAGCACTGTGCACAGCGAGTTGTTTCTTAGCTTGCCAAAGAGCTGGAAGCAAGATGCTGTGGGGCCCAACTCGCCCTTTGGAAAGAAGCCTGCACGTTGTGCCTTTCAGCTCTAGGGCAAAGTAGCACACCCAGAGCAGAAGTCCTACTTCAGCCAGATCAGGCCTGCAAAGAAACTGCGTTTCACAGGCCTTTGGAAGAGATGTTCCCCGTAGGCTGTAAGAGCACTGTGCAGAGCGAGTTGTTTCTTAGCTTCCCAAAGAGCTGGAAGTAAGATGCTGTGGGGCCCAACTCGCCCTTTGGAAAGAAGCCTGCACGTTGTGCCTTTCAGCTCTAGGGCAAAGTAGCACACCCAGAGCAGAAGTCCTACTTCAGCCAGATCAGGCCTGCAAAGAAACTGCGTTTCACAGGCCTTTGGAAGAGATGTTCCCGGTAGGCTGTAAGAGCACTGTGCAGAGCGAGTTGTTTCTTAGCTTCCCAAAGAGCTGGAAGCAAGATGCTGTGGGGCCCAACTCGCCCTTTGGAAAGAAGCCTGCACGTTGTGCCTTTCAGCTCTAGGGCAAAGTAGCACACCCAGAGCAGAAGTCCTACTTCAGCCAGATCAGGCCTGCAAAGAAACTGCGTTTCACAGGCCTTTGGAAGAGATGTTCCCGGTAGGCTGTAAGAGCACTGTGCAGAGCGAGTTGTTTCTTAGCTTCCCAAAGAGCTGGAAGCAAGATGCTGTGCGGCCCAACTCGCCCTTTGGAAAGAAGCCTGCACGTTGTGCCTTTCAGCTCTAGGGCAAAGTAGCACACCCAGAGCAGAAGTCCTACTTCAGCCAGATCAGGCCTGCAAAGAAACTGCGTTTCACAGGCCTTTGGAAGAGATGTTCCCGGTAGGCCGTAAGAGCACTGTGCAGAGCGAGTTGTTTCTTAGCTTCCCAAAGAGCTGGAAGCAAGCTGCTGTGGGGCCCAACTCGCCCTTTGGAAAGAAGCCTGCACGTTGTGCCTTTCAGCTCTAGGGCAAAGTAGCACACCCAGAGCAGAAGTCCTACTTCAGCCAGATCAGGCCTGCAAAGAAACTGCGTTTCACAGGCCTTTGGAAGAGATGTTCCCGGTAGGCTGTAAGAGCACTGTGCAGAGCGAGTTGTTTCTTAGCTTCCCAAAGAGCTGGAAGCAAGATGCTGTGGGGCCCAACTCGCCCTTTGGAAAGAAGCCTGCACGTTGTGCCTTTCAGCTCTAGGGCAAAGTAGCACACCCAGAGCAGAAGTCCTACTTCAGCCAGATCAGGCCTGCAAAGAAACTGCGTTTCACAGGCCTTTGGAAGACATGTTCCCGGTAGGCCGTAAGAGCACTGTGCAGAGCGAGTTGTGTCTTAGCTTCCCAAAGAGCTGGAAGCAAGATGCTGTGGGGCCCAACTCGCCCTTTGGAAAGAAGCCTGCACGTTGTGCCTTTCAGCTCTAGGGCAAACTAGCACACCCAGAGCAGAAGTCCTACTTCAGCCAGATCAGGCCTGCAAAGAAACTGCGTTTCACAGGCCTTTGGAAGAGATGTTCCCGGTAGGCTGTAAGAGCACTGTGCAGAGCGAGTTGTTTCTTAGCTTCCCAAAGAGCTGGAAGCAAGCTGCTGTGGGGCCCAACTCGCCCTTTGGAAAGAAGCCTGCACGTTGTGCCTTTCAGCTCTAGGGCAAAGTAGCACACCCAGAGCAGAAGTCCTACTTAGGCCAGATCAGGCCTGCAAAGAAACTGCGTTTCACAGGCCTTTGGAAGAGATGTTCCCACTAGGCTGTAAGAGCACTGTGCAGAGCGAGTTGTTTCTTAGCTTCCCAAAGAGCTGGAAGCAAGATGCTGTGGAGCCCAACTCGCCCTTTGGAAAGAAGCCTGCACGTTGTGCCTTTCAGCTCTAGGGCAAAGTAGCACACCCAGAGCAGAAGTCCTACTTCAGCCAGATCAGTCCTGCAAAGAAACTGCGTTTCACAGGCCTTTGGAAGAGATGTTCCCGGTAGGCTGTAAGAGCACTGTGCAGAGCGAGTTGTTTCTTAGCTTCCCAAAGAGCTGGAAGCAAGATGCTGTGGGGCCCAACTCGCCCTTTGGAAAGAAGCCTGCACGTTGTGCCTTTCAGCTCTAGGGCAAAGTAGCACACCCAGAGCAGAAGTCCTACTTCAGCCAGATCAGGCCTGCAAAGAAACTGCGTTTCACAGGCCTTTGGAAGAGATGTTTCCACTAGGCTGTAAGAGCACTGTGCAGAGCGAGTTGTTTCTTAGCTTGCCAAAGAGCTGGAAGCATGATGCTGTGCGGCCAACTCGCCCTTTGGAAAGAAGCCTGCACGTTGTGCCTTTCAGCTCTAGGGCAAAGTAGCACACCCAGAGCAGAAGTCCTACTTCAGCCAGATCAGGCCTGCAAAGAAACTGCGTTTCACAGGCCTTTGGAAGAGATGTTCCCGGTAGGCCGTAAGAGCACTGTGCAGAGCGAGTTGTTTCTTAGATTCCCAAAGAGCTAGAAGCAAGATGCTGTGGGGCCCAACTCGCCCTTTGGAAAGAAGCCTGCACGTTGTGCCTTTCAGCTCTAGGGCAAAGTAGCACACCCAGAGCAGAAGTCCTACTTCAGCCAGATCAGGCCTGCAAAGAAACTGCGTTTCACAGGCCTTTGGAAGAGATGTTCCCGGTAGGCTGTAAGAGCACTGTGCAGAGCGAGTTGTGTCTTAGCTTCCCAAAGAGCTGGAAGCAAGATGCTGTGGGGCCCAACTCGCCCTTTGGAAAGAAGCCTGCACGTTGTGCCTTTCAGCTCAAGGGCAAACTAGCACACCCAGAGCAGAAGTCCTACTTCAGCCAGATCAGGCCTGCAAAGAAACTGCGTTTCACAGGCCTTTGGAAGAGATGTTCCCGGTAGGCTGTAAGAGCACTGTGCAGAGCGAGTTGTTTCTTAGCTTCCCAAAGAGCTGGAAGCAAGATGCTGTGGGGCCCAACTCGCCCTTTGGAAAGAAGCCTGCACGTTGTGCCTTTCAGCTCTAGGGCAAAGTAGCACACCCAGAGCAGAAGTCCTACTTCAGCCAGATCAGGCCTGCAAAGAAACTGCGTTTCACAGGCCTTTGGAAGACATGTTCCCGGTAGGCTGTAAGAGCACTGTGCAGAGCGAGTTGTTTCTTAGCTTCCCAAAGAGCTGGAAGCAAGCTGCTGTGGGGCCCAACTCGCCCTTTGGAAAGAAGCCTGCACGTTGTGCCTTTCAGCTCTAGGGCAAAGTAGCACACCCAGAGCAGAAGTCCTACTTCAGCCAGATCAGGCCTGCAAAGAAACTGCGTTTCACAGGCCTTTGGAAGACATGTTCCCGGTAGGCCGTAAGAGCACTGTGCAGAGCGAGTTGTTTCTTAGCTTCCCAAAGAGCTGGAAGCAAGCTGCTGTGGGGCCCAACTCGCCCTTTGGAAAGAAGCCTGCACGTTGTGCCTTTCAGCTCTAGGGCAAAGTAGCACACCCAGAGCAGAAGTCCTACTTCAGCCAGAACAGGCCTGCAAAGAAACTGCGTTTCACAGGCCTTTGGAAGAGATGTTCCCGGTAGGCCGTAAGAGCACTGTGCAGAGCGAGTTGTTTCTTAGCTTCCCAAAGAGCTGGAAGCAAGCTGCTGTGGGGCCCAACTCGCCCTTTGGAAAGAAGCCTGCACGTTGTGCCTTTCAGCTCTAGGGCAAAGTAGCACACCCAGAGCAGAAGTCCTACTTCAGCCAGATCAGGCATGCAAAGAAACTGCGTTTCACAGGCCTTTGGAAGAGATGTTCCCGGTAGGCTGTAAGAGCACTGTGCAGAACGAGTTGTTTCTTAGCTTCCCAAAGAGCTGGAAGCAAGATGCTGTGGGGCCCAACTCGCCCTTTGGAAAGAAGCCTGCACGTTGTGCCTTTCAGCTCTAGGGCAAACTAGCACACCCAGAGCAGAAGTCCTACTTCAGCCAGATCAGGCCTGCAAAGAAACTGCGTTTCACAGGCCTTTGGAAGAGATGTTCCCGGTAGGCTGTAAGAGCACTGTGCACAGCGAGTTGTTTCTTAGCTTCCCAAAGAGCTAGAAGCAAGATGCTGTGGGGCCCAACTCGCCCTTTGGAAAGAAGCCTGCACGTTGTGCCTTTCAGCTCTAGGGCAAAGTAGCACACCCAGAGCAGAAGTCCTACTTCAGCCAGATCAGGCCTGCAAAGAAACTGCGTTTCACAGGCCTTTGGAAGAGATGTTCCCGGTAGGCTGTAAGAGCACTGTGCAGAGCGAGTTGTGTCTTAGCTTCCCAAAGAGCTGGAAGCAAGATGCTGTGGGGCCCAACTCGCCCTTTGGAAAGAAGCCTGCACGTTGTGCCTTTCAGCTCTAGGGCAAACTAGCACACCCAGAGCAGAAGTCCTACTTCAGCCAGATCAGGCCTGCAAAGAAACTGCGTTTCACAGGCCTTTGGAAGAGATGTTCCCGGTAGGCTGTAAGAGCACTGTGCAGAGCGAGTTGTTTCTTAGCTTCCCAAAGAGCTGGAAGCAAGCTGCTGTGCGGCCCAACTCGCCCTTTGGAAAGAAGCCTGCACGTTGTGCCTTTCAGCTCTAGGGCAAAGTAGCACACCCAGAGCAGAAGTCCTACTTCAGCCAGATCAGGCCTGCAAAGAAACTGCGTTTCACAGGCCTTTGGAAGAGATGTTCCCACTAGGCTGTAAGAGCACTGTGCAGAGCGAGTTGTTTCTTAGCTTCCCAAAGAGCTGGAAGCAAGATGCTG
Source organism: Equus caballus (assembly GCF_041296265.1). Taxonomy (NCBI): domain Eukaryota; kingdom Metazoa; phylum Chordata; class Mammalia; order Perissodactyla; family Equidae; genus Equus; species Equus caballus. The sequence continues at coordinate 72,542,135 of NC_091684.1, forward strand.
TGGAGCCTAACTCACCCTTTGGAAAGAAGCCTGCACGTTGTGCCCTTCAGCTCTAGGGCAAACTAGCACACCCAGAGCAGAAGTCCTACTTCAGCCAGATCAGGCCTGCAAAGAAACTGCGTTTCACAGGCCTTTGGAAGAGATGTTCCCGGTAGGCTGTAAGAGCACTGTGCAGAGCGAGTTGTTTCTTAGCTTCCCAAAGAGCTGGAAGCAAGCTGCTGTGGGGCCCAACTCGCCCTTTGGAAACAAGCCTGCACGTTGTGCCTTTCAGCTCTAGGGCAAAGTAGCACACCCAGAGCAGAAGTCCTACTTCAGCCAGATCAGGCCTGCAAAGAAACTGCGTTTCACAGGCCTTTGGAAGAGATGTTCCCACTAGGCTGTAAGAGCACTGTGCAGAGCGAGTTGTTTCTTAGCTTGCCAAAGAGCTGGAAGCATGATGCTGTGCGGCCAACTCGCCCTTTGGAAAGAAGCCTGCACGTTGTGCCTTTCAGCTCTAGGGCAAAGTAGCACACCCAGAGCAGAAGTCCTACTTCAGCCAGATCAGGCCTGCAAAGAAACTGCGTTTCCCAGGCCTTTGGAAGAGATGTTCCCGGTAGGCCGTAAGAGCACTGTGCAGAGCGAGTTGTTTCTTAGATTCCCAAAGAGCTAGAAGCAAGATGCTGTGGGGCCCAACTCGCCCTTTGGAAAGAAGCCTGCACGTTGTGCCTTTCAGCTCTAGGGCAAAGTAGCACACCCAGAGCAGAAGTCCTACTTCAGCCAGATCAGGCCTGCAAAGAAACTGCGTGTCACAGGCCTTTGGAAGAGATGTTCCCGGTAGGCTGTAAGAGCACTGTGCAGAGCGAGTTGTGTCTTAGCTTCCCAAAGAGCTGGAAGCAAGATGCTGTGGGGCCCAACTCGCCCTTTGGAAAGAAGCCTGCACGTTGTGCCTTTCAGCTCTAGGGCAAACTAGCACACCCAGAGCAGAAGTCCTACTTCAGCCAGATCAGGCCTGCCAAGAAACTGCATTTCACAGGCCTTTGGAAGAGATGTTCCCACTAGGCTGTAAGAGCACTGCGCAGAGCGAGTTGTTTCTTAGCTTGCCAAAGAGCTGGAAGCAAGATGCTGTGCGGCCAACTCGCCCTTTGGAAAGAAGCCTGCACGTTGTGCCTTTCAGCTCTAGGGCAAAGTAGCACACCCAGAGCAGAAGTCCTTCTTCAGCCAGATCAGGCCTGCAAAGAAACTGCGTTTCACAGGCCTTTGGAAGAGATGTTCCCCGTAGGCTGTAAGAGCACTGTGCAGAGCGAGTTGTTTCTTAGCTTCCCAAAGAGCTGGAAGTAAGATGCTGTGGGGCCCAACTCGCCCTTTGGAAAGAAGCCTGCACGTTGTGCCTTTCAGCTCTAGGGCAAAGTAGCACACCCAGAGCAGAAGTCCTACTTCAGCCAGATCAGGCCTGCAAAGAAACTGCGTTTCACAGGCCTTTGGAAGAGATGTTCCCAGTAGGCTGTAAGAGCACTGTGCAGAGCGAGTTGTTTCTTAGCTTCCCAAAGAGCTGGAAGCAAGATGCTGTGGGGCCCAACTCGCCCTTTGGAAGGAAGCCTGCACGTTGTGCCTTTCAGCTCTAGGGCAAAGTAGCACACCCAGAGCAGAAGTCCTACTTCAGCCAGATCAGGCCTGCAAAGAAACTGCGTTTCACAGGCCTTTGGAAGAGATGTTCCCGGTAGGCTGTAAGAGCACTGTGCAGAGCGAGTTGTTTCTTAGCTTCCCAAAGAGCTGGAAGCAAGATGCTGTGCGGCCCAACTCGCCCTTTGGAAAGAAGCCTGCACGTTGTGCCTTTCAGGTCTAGGGCAAAGTAGCACACCCAGAGCAGAAGTCCTACTTCAGCCAGATCAGGCCTGCAAAGAAACTGCGTTTCACAGGCCTTTGGAAGAGATGTTCCCGGTAGGCTGTAAGAGCACTGTGCAGAGAGAGTTGTTTCTTAGCTTCCCAAAGAGCTGGAAGCAAGCTGCTGTGGGGCCCAACTCGCCCTTTGGAAAGAAGCCTGCACGTTGTGCCTTTCAGCTCTAGGGTAAAGTAGCACACCCAGAGCAGAAGTCCTACTTCAGCCAGATCAGGCCTGCAAAGAAACTGCGTTTCACAGGCCTTTGGAAGACATGTTCCCGGTAGGCTGTAAGAGCACTGTGCAGAGCGAGTTGTTTCTTAGCTTCCTAAAGAGCTGGAAGCAAGCTGCTGTGGGGCCCAACTCGCCCTTTGGAAAGAAGCCTGCACGTTGTGCCTTTCAGCTCTAGGGCAAAGTAGCACACCCAGAGCAGAAGTCCTACTTCAGCCAGATCAGGCCTGCAAAGAAACTGCGTTTCACAGGCCTTTGGAAGAGATGTTCCCGGTAGGCCGTAAGAGCACTGTGCAGAGCGAGTTGTTTCTTAGCTTCCCAAAGAGCTGGAAGCAAGCTGCTGTGGGGCCCAACTCGCCCTTTGGAAAGAAGCCTGCACGTTGTGCCTTTCAGCTCTAGGGCAAAGTAGCACACCCAGAGCAGAAGTCCTACTTCAGCCAGATCAGGCCTGCAAAGAAACTGCGTTTCACAGGCCTTTGGAAGAGATGTTCCCGGTAGGCTGTAAGAGCACTGTGCAGAGCGAGTTGTTTCTTAGCTTCCCAAAGAGCTGGAAGCAAGATGCTGTGGGGCGCAACTCGCCCTTTGGAAAGAAGCCTGCACGTTGTGCCTTTCAGCTCTAGGGCAAAGTAGCACACCCAGAGCAGAAGTCCTACTTCAGCCAGATCAGGCCTGCAAAGAAACTGCGTTTCACAGGCCTTTGGAAGAGATGTTCCCGGTAGGCTGTAAGAGCACTGTGCAGAGCGAGTTGTTTCTTAGCTTCCCAAAGAGCTGGAAGCAAGATGCTGTGGGGCCCAACTCGCCCTTTGGAAAGAAGCCTGCACGTTGTGCCTTTCAGCTCTAGGGCAAAGTAGCACACCCAGAGCAGAAGTCCTACTTCAGCCAGATCAGGCCTGCAAAGAAACTGCGTTTCACAGGCCTTTGGAAGACATGTTCCCGGTAGGCTGTAAGAGCACTGTGCAGAGCGAGTTGTTTCTTAGCTTCCCAAAGAGCTGGAAGCAAGCTGCTGTGGGGCCCAACTCGCCCTTTGGAAAGAAGCCTGCATGTTGTGCCTTTCAGCTCTAGGGCAAAGTAGCACACCCAGAGCAGAAGTCCTACTTCAGCCAGATCAGGCCTGCAAAGAAACTGCGTTTCACAGGCCTTTGGAAGAGATGTTCCCGGTAGGCCGTAAGAGCACTGTGCAGAGCGAGTTGTTTCTTAGCTTCCCAAAGAGCTGGAAGCAAGCTGCTGTGGGGCCCAACTCGCCCTTTGGAAAGAAGCCTGCACGTTGTGCCTTTCAGCTCTAGGGCAAAGTAGCACACCCAGAGCAGAAGTCCTACTTCAGCCAGATCAGGCCTGCAAAGAAACTGCGTTTCACAGGCCTTTGGAAGAGATGTTCCCGGTAGGCTGTAAGAGCACTGTGCAGAACGAGTTGTTTCTTAGCTTCCCAAAGAGCTGGAAGCAAGATGCTGTGGGGCCCAACTCGCCCTTTGGAAAGAAGCCTGCACGTTGTGCCTTTCAGCTCTAGGGCAAACTAGCACACCCAGAGCAGAAGTCCTACTTCAGCCAGATCAGGCCTGCAAAGAAACTGCGTTTCACAGGCCTTTGGAAGAGATGTTCCCGGTAGGCTGTAAGAGCACTGTGCACAGCGAGTTGTTTCTTAGCTTCCCAAAGAGCTAGAAGCAAGATGCTGTGGGGCCCAACTCGCCCTTTGGAAAGAAGCCTGCACGTTGTGCCTTTCAGCTCTAGGGCAAAGTAGCACACCCAGAGCAGAAGTCCTACTTCAGCCAGATCAGGCCTGCAAAGAAACTGCGTTTCACAGGCCTTTGGAAGAGATGTTCCCGGTAGGCTGTAAGAGCACTGTGCAGAGCGAGTTGTGTCTTAGCTTCCCAAAGAGCTGGAAGCAAGATGCTGTGGGGCCCAACTCGCCCTTTGGAAAGAAGCCTGCACGTTGTGCCTTTCAGCTCTAGGGCAAAGTAGCACACCCAGAGCAGAAGTCCTACTTCAGCCAGATCAGGCCTGCAAAGAAACTGCGTTTCACAGGCCTTTGGAAGAGATGTTCCCGGTAGGCTGTAAGAGCACTGTGCAGAGCGAGTTGTTTCTTAGCTTCCCAAAGAGCTGGAAGCAAGCTGCTGTGCGGCCCAACTCGCCCTTTGGAAAGAAGCCTGCACGTTGTGCCTTTCAGCTCTAGGGCAAAGTAGCACACCCAGAGCAGAAGTCCTACTTCAGCCAGATCAGGCCTGCAAAGAAACTGCGTTTCACAGGCCTTTGGAAGAGATGTTCCCGGTAGGCTGTAAGAGCACTGTGCAGAGCGAGTTGTTTCTTAGCTTCCCAAAGAGCTAGAAGCAAGATGCTGTGGGGCCCAACTCGCCCTTTGGAAAGAAGCCTGCACGTTGTGCCTTTCAGCTCTAGGGCAAAGTAGCAGACCCAGAGCAGAAGTCCTACTTCAGCCAGATCAGGCCTGCAAAGAAACTGCGTTTCACAGGCCTTTGGAAGAGATGTTCCCGGTAGGCTGTAAGAGCACTGTGCAGAGTGAGTTGTGTCTTAGCTTCCCAAAGAGCTGGAAGCAAGATGCTGTGGGGCCCAACTCGCCCTTTGGAAAGAAGCCTGCACGTTGTGCCTTTCAGCTCTAGGGCAAACTAGCACACCCAGAGCAGAAGTCCTACTTCAGCCAGATCAGGCCTGCAAAGAAACTGCGTTTCACAGGCCTTTGGAAGAGATGTTCCCGGTAGGCTGTAATAGCACTGTGCAGAGCGAGTTGTTTCTTAGCTTCCCAAAGAGCTGGAAGCAAGCTGCTGTGCGGCCCAACTCGCCCTTTGGAAAGAAGCCTGCACGTTGTGCCTTTCAGCTCTAGGGCAAAGTAGCACACCCAGAGCAGAAGTCCTACTTCAGCCAGATCAGGCCTGCAAAGAAACTGCGTTTCACAGGCCTTTGGAAGAGATGTTCCCACTAGGCTGTAAGAGCACTGTGCAGAGCGAGTTGTTTCTTAGCTTCCCAAAGAGCTGGAAGCAAGATGCTGTGGAGCCTAACTCACCCTTTGGAAAGAAGCCTGCACGTTGTGCCCTTCAGCTCTAGGGCAAACTAGCACACCCAGAGCAGAAGTCCTACTTCAGCCAGATCAGGCCTGCAAAGAAACTGCGTTTCACAGGCCTTTGGAAGAGATGTTCCCGGTAGGCTGTAAGAGCACTGTGCAGAGCGAGTTGTTTCTTAGCTTCCCAAAGAGCTGGAAGCAAGCTGCTGTGGGGCCCAACTCGCCCTTTGGAAAGAAGCCTGCACGTTGTGCCTTTCAGCTCTAGGGCAAAGTAGCACACCCAGAGCAGAAGTCCTACTTCAGCCAGATCAGGCCTGCAAAGAAACTGCGTTTCACAGGCCTTTGGAAGAGATGTTCCCACTAGGCTGTAAGAGCACTGTGCAGAGCGAGTTGTTTCTTAGCTTGCCAAAGAGCTGGAAGCATGATGCTGTGCGGCCAACTCGCCCTTTGGAAAGAAGCCTGCACGTTGTGCCTTTCAGCTCTAGGGCAAAGTAGCACACCCAGAGCAGAAGTCCTACTTCAGCCAGATCAGGCCTGCAAAGAAACTGCGTTTCCCAGGCCTTTGGAAGAGATGTTCCCGGTAGGCCGTAAGAGCACTGTGCAGAGCGAGTTGTTTCTTAGATTCCCAAAGAGCTAGAAGCAAGATGCTGTGGGGCCCAACTCGCCCTTTGGAAAGAAGCCTGCACGTTGTGCCTTTCAGCTCTAGGGCAAAGTAGCACACCCAGAGCAGAAGTCCTACTTCAGCCAGATCAGGCCTGCAAAGAAACTGCGTGTCACAGGCCTTTGGAAGAGATGTTCCCGGTAGGCTGTAAGAGCACTGTGCAGAGCGAGTTGTGTCTTAGCTTCCCAAAGAGCTGGAAGCAAGATGCTGTGGGGCCCAACTCGCCCTTTGGAAAGAAGCCTGCACGTTGTGCCTTTCAGCTCTAGGGCAAACTAGCACACCCAGAGCAGAAGTCCTACTTCAGCCAGATCAGGCCTGCAAAGAAACTGCATTTCACAGGCCTTTGGAAGAGATGTTCCCACTAGGCTGTAAGAGCACTGTGCAGAGCGAGTTGTTTCTTAGCTTGCCAAAGAGCTGGAAGCAAGATGCTGTGCGGCCAACTCGCCCTTTGGAAAGAAGCCTGCACGTTGTGCCTTTCAGCTCTAGGGCAAAGTAGCACACCCAGAGCAGAAGTCCTTCTTCAGCCAGATCAGGCCTGCAAAGAAACTGCGTTTCACAGGCCTTTGGAAGAGATGTTCCCCGTAGGCTGTAAGAGCACTGTGCAGAGCGAGTTGTTTCTTAGCTTCCCAAAGAGCTGGAAGTAAGATGCTGTGGGGCCCAACTCGCCCTTTGGAAAGAAGCCTGCACGTTGTGCCTTTCAGCTCTAGGGCAAAGTAGCACACCCAGAGCAGAAGTCCTCCTTCAGCCAGATCAGGCCTGCAAAGAAACTGCGTGTCACAGGCCTTTGGAAGAGATGTTCCCGGTAGGCTGTAAGAGCACTGTGCAGAGCGAGTTGTGTCTTAGCTTCCCAAAGAGCTGGAAGCAAGATGCTGTGGGGCCCAACTCGCCCTTTGGAAAGAAGCCTGCACGTTGTGCCTTTCAGCTCTAGGGCAAAGTAGCACACCCAGAGCAGAAGTCCTACTTCAGCCAGATCAGGCCTGCAAAGAAACTGCGTGTCACAGGCCTTTGGAAGAGATGTTCCCGGTAGGCTGTAAGAGCACTGTGCAGAGCGAGTTGTGTCTTAGCTTCCCAAAGAGCTGGAAGCAAGATGCTGTGGGGCCCAACTCGCCCTTTGGAAAGAAGCCTGCACGTTGTGCCTTTCAGCTCTAGGGCAAAGTAGCACACCCAGAGCAGAAGTCCTACTTCAGCCAGATCAGGCCTGCAAAGAAACTGCGTTTCACAGGCCTTTGGAAGAGATGTTCCCGGTAGGCTGTAAGAGCACTGTGCAGAGCGAGTTGTGTCTTAGCTTCCCAAAGAGCTGGAAGCAAGATGCTGTGGGGCCCAACTCGCCCTTTGGAAAGAAGCCTGCACGTTGTGCCTTTCAGCTCTAGGGCAAACTAGCACACCCAGAGCAGAAGTCCTACTTCAGCCAGATCAGGCCTGCAAAGAAACTGCATTTCACAGGCCTTTGGAAGAGATGTTCCCACTAGGCTGTAAGAGCACTGTGCAGAGCGAGTTGTTTCTTAGCTTGCCAAAGAGCTGGAAGCAAGATGCTGTGCGGCCAACTCGCCCTTTGGAAAGAAGCCTGCACGTTGTGCCTTTCAGCTCTAGGGCAAAGTAGCACACCCAGAGCATAAGTCCTTCTTCAGCCAGATCAGGCCTGCAAAGAAACTGCGTTTCACAGGCCTTTGGAAGAGATGTTCCCCGTAGGCTGTAAGAGCACTGTGCAGAGCGAGTTGTTTCTTAGCTTCCCAAAGAGCTGGAAGTAAGATGCTGTGGGGCCCAACTCGCCCTTTGGAAAGAAGCCTGCACGTTGTGCCTTTCAGCTCTAGGGCAAAGTAGCACACCCAGAGCAGAAGTCCTACTTCAGCCAGATCAGGCCTGCAAAGAAACTGCGTTTCACAGGCCTTTGGAAGAGATGTTCCCAGTAGGCTGTAAGAGCACTGTGCAGAGCGAGTTGTTTCTTAGCTTCCCAAAGAGCTGGAAGCAAGATGCTGTGGGGCCCAACTCGCCCTTTGGAAAGAAGCCTGCACGTTGTGCCTTTCAGCTCTAGGGCAAACTAGCACACCCAGAGCAGAAGTCCTACTTCAGCCAGATCAGGCCTGCAAAGAAACTGCGTTTCACAGGCCTTTGGAAGAGATGTTCCCGGTAGGCTGTAAGAGCATTGTGCAGAGCGAGTTGTTTCTTAGCTTCCCAAAGAGCTGGAAGCAAGCTGCTGTGCGGCCCAACTCGCCCTTTGGAAAGAAGCCTGCACGTTGTGCCTTTCAGCTCTAGGGCAAAGTAGCACACCCAGAGCAGAAGTCCTACTTCAGCCAGATCAGGCCTGCAAAGAAACTGCGTTTCACAGGCCTTTGGAAGAGATGTTCCCGGTAGGCTGTAAGAGAACTGTGCAGAGCGAGTTGTTTCTTAGCTTCCCAAAGAGCTAGAAGCAAGATGCTGTGGGGCCCAACTCGCCCTTTGGAAAGAAGCCTGCACGTTGTGCCTTTCAGCTCTAGGGCAAAGTAGCACACCCAGAGCAGAAGTCCTACTTCAGCCAGATCAGGCCTGCAAAGAAACTGCGTTTCACAGGCCTTTGGAAGAGATGTTCCCGGTAGGCTGTAAGAGCACTGTGCAGAGCGAGTTGTGTCTTAGCTTCCCAAAGAGCTGGAAGCAAGATGCTGTGGGGCCCAACTCGCCCTTTGGAAAGAAGCCTGCACGTTGTGCCTTTCAGCTCTAGGGCAAACTAGCACACCCAGAGCAGAAGTCCTACTTCAGCCAGATCAGGCCTGCAAAGAAACTGCGTTTCACAGGCCTTTGGAAGAGATGTTCCCGGTAGGCTGTAAGAGCACTGTGCAGAGCGAGTTGTTTCTTAGCTTCCCAAAGAGCTGGAAGCAAGCTGCTGTGCGGCCCAACTCGCCCTTTGGAAAGAAGCCTGCACGTTGTGCCTTTCAGCTCTAGGGCAAAGTAGCACACCCAGAGCAGAAGTCCTACTTCAGCCAGATCAGGCCTGCAAAGAAACTGCGTTTCACAGGCCTTTGGAAGAGATGTTCCCACTAGGCTGTAAGAGCACTGTGCAGAGCGAGTTGTTTCTTAGCTTCCCAAAGAGCTGGAAGCAAGATGCTGTGGAGCCTAACTCACCCTTTGGAAAGAAGCCTGCACGTTGTGCCCTTCAGCTCTAGGGCAAACTAGCACACCCAGAGCAGAAGTCCTACTTCAGCCAGATCAGGCCTGCAAAGAAACTGCGTTTCACAGGCCTTTGGAAGAGATGTTCCCGGTAGGCTGTAAGAGCACTGTGCAGAGCGAGTTGTTTCTTAGCTTCCCAAAGAGCTGGAAGCAAGCTGCTGTGGGGCCCAACTCGCCCTTTGGAAAGAAGCCTGCACGTTGTGCCTTTCAGCTCTAGGGCAAAGTAGCACACCCAGAGCAGAAGTCCTACTTCAGCCAGATCAGGCCTGCAAAGAAACTGCGTTTCACAGGCCTTTGGAAGAGATGTTCCCACTAGGCTGTAAGAGCACTGTGCAGAGCGAGTTGTTTCTTAGCTTGCCAAAGAGCTGGAAGCATGATGCTGTGCGGCCAACTCGCCCTTTGGAAAGAAGCCTGCACGTTGTGCCTTTCAGCTCTAGGGCAAAGTAGCACACCCAGAGCAGAAGTCCTACTTCAGCCAGATCAGGCCTGCAAAGAAACTGCGTTTCCCAGGCCTTTGGAAGAGATGTTCCCGGTAGGCCGTAAGAGCACTGTGCAGAGCGAGTTGTTTCTTAGATTCCCAAAGAGCTAGAAGCAAGATGCTGTGGGGCCCAACTCGCCCTTTGGAAAGAAGCCTGCACGTTGTGCCTTTCAGCTCTAGGGCAAAGTAGCACACCCAGAGCAGAAGTCCTACTTCAGCCAGATCAGGCCTGCAAAGAAACTGCGTGTCACAGGCCTTTGGAAGAGATGTTCCCGGTAGGCTGTAAGAGCACTGTGCAGAGCGAGTTGTGTCTTAGCTTCCCAAAGAGCTGGAAGCAAGATGCTGTGGGGCCCAACTCGCCCTTTGGAAAGAAGCCTGCACGTTGTGCCTTTCAGCTCTAGGGCAAACTAGCACACCCAGAGCAGAAGTCCTACTTCAGCCAGATCAGGCCTGCAAAGAAACTGCATTTCACAGGCCTTTGGAAGAGATGTTCCCACTAGGCTGTAAGAGCACTGTGCAGAGCGAGTTGTTTCTTAGCTTGCCAAAGAGCTGGAAGCAAGATGCTGTGCGGCCAACTCGCCCTTTGGAAAGAAGCCTGCACGTTGTGCCTTTCAGCTCTAGGGCAAAGTAGCACACCCAGAGCAGAAGTCCTTCTTCAGCCAGATCAGGCCTGCAAAGAAACTGCGTTTCACAGGCCTTTGGAAGAGATGTTCCCCGTAGGCTGTAAGAGCACTGTGCAGAGCGAGTTGTTTCTTAGCTTCCCAAAGAGCTGGAAGTAAGATGCTGTGGGGCCCAACTCGCCCTTTGGAAAGAAGCCTGCACGTTGTGCCTTTCAGCTCTAGGGCAAAGTAGCACACCCAGAGCAGAAGTCCTACTTCAGCCAGATCAGGCCTGCAAAGAAACTGCGTTTCACAGGCCTTTGGAAGAGATGTTCCCAGTAGGCTGTAAGAGCACTGTGCAGAGCGAGTTGTTTCTTAGCTTCCCAAAGAGCTGGAAGCAAGATGCTGTGGGGCCCAACTCGCCCTTTGGAAAGAAGCCTGCACGTTGTGCCTTTCAGCTCTAGGGCAAAGTAGCACACCCAGAGCAGAAGTCCTACTTCAGCCAGATCAGGCCTGCAAAGAAACTGCGTTTCACAGGCCTTTGGAAGAGATGTTCCCGGTAGGCTGTAAGAGCACTGTGCAGAGCGAGTTGTTTCTTAGCTTCCCAAAGAGCTGGAAGCAAGATGCTGTGCGGCCCAACTCGCCCTTTGGAAAGAAGCCTGCACGTTGTGCCTTTCAGCTCTAGGGCAAAGTAGCACACCCAGAGCAGAAGTCCTACTTCAGCCAGATCAGGCCTGCAAAGAAACTGCGTTTCACAGGCCTTTGGAAGAGATGTTCCCGGTAGGCTGTAAGAGCACTGTGCAGTGAGAGTTGTTTCTTAGCTTCCCAAAGAGCTGGAAGCAAGCTGCTGTGGGGCCCAACTCGCCCTTTGGAAAGAAGCCTGCACGTTGTGCCTTTCAGCTCTAGGGTAAAGTAGCACACCCAGAGCAGAAGTCCTACTTCAGCCAGATCAGGCCTGCAAAGAAACTGCGTTTCACAGGCCTTTGGAAGACATGTTCCCGGTAGGCTGTAAGAGCACTGTGCAGAGCGAGTTGTTTCTTAGCTTCCCAAAGAGCTGGAAGCAAGCTGCTGTGGGGCCCAACTCGCCCTTTGGAAAGAAGCCTGCACGTTGTGCCTTTCAGCTCTAGGGCAAAGTAGCACACCCAGAGCAGAAGTCCTACTTCAGCCAGATCAGGCCTGCAAAGAAACTGCGTTTCACAGGCCTTTGGAAGAGATGTTCCCGGTAGGCCGTAAGAGCACTGTGCAGAGCGAGTTGTTTCTTAGCTTCCCAAAGAGCTGGAAGCAAGCTGCTGTGGGGCCCAACTCGCCCTTTGGAAAGAAGCCTGCACGTTGTGCCTTTCAGCTCTAGGGCAAAGTAGCACACCCAGAGCAGAAGTCCTACTTCAGCCAGATCAGGCCTGCAAAGAAACTGCGTTTCACAGGCCTTTGGAAGAGATGTTCCCGGTAGGCTGTAAGAGCACTGTGCAGAGCGAGTTGTTTCTTAGCTTCCCAAAGAGCTGGAAGCAAGCTGCTGTGGGGCCCAACTCGCCCTTTGGAAAGAAGCCTGCACGTTGTGCCTTTCAGCTCTAGGGCAAAGTAGCACACCCAGAGCAGAAGTCCTACTTCAGCCAGATCAGGCCTGCAAAGAAACTGCGTTTCACAGGCCTTTGGAAGAGATGTTCCCACTAGGCTGTAAGAGCACTGTGCAGAGCGAGTTGTTTCTTAGCTTGCCAAAGAGCTGGAAGCATGATGCTGTGCGGCCAACTCGCCCTTTGGAAAGAAGCCTGCACGTTGTGCCTTTCAGCTCTAGGGCAAAGTAGCACACCCAGAGCAGAAGTCCTACTTCAGCCAGATCAGGCCTGCAAAGAAACTGCGTTTCCCAGGCCTTTGGAAGAGATGTTCCCGGTAGGCCGTAAGAGCACTGTGCAGAGCGAGTTGTTTCTTAGATTCCCAAAGTGCTAGAAGCAAGATGCTGTGGGGCCCAACTCGCCCTTTGGAAAGAAGCCTGCACGTTGTGCCTTTCAGCTCTAGGGCACAGTAGCACACCCAGAGCAGAAGTCCTACTTCAGCCAGATCAGGCCTGCAAAGAAACTGCGTGTCACAGGCCTTTGGAAGAGATGTTCCCGGTAGGCTGTAAGAGCACTGTGCAGAGCGAGTTGTGTCTTAGCTTCCCAAAGAGCTGGAAGCAAGATGCTGTGGGGCCCAACTCGCCCTTTGGAAAGAAGCCTGCACGTTGTGCCTTTCAGCTCTAGGGCAAACTAGCACACCCAGAGCAGAAGTCCTACTTCAGCCAGATCAGGCCTGCAAAGAAACTGCATTTCACAGGCCTTTGGAAGAGATGTTCCCACTAGGCTGTAAGAGCACTGTGCAGAGCGAGTTGTTTCTTAGCTTGCCAAAGAGCTGGAAGCAAGATGCTGTGCGGCCAACTCGCCCTTTGGAAAGAAGCCTGCACGTTGTGCCTTTCAGCTCTAGGGCAAAGTAGCACACCCAGAGCAGAAGTCCTTCTTCAGCCAGATCAGGCCTGCAAAGAAACTGCGTTTCACAGGCCTTTGGAAGAGATGTTCCCCGTAGGCTGTAAGAGCACTGTGCAGAGCGAGTTGTTTCTTAGCTTCCCAAAGAGCTGGAAGTAAGATGCTGTGGGGCCCAACTCGCCCTTTGGAAAGAAGCCTGCACGTTGTGCCTTTCAGCTCTAGGGCAAAGTAGCACACCCAGAGCAGAAGTCCTACTTCAGCCAGATCAGGCCTGCAAAGAAACTGCGTTTCACAGGCCTTTGGAAGAGATGTTCCCAGTAGGCTGTAAGAGCACTGTGCAGAGCGAGTTGTTTCTTAGCTTCCCAAAGAGCTGGAAGCAAGATGCTGTGGGGCCCAACTCGCCCTTTGGAAAGAAGCCTGCACGTTGTGCCTTTCAGCTCTAGGGCAAAGTAGCACACCCAGAGCAGAAGTCCTACTTCAGCCAGATCAGGCCTGCAAAGAAACTGCGTTTCACAGGCCTTTGGAAGAGATGTTCCCGGTAGGCTGTAAGAGCACTGTGCAGAGCGAGTTGTTTCTTAGCTTCCCAAAGAGCTGGAAGCAAGATGCTGTGCGGCCCAACTCGCCCTTTGGAAAGAAGCCTGCACGTTGTGCCTTTCAGCTCTAGGGCAAAGTAGCACACCCAGAGCAGAAGTCCTACTTCAGCCAGATCAGGCCTGCAAAGAAACTGCGTTTCACAGGCCTTTGGAAGAGATGTTCCCGGTAGGCTGTAAGAGCACTGTGCAGAGAGAGTTGTTTCTTAGCTTCCCAAAGAGCTGGAAGCAAGCTGCTGTGGGGCCCAACTCGCCCTTTGGAAAGAAGCCTGCACGTTGTGCCTTTCAGCTCTAGGGTAAAGTAGCACACCCAGAGCAGAAGTCCTGCTTCAGCCAGATCAGGCCTGCAAAGAAACTGCGTTTCACAGGCCTTTGGAAGACATGTTCCCGGTAGGCTGTAAGAGCACTGTGCAGAGCGAGTTGTTTCTTAGCTTCCCAAAGAGCTGGAAGCAAGCTGCTGTGGGGCCCAACTCGCCCTTTGGAAAGAAGCCTGCACGTTGTGCCTTTCAGCTCTAGGGCAAAGTAGCACACCCAGAGCAGAAGTCCTACTTCAGCCAGATCAGGCCTGCAAAGAAACTGCGTTTCACAGGCCTTTGGAAGAGATGTTCCCGGTAGGCCGTAAGAGCACTGTGCAGAGCGAGTTGTTTCTTAGCTTCCCAAAGAGCTGGAAGCAAGCTGCTGTGGGGCCCAACTCGCCCTTTGGAAAGAAGCCTGCACGTTGTGCCTTTCAGCTCTAGGGCAAAGTAGCACACCCAGAGCAGAAGTCCTACTTCAGCCAGATCAGGCCTGCAAAGAAACTGCGTTTCACAGGCCTTTGGAAGAGATGTTCCCGGTAGGCTGTAAGAGCACTGTGCAGAGCGAGTTGTTTCTTAGCTTCCCAAAGAGCTGGAAGCAAGATGCTGTGGGGCGCAACTCGCCCTTTGGAAAGAAGCCTGCACGTTGTGCCTTTCAGCTCTAGGGCAAAGTAGCACACCCAGAGCAGAAGTCCTACTTCAGCCAGATCAGGCCTGCAAAGAAACTGCGTTTCACAGGCCTTTGGAAGAGATGTTCCCGGTAGGCTGTAAGAGCACTGTGCAGAGCGAGTTGTTTCTTAGCTTCCCAAAGAGCTGGAAGCAAGCTGCTGTGGGGCCCAACTCGCCCTTTGGAAAGAAGCCTGCACGTTGTGCCTTTCAGCTCTAGGGCAAAGTAGCACACCCAGAGCAGAAGTCCTACTTCAGCCAGATCAGGCCTGCAAAGAAACTGCGTTTCACAGGCCTTTGGAAGAGATGTTCCCGGTAGGCTGTAAGAGCACTGTGCAGAGCGAGTTGTTTCTTAGCTTCCCAAAGAGCTGGAAGCAAGATGCTGTGGGGCCCAACTCGCCCTTTGGAAAGAAGCCTGCACGTTGTGCCTTTCAGCTCTAGGGCAAAGTAGCACACCCAGAGCAGAAGTCCTACTTCAGCCAGATCAGGCCTGCAAAGAAACTGCGTTTCACAGGCCTTTGGAAGAGATGTTCCCGGTAGGCTGTAAGAGCACTGTGCAGAGCGAGTTGTTTCTTAGCTTCCCAAAGAGCTGGAAGCAAGATGCTGTGGGGCCCAACTCGCCCTTTGAAAAGAAGCCTGCACGTTGTGCCTTTCAGCTCTAGGGCAAAGTAGCACACCCAGAGCAGAAGTCCTACTTCAGCCAGATCAGGCCTGCAAAGAAACTGCGTTTCACAGGCCTTTGGAAGAGATGTTCCCGGTAGGCTGTAAGAGCACTGTGCAGAGCGAGTTGTTTCTTAGATTCCCAAAGAGCTAGAAGCAAGATGCTGTGGGGCCCAACTCGCCCTTTGGAAAGAAGCCTGCACGTTGTGCCTTTCAGCTCTAGGGCAAAGTAGCACACCCAGAGCAGAAGTCCTACTTCAGCCAGATCAGGCCTGCAAAGAAACTGCGTTTCACAGGCCTTTGGAAGAGATGTTCCCCGTAGGCTCTAAGAGCACTGTGAAGAGCGAGTTGTTTCTTAGCTTCCCAAAGAGCTGGAAGCAAGATGCTGTGGGGCCCAACTCGCCCTTTGGAAAGTAACCTGCACGTTGTGCCTTTCAGCTCTAGGGCAAACTAGCACACCCAGAGCAGAAGTCCTACTTCAGCCAGATCAGGCCTGCAAAGAAACTGCATTTCCCATGCCTTTGGAAGAGATGTTCCCGGTAGGCTGTAAGAGCACTGTGCAGAGCGAGTTGTTTCTTAGCTTCCCAAAGAGCTGGAAGCAAGATGCTGTGGGGCCCAACTCGCCCTTTGGAAAGAAGCCTGCACGTTGTGCCTTTCAGCTCTAGGGCAAAGTAGCACACCCAGAGCAGAAGTCCTACTTCAGCCAGATCAGGCCTGCAAAGAAACTGCGTTTCACAGGCCTTTGGAAGAGATGTTCCCACTAGGCTGTAAGAGCACTGTGCAGAGCGAGTTGTTTCTTAGCTTCCCAAAGAGCTGGAAGCAAGATGCTGTGGAGCCCAACTCGCCCTTTGGAAAGAAGCCTGCACGTTGTGCCTTTCAGCTCTAGGGCAAACTAGCACACCCAGAGCAGAAGTCCTACTTCAGCCAGATCAGCCCTACAAAGAAACTGCGTTTCACAGGCCTTTGGAAGAGATGTTCCCGGTAGGCTGTAAGAGCACTGTGCAGAGCGAGTTGTTACTTAGCTTCCCAAAGAGCTGGAAGCAAGATGCTGTGGGGCCCAACTCGCCCTTTGGAAAGAAGCCTGCACGTTGTGCCTTTCAGCTCTAGGGCAAAGTAGCACACCCAGAGCAGAAGTCCCACTTCAGCCAGATCAGGCCTGCAAAGAATCTGCGTTTCACAGGCCTTTGGAGGAGATGTTCCCACTAGGCTGTAAGAGCACTGTGCAGAGCGAGTTGTTTCTTAGCTTCCCAAAGAGCTGGAAGCAAGCTGCTCTGGGGCCCAACTCGCCCTTTGGAAAGAAGCCTGCACGTTGTGCCTTTCAGCTCTAGGGCAAAGTAGCACACCCAGAGCAGAAGTCCTACTTCAGCCAGATCAGGCCTGCAAAGAAACTGCGTTTCACAGGCCTTTGGAAGAGATGTTCCCGGTAGGCTGTAAGAGCACTGTGCAGAGCGAGTTGTTTCTTAGCTTGCCAAAGAGCTGGAAGCAAGATGCTGTGCGGCCAACTCGCCCTTTGGAAAGAAGCCTGCACGTTGTGCCTTTCAGCTCTAGGGCAAAGTAGCACACCCAGAGCAGAAGTCCTACTTCAGCCAGATCAGTCCTGCAAAGAAACTGCGTTTCACAGGCCTTTGGAAGAGATGTTCCCCGTAGGCTGTAAGAGCACTGTGCAGAGCGAGTTGTTTCTTAGCTTCCCAAAGAGCTGGAAGTAAGATGCTGTGGGGCCCAACTCGCCCTTTGGAAAGAAGCCTGCACGTTGTGCCTTTCAGCTCTAGGGCAAAGTAGCACACCCAGAGCAGAAGTCCTACTTCAGCCAGATCAGGCCTGCAAAGAAACTGCGTTTCAGAGGCCTTTGGAAGAGATGTTCCCACTAGGCTGTAAGAGCACTGTGCAGAGCGAGTTGTTTCTTAGCTTCCCAAAGAGCTGGAAGCAAGATGCTGTGGAGCCCAACTCGCCCTTTGGAAAGAAGCCTGCACGTTGTGCCTTTCAGCTCTAGGGCAAACTAGCACACCCAGAGCAGAAGTCCTACTTCAGCCAGATCAGCCCTGCAAAGAAACTGCGTTTCACAGGCCTTTGGAAGAGATGTTCCCGGTAGGCTGTAAGAGCACTGTGCAGAGCGAGTTGTTACTTAGCTTCCCAAAGAGCTGGAAGCAAGCTGCTGTGGGGCCCAACTCGCCCTTTGGAAAGAAGCCTGCACGTTGTGCCTTTCAGCTCTAGGGCAAAGTAGCACACCCAGAGCAGAAGTCCCACTTCAGCCAGATCAGGCCTGCAAAGAATCTGCGTTTCACAGGCCTTTGGAAGAGATGTTCCCACTAGGCTGTAAGAGCACTGTGCAGAGCGAGTTGTTTCTTAGCTTCCCAAAGAGCTGGAAGCAAGCTGCTGTGGGGCCCAACTCGCCCTTTGGAAAGAAGCCTGCACGTTGTGCCTTTCAGCTCTAGGGCAAAGTAGCACACCCAGAGCAGAAGTCCTACTTCAGCCAGATCAGGCCTGCAAAGAAACTGCGTTTCACAGGCCTTTGGAAGAGATGTTCCCGGTAGGCTGTAAGAGCACTGTGCAGAGCGAGTTGTTTCTTAGCTTCCCAAAGAGCTGGAAGCAAGCTGCTGTGGGGCCCAACTCGCCCTTTGGAAAGAAGCCTGCACGTTGTGCCTTTCAGCTCTAGGGCAAAGTAGCACACCCAGAGCAGAAGTCCTACTTCAGCCAGATCAGGCCTGCAAAGAAACTGCGTTTCACAGGCCTTTGGAAGAGATGTTCCCGGTAGGCTGTAAGAGCACTGTGCACAACGAGTTGTTTCTTAGCTTCCCAAAGAGCTGGAAGCAAGATGCTGTGGGGCCCAACTCGCCCTTTGGAAAGAAGCCTGCACGTTGTGCCTTTCAGCTCTAGGGCAAAGTAGCACACCCACAGCAGAAGTCCTACTTCAGCCAGATCAGGCCTGCAAAGAAACTGCGTTTCACAGGCCTTTGGAAGAGATGTTCCCGGTAGGCTGTAAGAGCACTGTGCAGAGCGAGTTGTTTCTTAGCTTCCCAAAGAGCTAGAAGCAAGATGCTGTGGGGCCCAACTCGCCCTTTGGAAAGAAGCCTGCACGTTGTGCCTTTCAGCTCTAGGGCAAAGTAGCACACCCGGAGCAGAAGTCCTACTTCAGCCAGATCAGGCCTGCAAAGAAACTGCGTTTCACAGGCCTTTGGAAGAGATGTTCCCGGTAGGCTGTAAGAGCACTGTGAAGAGCGAGTTGTGTCTTAGCTTCCCAAAGAGCTGGAAGCAAGATGCTGTGGGGCCCAACTCGCCCTTTGGAAAGAAGCCTGCACGTTGTGCCTTTCAGCTCTAGGGCAAACTAGCACACCCAGAGCAGAAGTCCTACTTCAGCCAGATCAGGCCTGCAAAGAAACTGCGTTTCACAGGCCTTTGGAAGAGATGTTCCCGGTAGGCTGTAAGAGCACTGTGCAGAGCGAGTTGTTTCTTAGCTTCCCAAAGAGCTGGAAGCAAGCTGCTGTGGGGCCCAACTCGCCCTTTGGAAAGAAGCCTGCACGTTGTGCCTTTCAGCTCTAGGGCAAAGTAGCACACCCAGAGCAGAAGTCCTACTTCAGCCAGATCAGGCCTGCAAAGAAACTGCGTTTCACAGGCCTTTGGAAGAGATGTTCCCACTAGGCTGTAAGAGCACTGTGCAGAGCGAGTTGTTTCTTAGCTTCCCAAAGAGCTGGAAGCAAGATGCTGTGGAGCCCAACTCACCCTTTGGAAAGAAGCCTGCACGTTGTGCCTTTCAGCTCTAGGGCAAACTAGCACACCCAGAGCAGAAGTCCTACTTCAGCCAGATCAGGCCTGCAAAGAAACTGCGTTTCACAGGCCTTTGGAAGAGATGTTCCCGGTAGGCTGTAAGAGCACTGTGCAGAGCGAGTTGTTTCTTAGCTTCCCAAAGAGCTGGAAGCAAGCTGCTGTGGGGCCCAACTCGCCCTTTGGAAAGAAGCCTGCACGTTGTGCCTTTCAGCTCTAGGGCAAAGTAGCACACCCAGAGCAGAAGTCCTACTTCAGCCAGATCAGGCCTGCAAAGAAACTGCGTTTCACAGGCCTTTGGAAGAGATGTTCCCGGTAGGCTGTAAGAGCACTGTGCAGAGCGAGTTGTTTCTTAGCTTCCCAAAGAGCTGGAAGCAAGATGCTGTGGGGCCCAACTCGCCCTTTGGAAAGAAGCCTGCACGTTGTGCCTTACAGCTCTAGGGCAAAGTAGCACACCCAGAGCAGAAGTCCTACTTCAGCCAGATCAGGCCTGCAAAGAAACTGCGTTTCACAGGCCTTTGGAAGAGATGTTCCCACTAGGCTGTAAGAGCACTGTGCAGAGCGAGTTGTTTCTTAGCTTGCCAAAGAGCTGGAAGCAAGATGCTGTGCGGCCAACTCGCCCTTTGGAAAGAAGCCTGCACGTTGTGCCTTTCAGCTCTAGGGCAAAGTAGCACACCCAGAGCAGAAGTCCTACTTCAGCCAGATCAGGCCTGCAAAGAAACTGCGTTTCACAGGCCTTTGGAAGAGATGTTCCCCGTAGGCTGTAAGAGCACTGTGCAGAGCGAGTTGTTTCTTAGCTTCCCAAAGAGCTGGAAGTAAGATGCTGTGGGGCCCAACTCGCCCTTTGGAAAGAAGCCTGCACGTTGTGCCTTTCAGCTCTAGGGCAAAGTAGCACACCCAGAGCAGAAGTCCTACTTCAGCCAGATCAGGCCTGCAAAGAAACTGCGTTTCACAGGCCTTTGGAAGAGATGTTCCCAGTAGGCTGTAAGAGCACTGTGCAGAGCGAGTTGTTTCTTAGCTTCCCAAAGAGCTGGAAGCAAGATGCTGTGGGGCCCAACTCGCCCTTTGGAAAGAAGCCTGCACGTTGTGCCTTTCAGCTCTAGGGCAAAGTAGCACACCCAGAGCAGAAGTCCTACTTCAGCCAGATCAGGCCTGCAAAGAAACTGCGTTTCACAGGCCTTTGGAAGAGATGTTCCCGGTAGGCTGTAAGAGCACTGTGCAGAGCGAGTTGTTTCTTAGCTTCCCAAAGAGCTGGAAGCAAGATGCTGTGCGGCCCAACTCGCCCTTTGGAAAGAAGCCTGCACGTTGTGCCTTTCAGCTCTAGGGCAAACTAGCACACCCAGAGCAGAAGTCCTACTTCAGCCAGATCAGGCCTGCAAAGAAACTGCGTTTCACAGGCCTTTGGAAGAGATGTTCCCGGTAGGCCGTAAGAGCACTGTGCAGAGCGAGTTGTTTCTTAGCTTCCCAAAGAGCTGGAAGCAAGCTGCTGTGGGGCCCAACTCGCCCTTTGGAAAGAAGCCTGCACGTTGTGCCTTTCAGCTCTAGGGCAAAGTAGCACACCCAGAGCAGAAGTCCTACTTCAGCCAGATCAGGCCTGCAAAGAAACTGCGTTTCACAGGCCTTTGGAAGAGATGTTCCCGGTAGGCTGTAAGAGCACTGTGCAGAGCGAGTTGTTTCTTAGCTTCCCAAAGAGCTGGAAGCAAGATGCTGTGGGGCCCAACTCGCCCTTTGGAAAGAAGCCTGCACGTTGTGCCTTTCAGCTCTAGGGCAAAGTAGCACACCCAGAGCAGAAGTCCTACTTCAGCCAGATCAGGCCTGCAAAGAAACTGCGTTTCACAGGCCTTTGGAAGAGATGTTCCAGGTAGGCTGTAAGAGCACTGTGCAGAGCGAGTTGTTTCTTAGATTCCCAAAGAGCTAGAAGCAAGATGCTGTGGGGCCCAACTCGCCCTTTGGAAAGAAGCCTGCACGTTGTGCCTTTCAGCTCTAGGGCAAAGTAGCACACCCAGAGCAGAAGTCCTACTTCAGCCAGATCAGGCCTGCAAAGAAACTGCGTTTCACAGGCCTTTGGAAGAGATGTTCCCGGTAGGCCGTAAGAGCACTGTGCAGAGCGAGTTGTGTCTTAGCTTCCCAAAGAGCTGGAAGCAAGATGCTGTGGGGCCCAACTCGCCCTTTGGAAAGAAGCCTGCACGTTGTGCCTTTCTGCTCTAGGGCAAAGTAGCACACCCAGAGCAGAAGTCCTACTTCAGCCAGATCAGGCCTGCAAAGAAACTGCGTTTCACAGGCCTTTGGAAGAGATGTTCCCGGTAGGCTGTAAGAGCACTGTGCAGAGCGAGTTGTTTCTTAGCTTCCCAAAGAGCTGGAAGCAAGCTGCTGTGGGGCCCAACTCGCCCTTTGGAAAGAAGCCTGCACGTTGTGCCTTTCAGCTCTAGGGCAAAGTAGCACACCCAGAGCAGAAGTCCTACTTCAGCCAGATCAGGCCTGCAAAGAAACTGCGTTTCACAGGCCTTTGGAAGAGATGTTCCCACTAGGCTGTAAGAGCACTGTGCAGAGCGAGTTGTTTCTTAGCTTCCCAAAGAGCTGGAAGCAAGATGCTGTGGAGCCCAACTCGCCCTTTGGAAAGAAGCCTGCACGTTGTGCCTTTCAGCTCTAGGGCAAAGTAGCACACCCAGAGCAGAAGTCCTACTTCAGCCAGATCAGGCCTGCAAAGAAACTGCGTTTCACAGGCCTTTGGAAGAGATGTTCCCGGTAGGCTGTAAGAGCACTGTGCAGAGCGAGTTGTTTCTTAGCTTCCCAAAGAGCTGGAAGCAAGATGCTGTGGGGCCCAACTCGCCCTTTGGAAAGAAGCCTGCACGTTGTGCCTTTCAGCTCTAGGGCAAAGTAGCACACCCAGAGCAGAAGTCCTACTTCAGCCAGATCAGGCCTGCAAAGAAACTGCGTTTCACAGGCCTTTGGAAGAGATGTTCCCGGTAGGCTGTAAGAGCACTGTGCAGAGCGAGTTGTTTCTTAGCTTGCCAAAGAGCTGGAAGCAAGATGCTGTGCGGCCAACTCGCCCTTTGGAAAGAAGCCTGCACGTTGTGCCTTTCAGCTCTAGGGCAAAGTAGCACACCCAGAGCAGAAGTCCTACTTCAGCCAGATCAGGCCTGCAAAGAAACTGCGTTTCACAGGCCTTTGGAAGAGATGTTCCCCGTAGGCTGTAAGAGCACTGTGCAGAGCGAGTTGTTTCTTAGCTTCCCAAAGAGCTGGAAGTAAGATGCTGTGGGGCCCAACTCGCCCTTTGGAAAGAAGCCTGCACGTTGTGCCTTTCAGCTCTAGGGCAAAGTAGCACACCCAGAGCAGAAGTCCTACTTCAGCCAGATCAGGCCTGCAAAGAAACTGCGTTTCACAGGCCTTTGGAAGAGATGTTCCCGGTAGGCTGTAAGAGCACTGTGCAGAGCGAGTTGTTTCTTAGCTTCCCAAAGAGCTGGAAGCAAGATGCTGTGGGGCCCAACTCGCCCTTTGGAAAGAAGCCTGCACGTTGTGCCTTTCAGCTCTAGGGCAAAGTAGCACACCCAGAGCAGAAGTCCTACTTCAGCCAGATCAGGCCTGCAAAGAAACTGCGTTTCACAGGCCTTTGGAAGAGATGTTCCCGGTAGGCTGTAAGAGCACTGTGCAGAGCGAGTTGTTTCTTAGCTTCCCAAAGAGCTGGAAGCAAGATGCTGTGCGGCCCAACTCGCCCTTTGGAAAGAAGCCTGCACGTTGTGCCTTTCAGCTCTAGGGCAAAGTAGCACACCCAGAGCAGAAGTCCTACTTCAGCCAGATCAGGCCTGCAAAGAAACTGCGTTTCACAGGCCTTTGGAAGAGATGTTCCCGGTAGGCCGTAAGAGCACTGTGCAGAGCGAGTTGTTTCTTAGCTTCCCAAAGAGCTGGAAGCAAGCTGCTGTGGGGCCCAACTCGCCCTTTGGAAAGAAGCCTGCACGTTGTGCCTTTCAGCTCTAGGGCAAAGTAGCACACCCAGAGCAGAAGTCCTACTTCAGCCAGATCAGGCCTGCAAAGAAACTGCGTTTCACAGGCCTTTGGAAGAGATGTTCCCGGTAGGCCGTAAGAGCACTGTGCAGAGCGAGTTGTTTCTTAGCTTCCCAAAGAGCTGGAAGCAAGATGCTGTGGGGCCCAACTCGCCCTTTGGAAAGAAGCCTGCACGTTGTGCCTTTCAGCTCTAGGGCAAAGTAGCACACTCAGAGCAGAAGTCCTACTTCAGCCAGATCAGGCCTGCAAAGAAACTGCGTTTCACAGGCCTTTGGAAGACATGTTCCCGGTATGCCGTAAGAGCACTGTGCAGAGCGAGTTGTGTCTTAGCTTCCCAAAGAGCTGGAAGCAAGATGCTGTGGGGCCCAACTCGCCCTTTGGAAAGAAGCCTGCACGTTGTGCCTTTCAGCTCTAGGGCAAACTAGCACACCCAGAGCAGAAGTCCTACTTCAGCCAGATCAGGCCTGCAAAGAAACTGCGTTTCACAGGCCTTTGGAAGAGATGTTCCCGGTAGGCTGTAAGAGCACTGTGCAGAGCGAGTTGTTTCTTAGCTTCCCAAAGAGCTGGAAGCAAGCTGCTGTGGGGCCCAACTCGCCCTTTGGAAAGAAGCCTGCACGTTGTGCCTTTCAGCTCTAGGGCAAAGTAGCACACCCAGAGCAGAAGTCCTACTTCAGCCAGATCAGGCCTGCAAAGAAACTGCGTTTCACAGGCCTTTGGAAGAGATGTTCCCAGTAGGCTGTAAGAGCACTGTGCAGAGCGAGTTGTTTCTTAGCTTCCCAAAGAGCTGGAAGCAAGATGCTGTGGGGCCCAACTCGCCCTTTGGAAAGAAGCCTGCACGTTGTGCCTTTCAGCTCTAGGGCAAAGTAGCACACCCAGAGCAGAAGTCCTACTTCAGCCAGATCAGGCCTGCAAAGAAACTGCGTTTCACAGGCCTTTGGAAGAGATGTTCCCACTAGGCTGTAAGAGCACTGTGCAGAGCGAGTTGTTTCTTAGCTTGCCAAAGAGCTGGAAGCATGATGCTGTGCGGCCAACTCGCCCTTTGGAAAGAAGCCTGCACGTTGTGCCTTTCAGCTCTAGGGCAAAGTAGCACACCCAGAGCAGAAGTCCTACTTCAGCCAGATCAGGCCTGCAAAGAAACTGCGTTTCACAGGCCTTTGGAAGAGATGTTCCCGGTAGGCTGTAAGAGCACTGTGCAGAGCGAGTTGTTTCTTAGCTTCCCAAAGAGCTGGAAGCAAGATGCTGTGGGGCCCAACTCGCCCTTTGGAAAGAAGCCTGCACGTTGTGCCTTTCAGCTCTAGGGCAAAGTAGCACACCCAGAGCAGAAGTCCTACTTCAGCCAGATCAGGCCTGCAAAGAAACTGTGTTTCACAGGCCTTTGGAAGACATGTTCCCGGTAGGCCGTAAGAGCACTGTGCAGAGCGAGTTGTGTCTTAGCTTCCCAAAGATCTGGAAGCAAGATGCTGTGGGGCCCAACTCGCCCTTTGGAAAGAAGCCTGCACGTTGTGCCTTTCAGCTCTAGGGCAAAGTAGCACACCCAGAGCAGAAGTCCTACTTCAGCCAGATCAGGCCTGCAAAGAAACTGCGTTTCACAGGCCTTTGGAAGAGATGTTCCCGGTAGGCTGTAAGAGCACTGTGCAGAGCGAGTTGTTTCTTAGCTTCCCAAAGAGCTGGAAGCAAGCTGCTGTGGGGCCCAACTCGCCCTTTGGAAAGAAGCCTGCACGTTGTGCCTTTCAGCTCTAGGGCAAAGTAGCACACCCAGAGCAGAAGTCCTACTTCAGCCAGATCAGGCCTGCAAAGAAACTGCGTTTCACAGGCCTTTGGAAGAGATGTTTCCACTAGGCTGTAAGAGCACTGTGCAGAGCGAGTTGTTTCTTAGCTTGCCAAAGAGCTGGAAGCATGATGCTGTGCGGCCAACTCGCCCTTTGGAAAGAAGCCTGCACGTTGTGCCTTTCAGCTCTAGGGCAAAGTAGCACACCCAGAGCAGAAGTCCTACTTCAGCCAGATCAGGCCTGCAAAGAAACTGCGTTTCCCAGGCCTTTGGAAGAGATGTTCCCGGTAGGCCGTAAGAGCACTGTGCAGAGCGAGTTGTTTCTTAGATTCCCAAAGAGCTAGAAGCAAGATGCTGTGGGGCCCAACTCGCCCTTTGGAAAGAAGCCTGCACGTTGTGCCTTTCAGCTCTAGGGCAAAGTAGCACACCCAGAGCAGAAGTCCTACTTCAGCCAGATCAGGCCTGCAAAGAAACTGCGTTTCACAGGCCTTTGGAAGAGATGTTCCCGGTAGGCTGTAAGAGCACTGTGCAGAGCGAGTTGTGTCTTAGCTTCCCAAAGAGCTGGAAGCAAGATGCTGTGGGGCCCAACTCGCCCTTTGGAAAGAAGCCTGCACGTTGTGCCTTTCAGCTCTAGGGCAAACTAGCACACCCAGAGCAGAAGTCCTACTTCAGCCAGATCAGGCCTGCAAAGAAACTGCATTTCACAGGCCTTTGGAAGAGATGTTCCCACTAGGCTGTAAGAGCACTGTGCAGAGCGAGTTGTTTCTTAGCTTGCCAAAGAGCTGGAAGCAAGATGCTGTGCGGCCAACTCGCCCTATGGAAAGAAGCCTGCACGTTGTGCCTTTCAGCTCTAGGGCAAAGTAGCACACCCAGAGCAGAAGTCCTACTTCAGCCAGATCAGGCCTGCAAAGAAACTGCGTTTCACAGGCCTTTGGAAGAGATGTTCCCCGTAGGCTGTAAGAGCACTGTGCAGAGCGAGTTGTTTCTTAGCTTCCCAAAGAGCTGGAAGTAAGCTGCTGTGGGGCCCAACTCGCCCTTTGGAAAGAAGCCTGCACGTTGTGCCTTTCAGCTCTAGGGCAAAGTAGCACACCCAGAGCAGAAGTCCTACTTCAGCCAGATCAGGCCTGCAAAGAAACTGCGTTTCACAGGCCTTTGGAAGAGATGTTCCCAGTAGGCTGTAAGAGCACTGTGCAGAGCGAGTTGTTTCTTAGCTTCCCAAAGAGCTGGAAGCAAGATGCTGTGGGGCCCAACTCGCCCTTTGGAAAGAAGCCTGCACGTTGTGCCTTTCAGCTCTAGGGCAAAGTAGCACACCCAGAGCAGAAGTCCTACTTCAGCCAGATCAGGCCTGCAAAGAAACTGCGTTTCACAGGCCTTTGGAAGAGATGTTCCCGGTAGGCTGTAAGAGCACTGTGCAGAGCGAGTTGTTTCTTAGCTTCCCAAAGAGCTGGAAGCAAGATGCTGTGGGGCCCAACTCGCCCTTTGGAAAGAAGCCTGCACGTTGTGCCTTTCAGCTCTAGGGCAAAGTAGCACACCCAGAGCAGAAGTCCTACTTCAGCCAGATCAGGCCTGCAAAGAAACTGCATTTCACAGGCCTTTGGAAGACATGTTCCCGGTAGGCCGTAAGAGCACTGTGCAGAGCGAGTTGTGTCTTAGCTTCCCAAAGAGCTGGAAGCAAGATGCTGTGGGGCCCAACTCGCCCTTTGGAAAGAAGCCTGCACGTTGTGCCTTTCAGCTCTAGGGCAAACTAGCACACCCAGAGCAGAAGTCCTACTTCAGCCAGATCAGGCCTGCAAAGAAACTGCGTTTCACAGGCCTTTGGAAGAGATGTTCCCGGTAGGCTGTAAGAGCACTGTGCAGAGCGAGTTGTTTCTTAGCTTCCCAAAGAGCTGGAAGCAAGCTGCTGTGGGGCCCAACTCGCCCTTTGGAAAGAAGCCTGCACGTTGTGCCTTTCAGCTCTAGGGCAAAGTAGCACACCCAGAGCAGAAGTCCTACTTCAGCCAGATCAGGCCTGCAAAGAAACTGCGTTTCACAGGCCTTTGGAAGAGATGTTCCCACTAGGCTGTAAGAGCACTGTGCAGAGCGAGTTGTTTCTTAGCTTCCCAAAGAGCTGGAAGCAAGATGCTGTGGAGCCCAACTCGCCCTTTGGAAAGAAGCCTGCACGTTGTGCCTTTCAGCTCTAGGGCAAAGTAGCACACCCAGAGCAGAAGTCCTACTTCAGCCAGATCAGGCCTGCAAAGAAACTGCGTTTCACAGGCCTTTGGAAGAGATGTTCCCGGTAGGCTGTAAGAGCACTGTGCAGAGCGAGTTGTTTCTTAGCTTCCCAAAGAGCTGGAAGCAAGATGCTGTGGGGCCCAACTCGCCCTTTGGAAAGAAGCCTGCACGTTGTGCCTTTCAGCTCTAGGGCAAAGTAGCACACCCAGAGCAGAAGTCCTACTTCAGCCAGATCAGGCCTGCAAAGAAACTGCGTTTCACAGGCCTTTGGAAGAGATGTTTCCACTAGGCTGTAAGAGCACTGTGCAGAGCGAGTTGTTTCTTAGCTTGCCAAAGAGCTGGAAGCATGATGCTGTGCGGCCAACTCGCCCTTTGGAAAGAAGCCTGCACGTTGTGCCTTTCAGCTCTAGGGCAAAGTAGCACACCCAGAGCAGAAGTCCTACTTCAGCCAGATCAGGCCTGCAAAGAAACTGCGTTTCACAGGCCTTTGGAAGAGATGTTCCCGGTAGGCCGTAAGAGCACTGTGCAGAGCGAGTTGTTTCTTAGATTCCCAAAGAGCTAGAAGCAAGATGCTGTGGGGCCCAACTCGCCCTTTGGAAAGAAGCCTGCACGTTGTGCCTTTCAGCTCTAGGGCAAAGTAGCACACCCAGAGCAGAAGTCCTACTTCAGCCAGATCAGGCCTGCAAAGAAACTGCGTTTCACAGGCCTTTGGAAGAGATGTTCCCGGTAGGCTGTAAGAGCACTGTGCAGAGCGAGTTGTGTCTTAGCTTCCCAAAGAGCTGGAAGCAAGATGCTGTGGGGCCCAACTCGCCCTTTGGAAAGAAGCCTGCACGTTGTGCCTTTCAGCTCTAGGGCAAACTAGCACACCCAGAGCAGAAGTCCTACTTCAGCCAGATCAGGCCTGCAAAGAAACTGCATTTCACAGGCCTTTGGAAGAGATGTTCCCACTAGGCTGTAAGAGCACTGTGCAGAGCGAGTTGTTTCTTAGCTTGCCAAAGAGCTGGAAGCAAGATGCTGTGCGGCCAACTCGCCCTTTGGAAAGAAGCCTGCACGTTGTGCCTTTCAGCTCTAGGGCAAAGTAGCACACCCAGAGCAGAAGTCCTACTTCAGCCAGATCAGGCCTGCAAAGAAACTGCGTTTCACAGGCCTTTGGAAGAGATGTTCCCCGTAGGCTGTAAGAGCACTGTGCAGAGCGAGTTGTTTCTTAGCTTCCCAAAGAGCTGGAAGTAAGCTGCTGTGGGGCCCAACTCGCCCTTTGGAAAGAAGCCTGCACGTTGTGCCTTTCAGCTCTAGGGCAAAGTAGCACACCCAGAGCAGAAGTCCTACTTCAGCCAGATCAGGCCTGCAAAGAAACTGCGTTTCACAGGCCTTTGGAAGAGATGTTCCCAGTAGGCTGTAAGAGCACTGTGCAGAGCGAGTTGTTTCTTAGCTTCCCAAAGAGCTGGAAGCAAGATGCTGTGGGGCCCAACTCGCCCTTTGGAAAGAAGCCTGCACGTTGTGCCTTTCAGCTCTAGGGCAAAGTAGCACACCCAGAGCAGAAGTCCTACTTCAGCCAGATCAGGCCTGCAAAGAAACTGCGTTTCACAGGCCTTTGGAAGAGATGTTCCCGGTAGGCTGTAAGAGCACTGTGCAGAGCGAGTTGTTTCTTAGCTTCCCAAAGAGCTGGAAGCAAGATGCTGTGCGGCCCAACTCGCCCTTTGGAAAGAAGCCTGCACGTTGTGCCTTTCAGCTCTAGGGCAAACTAGCACACCCAGAGCAGAAGTCCTACTTCAGCCAGATCAGGCCTGCAAAGAAACTGCGTTTCACAGGCCTTTGGAAGAGATGTTCCCGGTAGGCTGTAAGAGCACTGTGCAGAGAGAGTTGTTTCTTAGCTTCCCAAAGAGCTGGAAGCAAGATGCTGTGGGGCCCAACTCGCCCTTTGGAAAGAAGCCTGCACGTTGTGCCTTTCAGCTCTAGGGCAAAGTAGCACACCCAGAGCAGAAGTCCTACTTCAGCCAGATCAGGCCTGCAAAGAAACTGCGTTTCACAGGCCTTTGGAAGACATGTTCCCGGTAGGCTGTAAGAGCACTGTGCAGAGCGAGTTGTTTCTTAGCTTCCCAAAGAGCTGGAAGCAAGATGCTGTGGAGCCCAACTCGCCCTTTGGAAAGAAGCCTGCACGTTGTGCCTTTCAGCTCTAGGGCAAAGTAGCACACCCAGAGCAGAAGTCCTACTTCAGCCAGATCAGGCCTGCAAAGAAACTGCGTTTCACAGGCCTTTGGAAGACATGTTCCCGGTAGGCCGTAAGAGCACTGTGCAGAGCGAGTTGTTTCTTAGCTTCCCAAAGAGCTGGAAGCAAGCTGCTGTGGGGCCCAACTCGCCCTTTGGAAAGAAGCCTGCACGTTGTGCCTTTCAGCTCTAGGGCAAAGTAGCACACCCAGAGCAGAAGTCCTACTTCAGCCAGAACAGGCCTGCAAAGAAACTGCGTTTCACAGGCCTTTGGAAGAGATGTTCCCGGTAGGCCGTAAGAGCACTGTGCAGAGCGAGTTGTTTCTTAGCTTCCCAAAGAGCTGGAAGTAAGATGCTGTGGGGCCCAACTCGCCCTTTGGAAAGAAGCCTGCACGTTGTGCCTTTCAGCTCTAGGGCAAAGTAGCACACCCAGAGCAGAAGTCCTACTTCAGCCAGATCAGGCCTGCAAAGAAACTGCGTTTCACAGGCCTTTGGAAGAGATGTTCCCGGTAGGCTGTAAGAGCACTGTGCAGAACGAGTTGTTTCTTAGCTTCCCAAAGAGCTGGAAGCAAGATGCTGTGGGCCCCAACTCGCCCTTTGGAAAGAAGCCTGCACGTTGTGCCTTTCAGCTCTAGGGCAAAGTAGCACACCCAGAGCAGAAGTCCTACTTCAGCCAGATCAGGCCTGCAAAGAAACTGCGTTTCACAGGCCTTTGGAAGAGATGTTCCCGGTAGGCTGTAAGAGCACTGTGCAGAGCGAGTTGTTTCTTAGCTTCCCAAAGAGCTAGAAGCAAGATGCTGTGGGGCCCAACTCGCCCTTTGGAAAGAAGCCTGCACGTTGTGCCTTTCAGCTCTAGGGCAAAGTAGCACACCCGGAGCAGAAGTCCTACTTCAGCCAGATCAGGCCTGCAAGGAACTGCGTTTCACAGGCCTTTGGAAGAGATGTTCCCGGTAGGCTGTAAGAGCACTGTGCAGAGCGAGTTGTGTCTTAGCTTCCCAAAGAGCTGGAAGCAAGATGCTGTGGGGCCCAACTCGCCCTTTGGAAAGAAGCCTGCACGTTGTGCCTTTCAGCTCTAGGGCAAACTAGCACACCCAGAGCAGAAGTCCTACTTCAGCCAGATCAGGCCTGCAAAGAAACTGCGTTTCACAGGCCTTTGGAAGAGATGTTCCCGGTAGGCTGTAAGAGCACTGTGCAGAGCGAGTTGTTTCTTAGCTTCCCAAAGAGCTGGAAGCAAGCTGCTGTGGGGCCCAACTCGCCCTTTGGAAAGAAGCCTGCACGTTGTGCCTTTCAGCTCTAGGGCAAAGTAGCACACCCAGAGCAGAAGTCCTACTTCAGCCAGATCAGGCCTGCAAAGAAACTGCGTTTCACAGGCCTTTGGAAGAGATGTTCCCACTAGGCTGTAAGAGCACTGTGCAGAGCGAGTTGTTTCTTAGCTTCCCAAAGAGCTGGAAGCAAGATGCTGTGGAGCCCAACTCACCCTTTGGAAAGAAGCCTGCACGTTGTGCCTTTCAGCTCTAGGGCAAACTAGCACACCCAGAGCAGAAGTCCTACTTCAGCCAGATCAGGCCTGCAAAGAAACTGCGTTTCACAGGCCTTTGGAAGAGATGTTCCCGGTAGGCTGTAAGAGCACTGTGCAGAGCGAGTTGTTTCTTAGCTTCCCAAAGAGCTGGAAGCAAGCTGCTGTGGGGCCCAACTCGCCCTTTGGAAAGAAGCCTGCACGTTGTGCCTTTCAGCTCTAGGGCAAAGTAGCACACCCAGAGCAGAAGTCCTACTTCAGCCAGATCAGGCCTGCAAAGAAACTGCGTTTCACAGGCCTTTGGAAGAGATGTTCCCACTAGGCTGTAAGAGCACTGTGCAGAGCGAGTTGTTTCTTAGCTTCCCAAAGAGCTGGAAGCAAGATGCTGTCTGGCCCAACTCGCCCTTTGGAAAGAAGCCTGCACGTTGTGCCTTTCAGCTCTAGGGCAAAGTAGCACACCCAGAGCAGAAGTCCTACTTCAGCCAGATCAGGCCTGCAAAGAAACTGCGTTTCACAGGCCTTTGGAAGAGATGTTCCCGGTAGGCTGTAAGAGCACTGTGCAGAGCGAGTTGTTTCTTAGCTTCCCAAAGAGCTGGAAGCAAGATGCTGTGGGGCCCAACTCGCCCTTTGGAAAGAAGCCTGCACGTTGTGCCTTTCAGCTCTAGGGCAAAGTAGCACACCCAGAGCAGAAGTCCTACTTCAGCCAGATCAGGCCTGCAAAGAAACTGCGTTTCACAGGCCTTTGGAAGAGATGTTCCCGGTAGGCTGTAAGAGCACTGTGCAGAGCGAGTTGTTTCTTAGCTTGCCAAAGAGCTGGAAGCAAGATGCTGTGCGGCCAACTCGCCCTTTGGAAAGAAGCCTGCACGTTGTGCCTTTCAGCTCTAGGGCAAAGTAGCACACCCAGAGCAGAAGTCCTACTTCAGCCAGATCAGGCCTGCAAAGAAACTGCGTTTCACAGGCCTTTGGAAGAGATGTTCCCCGTAGGCTGTAAGAGCACTGTGCAGAGCGAGTTGTTTCTTAGCTTCCCAAAGAGCTGGAAGTAAGATGCTGTGGGGCCCAACTCGCCCTTTGGAAAGAAGCCTGCACGTTGTGCCTTTCAGCTCTAGGGCAAAGTAGCACACCCAGAGCAGAAGTCCTACTTCAGCCAGATCAGGCCTGCAAAGAAACTGCGTTTCACAGGCCTTTGGAAGAGATGTTCCCGGTAGGCTGTAAGAGCACTGTGCAGAGCGAGTTGTTTCTTAGCTTCCCAAAGAGCTGGAAGCAAGATGCTGTGGGGCCCAACTCGCCCTTTGGAAAGAAGCCTGCACGTTGTGCCTTTCAGCTCTAGGGCAAAGTAGCACACCCAGAGCAGAAGTCCTACTTCAGCCAGATCAGGCCTGCAAAGAAACTGCGTTTCACAGGCCTTTGGAAGAGATGTTCCCGGTAGGCTGTAAGAGCACTGTGCAGAGCGAGTTGTTTCTTAGCTTCCCAAAGAGCTGGAAGCAAGATGCTGTGCGGCCCAACTCGCCCTTTGGAAAGAAGCCTGCACGTTGTGCCTTTCAGCTCTAGGGCAAAGTAGCACACCCAGAGCAGAAGTCCTACTTCAGCCAGATCAGGCCTGCAAAGAAACTGCGTTTCACAGGCCTTTGGAAGAGATGTTCCCGGTAGGCCGTAAGAGCACTGTGCAGAGCGAGTTGTTTCTTAGCTTCCCAAAGAGCTGGAAGCAAGCTGCTGTGGGGCCCAACTCGCCCTTTGGAAAGAAGCCTGCACGTTGTGCCTTTCAGCTCTAGGGCAAAGTAGCACACCCAGAGCAGAAGTCCTACTTCAGCCAGATCAGGCCTGCAAAGAAACTGCGTTTCACAGGCCTTTGGAAGAGATGTTCCCGGTAGGCTGTAAGAGCACTGTGCAGAGCGAGTTGTTTCTTAGCTTCCCAAAGAGCTGGAAGCAAGATGCTGTGGGGCCCAACTCGCCCTTTGGAAAGAAGCCTGCACGTTGTGCCTTTCTGCTCTAGGGCAAAGTAGCACACCCAGAGCAGAAGTCCTACTTCAGCCAGATCAGGCCTGCAAAGAAACTGCGTTTCACAGGCCTTTGGAAGACATGTTCCCGGTAGGCCGTAAGAGCACTGTGCAGAGCGAGTTGTGTCTTAGCTTCCCAAAGAGCTGGAAGCAAGATGCTGTGGGGCCCAACTCGCCCTTTGGAAAGAAGCCTGCACGTTGTGCCTTTCAGCTCTAGGGCAAACTAGCACACCCAGAGCAGAAGTCCTACTTCAGCCAGATCAGGCCTGCAAAGAAACTGCGTTTCACAGGCCTTTGGAAGAGATGTTCCCGGTAGGCTGTAAGAGCACTGTGCAGAGCGAGTTGTTTCTTAGCTTCCCAAAGAGCTGGAAGCAAGCTGCTGTGGGGCCCAACTCGCCCTTTGGAAAGAAGCCTGCACGTTGTGCCTTTCAGCTGTAGGGCAAAGTAGCACACCCAGAGCAGAAGTCCTACTTCAGCCAGATCAGGCCTGCAAAGAAACTGCGTTTCACAGGCCTTTGGAAGAGATGTTCCCACTAGGCTGTAAGAGCACTGTGCAGAGCGAGTTGTTTCTTAGCTTCCCAAAGAGCTGGAAGCAAGATGCTGTGGAGCCCAACTCGCCCTTTGGAAAGAAGCCTGCACGTTGTGCCTTTCAGCTCTAGGGCAAAGTAGCACACCCAGAGCAGAAGTCCTACTTCAGCCAGATCAGGCCTGCAAAGAAACTGCGTTTCACAGGCCTTTGGAAGAGATGTTCCCGGTAGGCTGTAAGAGCACTGTGCAGAGCGAGTTGTTTCTTAGCTTCCCAAAGAGCTGGAAGCAAGATGCTGTGGGGCCCAACTCGCCCTTTGGAAAGAAGCCTGCACGTTGTGCCTTTCAGCTCTAGGGCAAAGTAGCACACCCAGAGCAGAAGTCCTACTTCAGCCAGATCAGGCCTGCAAAGAAACTGCGTTTCACAGGCCTTTGGAAGAGATGTTCCCACTAGGCTGTAAGAGCACTGTGCAGAGCGAGTTGTTTCTTAGCTTGCCAAAGAGCTGGAAGCATGACGCTGTGCGGCCAACTCGCCCTTTGGAAAGAAGCCTGCACGTTGTGCCTTTCAGCTCTAGGGCAAAGTAGCACACCCAGAGCAGAAGTCCTACTTCAGCCAGATCAGGCCTGCAAAGAAACTGCGTTTCACAGGCCTTTGGAAGAGATGTTCCCGGTAGGCCGTAAGAGCACTGTGCAGAGCGAGTTGTTTCTTAGCTTGCCAAAGAGCTGGAAGCAAGATGCTGTGCGGCCAACTCGCCCTTTGGAAAGAAGCCTGCACGTTGTGCCTTTCAGCTCTAGGGCAAAGTAGCACACCCAGAGCAGAAGTCCTACTTCAGCCAGATCAGGCCTGCAAAGAAACTGCGTTTCACAGGCCTTTGGAAGAGATGTTCCCCGTAGGCTGTAAGAGCACTGTGCAGAGCGAGTTGTTTCTTAGCTTCCCAAAGAGCTGGAAGTAAGATGCTGTGGGGCCCAACTCGCCCTTTGGAAAGAAGCCTGCACATTGTGCCTTTCAGCTCTAGGGCAAAGTAGCACACCCAGAGCAGAAGTCCTACTTCAGCCAGATCAGGCCTGCAAAGAAACTGCGTTTCACAGGCCTTTGGAAGAGATGTTCCCAGTAGGCTGTAAGAGCACTGTGCAGAGCGAGTTGTTTCTTAGCTTCCCAAAGAGCTGGAAGCAAGATGCTGTGGGGCCCAACTCGCCCTTTGGAAAGAAGCCTGCACGTTGTGCCTTTCAGCTCTAGGGCAAAGTAGCACACCCAGAGCAGAAGTCCTACTTCAGCCAGATCAGGCCTGCAAAGAAACTGCGTTTCACAGGCCTTTGGAAGAGATGTTCCCGGTAGGCTGTAAGAGCACTGTGCAGAGCGAGTTGTTTCTTAGCTTCCCAAAGAGCTGGAAGCAAGCTGCTGTGGGGCCCAACTCGCCCTTTGGAAAGAAGCCTGCACGTTGTGCCTTTCAGCTCTAGGGCAAAGTAGCACACCCAGAGCAGAAGTCCTACTTCAGCCAGATCAGGCCTGCAAAGAAACTGCGTTTCACAGGCCTTTGGAAGAGATGTTCCCACTAGGCTGTAAGAGCACTGTGCAGAGCGAGTTGTTTCTTAGCTTCCCAAAGAGCTGGAAGCAAGATGCTGTGGAGCCCAACTCGCCCTTTGGAAAGAAGCCTGCACGTTGTGCCTTTCAGCTCTAGGGCAAAGTAGCACACCCAGAGCAGAAGTCCTACTTCAGCCAGATCAGGCCTGCAAAGAAACTGCGTTTCACAGGCCTTTGGAAGAGATGTTCCCGGTAGGCTGTAAGAGCACTGTGCAGAGCGAGTTGTTTCTTAGCTTCCCAAAGAGCTGGAAGCAAGATGCTGTGGGGCCCAACTCGCCCTTTGGAAAGAAGCCTGCACGTTGTGCCTTTCAGCTCTAGGGCAAAGTAGCACACCCAGAGCAGAAGTCCTACTTCAGCCAGATCAGGCCTGCAAAGAAACTGCGTTTCACAGGCCTTTGGAAGAGATGTTCCCGGTAGGCTGTAAGAGCACTGTGCAGAGCGAGTTGTTTCTTAGCTTGCCAAAGAGCTGGAAGCAAGATGCTGTGCGGCCAACTCGCCCTTTGGAAAGAAGCCTGCACGTTGTGCCTTTCAGCTCTAGGGCAAAGTAGCACACCCAGAGCAGAAGTCCTACTTCAGCCAGATCAGGCCTGCAAAGAAACTGCGTTTCACAGGCCTTTGGAAGAGATGTTCCCGGTAGGCTGTAAGAGCACTGTGCAGAGCGAGTTGTTTCTTAGCTTCCCAAAGAGCTGGAAGCAAGCTGCTGTGGGGCCCAACTCGCCCTTTGGAAAGAAGCCTGCACGTTGTGCCTTTCAGCTCTAGGGCAAAGTAGCACACCCAGAGCAGAAGTCCTACTTCAGCCAGATCAGGCCTGCAAAGAAACTGCGTTTCACAGGCCTTTGGAAGAGATGTTCCCACTAGGCTGTAAGAGCACTGTGCAGAGCGAGTTGTTTCTTAGCTTCCCAAAGAGCTGGAAGCAAGATGCTGTGGAGCCCAACTCGCCCTTTGGAAAGAAGCCTGCACGTTGTGCCTTTCAGCTCTAGGGCAAAGTAGCACACCCAGAGCAGAAGTCCTACTTCAGCCAGATCAGGCCTGCAAAGAAACTGCGTTTCACAGGCCTTTGGAAGAGATGTTCCCGGTAGGCTGTAAGAGCACTGTGCAGAGCGAGTTGTTTCTTAGCTTCCCAAAGAGCTGGAAGCAAGATGCTGTGGGGCCCAACTCGCCCTTTGGAAAGAAGCCTGCACGTTGTGCCTTTCAGCTCTAGGGCAAAGTAGCACACCCAGAGCAGAAGTCCTACTTCAGCCAGATCAGGCCTGCAAAGAAACTGCGTTTCACAGGCCTTTGGAAGAGATGTTCCCGGTAGGCTGTAAGAGCACTGTGCAGAGCGAGTTGTTTCTTAGCTTGCCAAAGAGCTGGAAGCAAGATGCTGTGCGGCCAACTCGCCCTTTGGAAAGAAGCCTGCACGTTGTGCCTTTCAGCTCTAGGGCAAAGTAGCACACCCAGAGCAGAAGTCCTACTTCAGCCAGATCAGGCCTGCAAAGAAACTGCGTTTCACAGGCCTTTGGAAGAGATGTTCCCGGTAGGCTGTAAGAGCACTGTGCAGAGCGAGTTGTTTCTTAGCTTCCCAAAGAGCTGGAAGCAAGCTGCTGTGGGGCCCAACTCGCCCTTTGGAAAGAAGCCTGCACGTTGTGCCTTTCAGCTCTAGGGCAAAGTAGCACACCCAGAGCAGAAGTCCTACTTCAGCCAGATCAGGCCTGCAAAGAAACTGCGTTTCACAGGCCTTTGGAAGAGATGTTCCCACTAGGCTGTAAGAGCACTGTGCAGAGCGAGTTGTTTCTTAGCTTCCCAAAGAGCTGGAAGCAAGATGCTGTGGAGCCCAACTCGCCCTTTGGAAAGAAGCCTGCACGTTGTGCCTTTCAGCTCTAGGGCAAAGTAGCACACCCAGAGCAGAAGTCCTACTTCAGCCAGATCAGGCCTGCAAAGAAACTGCGTTTCACAGGCCTTTGGAAGAGATGTTCCCGGTAGGCTGTAAGAGCACTGTGCAGAGCGAGTTGTTTCTTAGCTTCCCAAAGAGCTGGAAGCAAGATGCTGTGGGGCCCAACTCGCCCTTTGGAAAGAAGCCTGCACGTTGTGCCTTTCAGCTCTAGGGCAAAGTAGCACACCCAGAGCAGAAGTCCTACTTCAGCCAGATCAGGCCTGCAAAGAAACTGCGTTTCACAGGCCTTTGGAAGAGATGTTCCCGGTAGGCTGTAAGAGCACTGTGCAGAGCGAGTTGTTTCTTAGCTTGCCAAAGAGCTGGAAGCAAGATGCTGTGCGGCCAACTCGCCCTTTGGAAAGAAGCCTGCACGTTGTGCCTTTCAGCTCTAGGGCAAAGTAGCACACCCAGAGCAGAAGTCCTACTTCAGCCAGATCAGGCCTGCAAAGAAACTGCGTTTCACAGGCCTTTGGAAGAGATGTTCCCCGTAGGCTGTAAGAGCACTGTGCAGAGCGAGTTGTTTCTTAGCTTCCCAAAGAGCTGGAAGCAAGATGCTGTGGGGCCCAACTCGCCCTTTGGAAAGAAGCCTGCACGTTGTGCCTTTCAGCTCTAGGGCAAAGTAGCACACCCAGAGCAGAAGTCCTACTTCAGCCAGATCAGGCCTGCAAAGAAACTGCGTTTCACAGGCCTTTGGAAGAGATGTTCCCGGTAGGCTGTAAGAGCACTGTGCAGAGCGAGTTGTTTCTTAGCTTCCCAAAGAGCTGGAAGCAAGATGCTGTGGGGCCCAACTCGCCCTTTGGAAAGAAGCCTGCACGTTGTGCCTTTCAGCTCTAGGGCAAAGTAGCACACCCAGAGCAGAAGTCCTACTTCAGCCAGATCAGGCCTGCAAAGAAACTGCGTTTCACAGGCCTTTGGAAGAGATGTTCCCGGTAGGCTGTAAGAGCACTGTGCAGAGCGAGTTGTTTCTTAGCTTCCCAAAGAGCTGGAAGCAAGATGCTGTGCGGCCCAACTCGCCCTTTGGAAAGAAGCCTGCACGTTGTGCCTTTCAGCTCTAGGGCAAAGTAGCACACCCAGAGCAGAAGTCCTACTTCAGCCAGATCAGGCCTGCAAAGAAACTGCGTTTCACAGGCCTTTGGAAGAGATGTTCCCGGTAGGCTGTAAGAGCACTGTGCAGAGCGAGTTGTTTCTTAGCTTCCCAAAGAGCTGGAAGCAAGCTGCTGTGGGGCCCAACTCGCCCTTTGGAAAGAAGCCTGCACGTTGTGCCTTTCAGCTCTAGGGCAAAGTAGCACACCCAGAGCAGAAGTCCTACTTCAGCCAGATCAGGCCTGCAAAGAAACTGCGTTTCACAGGCCTTTGGAAGAGATGTTCCCGGTAGGCTGTAAGAGCACTGTGCAGAGCGAGTTGTTTCTTAGCTTCCCAAAGAGCTGGAAGCAAGATGCTGTGGGGCCCAACTCGCCCTTTGGAAAGAAGCCTGCACGTTGTGCCTTTCAGCTCTAGGGCAAAGTAGCACACCCAGAGCAGAAGTCCTACTTCAGCCAGATCAGGCCTGCAAAGAAACTGCGTTTCACAGGCCTTTGGAAGACATGTTCCCGGTAGGCCATAAGAGCACTGTGCAGAGCGAGTTGTGTCTTAGCTTCCCAAAGAGCTGGAAGCAAGATGCTGTGGGGCCCAACTCGCCCTTTGGAAAGAAGCCTGCACGTTGTGCCTTTCAGCTCTAGGGCAAACTAGCACACCCAGAGCAGAAGTCCTACTTCAGCCAGATCAGGCCTGCAAAGAAACTGCGTTTCACAGGCCTTTGGAAGAGATGTTCCCGGTAGGCTGTAAGAGCACTGTGCAGAGCGAGTTGTTTCTTAGCTTCCCAAAGAGCTGGAAGCAAGCTGCTGTGGGGCCCAACTCGCCCTTTGGAAAGAAGCCTGCACGTTGTGCCTTTCAGCTCTAGGGCAAAGTAGCACACCCAGAGCAGAAGTCCTACTTCAGCCAGATCAGGCCTGCAAAGAAACTGCGTTTCACAGGCCTTTGGAAGAGATGTTCCCACTAGGCTGTAAGAGCACTGTGCAGAGCGAGTTGTTTCTTAGCTTCCCAAAGAGCTGGAAGCAAGATGCTGTGGAGCCCAACTCGCCCTTTGGAAAGAAGCCTGCACGTTGTGCCTTTCAGCTCTAGGGCAAAGTAGCACACCCAGAGCAGAAGTCCTACTTCAGCCAGATCAGTCCTGCAAAGAAACTGCGTTTCACAGGCCTTTGGAAGAGATGTTCCCGGTAGGCTGTAAGAGCACTGTGCAGAGCGAGTTGTTTCTTAGCTTCCCAAAGAGCTGGAAGCAAGATGCTGTGGGGCCCAACTCGCCCTTTGGAAAGAAGCCTGCACATTGTGCCTTTCAGCTCTAGGGCAAAGTAGCACACCCAGAGCAGAAGTCCTACTTCAGCCAGATCAGGCCTGCAAAGAAACTGCGTTTCACAGGCCTTTGGAAGAGATGTTTCCACTAGGCTGTAAGAGCACTGTGCAGAGCGAGTTGTTTCTTAGCTTGCCAAAGAGCTGGAAGCATGATGCTGTGCGGCCAACTCGCCCTTTGGAAAGAAGCCTGCACGTTGTGCCTTTCAGCTCTAGGGCAAAGTAGCACACCCAGAGCAGAAGTCCTACTTCAGCCAGATCAGGCCTGCAAAGAAACTGCGTTTCACAGGCCTTTGGAAGAGATGTTCCCGGTAGGCCGTAAGAGCACTGTGCAGAGCGAGTTGTTTCTTAGATTCCCAAAGAGCTAGAAGCAAGATGCTGTGGGGCCCAACTCGCCCTTTGGAAAGAAGCCTGCACGTTGTGCCTTTCAGCTCTAGGGCAAAGTAGCACACCCAGAGCAGAAGTCCTACTTCAGCCAGATCAGGCCTGCAAAGAAACTGCGTTTCACAGGCCTTTGGAAGAGATGTTCCCGGTAGGCTGTAAGAGCACTGTGCAGAGCGAGTTGTGTCTTAGCTTCCCAAAGAGCTGGAAGCAAGCTGCTGTGGGGCCCAACTCGCCCTTTGGAAAGAAGCCTGCACGTTGTGCCTTTCAGCTCTAGGGCAAAGTAGCACACCCAGAGCAGAAGTCCTACTTCAGCCAGATCAGGCCTGCAAAGAAACTGCGTTTCACAGGCCTTTGGAAGAGATGTTCCCACTAGGCTGTAAGAGCACTGTGCAGAGCGAGTTGTTTCTTAGCTTCCCAAAGAGCTGGAAGCAAGATGCTGTGGAGCCCAACTCGCCCTTTGGAAAGAAGCCTGCACGTTGTGCCTTTCAGCTCTAGGGCAAAGTAGCACACCCAGAGCAGAAGTCCTACTTCAGCCAGATCAGGCCTGCAAAGAAACTGCGTTTCACAGGCCTTTGGAAGAGATGTTCCCGGTAGGCTGTAAGAGGACTGTGCAGAGCGAGTTGTTTCTTAGCTTCCCAAAGAGCTGGAAGCAAGATGCTGTGGGGCCCAACTCGCCCTTTGGAAAGAAGCCTGCACGTTGTGCCTTTCAGCTCTAGGGCAAAGTAGCACACCCAGAGCAGAAGTCCTACTTCAGCCAGATCAGGCCTGCAAAGAAACTGCGTTTCACAGGCCTTTGGAAGAGATGTTCCCACTAGGCTGTAAGAGCACTGTGCAGAGCGAGTTGTTTCTTAGCTTGCCAAAGAGCTGGAAGCATGATGCTGTGCGGCCAACTCGCCCTTTGGAAAGAAGCCTGCACGTTGTGCCTTTCAGCTCTAGGGCAAAGTAGCACACCCAGAGCAGAAGTCCTACTTCAGCCAGATCAGGGCTGCAAAGAAACTGCGTTTCACAGGCCTTTGGAAGAGATGTTCCCGGTAGGCCGTAAGAGCACTGTGCAGAGCGAGTTGTTTCTTAGATTCCCAAAGAGCTAGAAGCAAGATGCTGTGGGGCCCAACTCGCCCTTTGGAAAGAAGCCTGCACGTTGTGCCTTTCAGCTCTAGGGCAAAGTAGCACACCCAGAGCAGAAGTCCTACTTCAGCCAGATCAGGCCTGCAAAGAAACTGCGTTTCACAGGCCTTTGGAAGAGATGTTCCCGGTAGGCTGTAAGAGCACTGTGCAGAGCGAGTTGTGTCTTAGCTTCCCAAAGAGCTGGAAGCAAGATGCTGTGGGGCCCAACTCGCCCTTTGGAAAGAAGCCTGCACGTTGTGCCTTTCAGCTCTAGGGCAAACTAGCACACCCAGAGCAGAAGTCCTACTTCAGCCAGATCAGGCCTGCAAAGAAACTGCATTTCACAGGCCTTTGGAAGAGATGTTCCCACTAGGCTGTAAGAGCACTGTGCAGAGCGAGTTGTTTCTTAGCTTGCCAAAGAGCTGGAAGCAAGATGCTGTGCGGCCAACTCGCCCTTTGGAAAGAAGCCTGCACGTTGTGCCTTTCAGCTCTAGGGCAAAGTAGCACACCCAGAGCAGAAGTCCTACTTCAGCCAGATCAGGCCTGCAAAGAAACTGCGTTTCACAGGCCTTTGGAAGAGATGTTCCCCGTAGGCTGTAAGAGCACTGTGCAGAGCGAGTTGTTTCTTAGCTTCCCAAAGAGCTGGAAGCAAGATGCTGTGGGGCCCAACTCGCCCTTTGGAAAGAAGCCTGCACGTTGTGCCTTTCAGCTCTAGGGCAAAGTAGCACACCCAGAGCAGAAGTCCTACTTCAGCCAGATCAGGCCTGCAAAGAAACTGCGTTTCACAGGCCTTTGGAAGAGATGTTCCCGGTAGGCTGTAAGAGCACTGTGCAGAGCGAGTTGTTTCTTAGCTTCCCAAAGAGCTGGAAGCAAGATGCTGTGCGGCCCAACTCGCCCTTTGGAAAGAAGCCTGCACGTTGTGCCTTTCAGCTCTAGGGCAAAGTAGCACACCCAGAGCAGAAGTCCTACTTCAGCCAGATCAGGCCTGCAAAGAAACTGCGTTTCACAGGCCTTTGGAAGAGATGTTCCCGGTAGGCCGTAAGAGCACTGTGCAGAGCGAGTTGTTTCTTAGCTTCCCAAAGAGCTGGAAGCAAGCTGCTGTGGGGCCCAACTCGCCCTTTGGAAAGAAGCCTGCACGTTGTGCCTTTCAGCTCTAGGGCAAAGTAGCACACCCAGAGCAGAAGTCCTACTTCAGCCAGATCAGGCCTGCAAAGAAACTGCGTTTCACAGGCCTTTGGAAGAGATGTTCCCGGTAGGCTGTAAGAGCACTGTGCAGAGCGAGTTGTTTCTTAGCTTCCCAAAGAGCTGGAAGCAAGATGCTGTGGGGCCCAACTCGCCCTTTGGAAAGAAGCCTGCACGTTGTGCCTTTCAGCTCTAGGGCAAAGTAGCACACCCAGAGCAGAAGTCCTACTTCAGCCAGATCAGGCCTGCAAAGAAACTGCGTTTCACAGGCCTTTGGAAGACATGTTCCCGGTATGCCGTAAGAGCACTGTGCAGAGCGAGTTGTGTCTTAGCTTCCCAAAGAGATGTAAGCAAGATGCTGTGGGGCCCAACTCGCCCTTTGGAAAGAAGCCTGCACGTTGTGCCTTTCAGCTCTAGGGCAAACTAGCACACCCAGAGCAGAAGTCCTACTTCAGCCAGATCAGGCCTGCAAAGAAACTGCATTTCACAGGCCTTTGGAAGAGATGTTCCCACTAGGCTGTAAGAGCACTGTGCAGAGCGAGTTGTTTCTTAGCTTGCCAAAGAGCTGGAAGCAAGATGCTGTGCGGCCAACTCGCCCTTTGGAAAGAAGCCTGCACGTTGTGCCTTTCAGCTCTAGGGCAAAGTAGCACACCCAGAGCAGAAGTCCTACTTCAGCCAGATCAGGCCTGCAAAGAAACTGCGTTTCACAGGCCTTTGGAAGAGATGTTCCCCGTAGGCTGTAAGAGCACTGTGCAGAGCGAGTTGTTTCTTAGCTTCCCAAAGAGCTGGAAGTAAGATGCTGTGGGGCCCAACTCGCCCTTTGGAAAGAAGCCTGCACGTTGTGCCTTTCAGCTCTAGGGCAAAGTAGCACACCCAGAGCAGAAGTCCTACTTCAGCCAGATCAGGCCTGCAAAGAAACTGCGTTTCACAGGCCTTTGGAAGAGATGTTCCCGGTAGGCTGTAAGAGCACTGTGCAGAGCGAGTTGTTTCTTAGCTTCCCAAAGAGCTGGAAGCAAGATGCTGTGGGGCCCAACTCGCCCTTTGGAAAGAAGCCTGCACGTTGTGCCTTTCAGCTCTAGGGCAAAGTAGCACACCCAGAGCAGAAGTCCTACTTCAGCCAGATCAGGCCTGCAAAGAAACTGCGTTTCACAGGCCTTTGGAAGAGATGTTCCCGGTAGGCTGTAAGAGCACTGTGCAGAGCGAGTTGTTTCTTAGCTTCCCAAAGAGCTGGAAGCAAGCTGCTGTGGGGCCCAACTCGCCCTTTGGAAAGAAGCCTGCACGTTGTGCCTTTCAGCTCTAGGGCAAAGTAGCACACCCAGAGCAGAAGTCCTACTTCAGCCAGATCAGGCCTGCAAAGAAACTGCGTTTCACAGGCCTTTGGAAGAGATGTTCCCACTAGGCTGTAAGAGCACTGTGCAGAGCGAGTTGTTTCTTAGCTTCCCAAAGAGCTGGAAGCAAGATGCTGTGGAGCCCAACTCGCCCTTTGGAAAGAAGCCTGCACGTTGTGCCTTTCAGCTCTAGGGCAAAGTAGCACACCCAGAGCAGAAGTCCTACTTCAGCCAGATCAGGCCTGCAAAGAAACTGCGTTTCACAGGCCTTTGGAAGAGATGTTCCCGGTAGGCTGTAAGAGCACTGTGCAGAGCGAGTTGTTTCTTAGCTTCCCAAAGAGCTGGAAGCAAGATGCTGTGGGGCCCAACTCGCCCTTTGGAAAGAAGCCTGCACGTTGTGCCTTTCAGCTCTAGGGCAAAGTAGCACACCCAGAGCAGAAGTCCTACTTCAGCCAGATCAGGCCTGCAAAGAAACTGCGTTTCACAGGCCTTTGGAAGAGATGTTCCCGGTAGGCTGTAAGAGCACTGTGCAGAGCGAGTTGTTTCTTAGCTTGCCAAAGAGCTGGAAGCAAGATGCTGTGCGGCCAACTCGCCCTTTGGAAAGAAGCCTGCACGTTGTGCCTTTCAGCTCTAGGGCAAAGTAGCACACCCAGAGCAGAAGTCCTACTTCAGCCAGATCAGGCCTGCAAAGAAACTGCGTTTCACAGGCCTTTGGAAGAGATGTTCCCCGTAGGCTGTAAGAGCACTGTGCAGAGCGAGTTGTTTCTTAGCTTCCCAAAGAGCTGGAAGCAAGATGCTGTGGGGCCCAACTCGCCCTTTGGAAAGAAGCCTGCACGTTGTGCCTTTCAGCTCTAGGGCAAAGTAGCACACCCAGAGCAGAAGTCCTACTTCAGCCAGATCAGGCCTGCAAAGAAACTGCGTTTCACAGGCCTTTGGAAGAGATGTTCCCGGTAGGCTGTAAGAGCACTGTGCAGAGCGAGTTGTTTCTTAGCTTCCCAAAGAGCTGGAAGCAAGATGCTGTGGGGCCCAACTCGCCCTTTGGAAAGAAGCCTGCACGTTGTGCCTTTCAGCTCTAGGGCAAAGTAGCACACCCAGAGCAGAAGTCCTACTTCAGCCAGATCAGGCCTGCAAAGAAACTGCGTTTCACAGGCCTTTGGAAGAGATGTTCCCGGTAGGCTGTAAGAGCACTGTGCAGAGCGAGTTGTTTCTTAGCTTCCCAAAGAGCTGGAAGCAAGATGCTGTGCGGCCCAACTCGCCCTTTGGAAAGAAGCCTGCACGTTGTGCCTTTCAGCTCTAGGGCAAAGTAGCACACCCAGAGCAGAAGTCCTACTTCAGCCAGATCAGGCCTGCAAAGAAACTGCGTTTCACAGGCCTTTGGAAGAGATGTTCCCGGTAGGCCGTAAGAGCACTGTGCAGAGCGAGTTGTTTCTTAGCTTCCCAAAGAGCTGGAAGCAAGCTGCTGTGGGGCCCAACTCGCCCTTTGGAAAGAAGCCTGCACGTTGTGCCTTTCAGCTCTAGGGCAAAGTAGCACACCCAG
The DNA here is from genome assembly GCF_041296265.1 of Equus caballus. Lineage (NCBI taxonomy): Eukaryota > Metazoa > Chordata > Mammalia > Perissodactyla > Equidae > Equus > Equus caballus. The sequence continues at coordinate 72,586,160 of NC_091684.1, forward strand.
AGCAGAAGTCCTACTTCAGCCAGATCAGGCCTGCAAAGAAACTGCGTTTCACAGGCCTTTGGAAGAGATGTTCCCGGTAGGCTGTAAGAGCACTGTGCAGAGCGAGTTGTTTCTTAGCTTCCCAAAGAGCTGGAAGCAAGATGCTGTGGGGCCCAACTCGCCCTTTGGAAAGAAGCCTGCACGTTGTGCCTTTCAGCTCTAGGGCAAAGTAGCACACCCAGAGCAGAAGTCCTACTTCAGCCAGATCAGGCCTGCAAAGAAACTGCGTTTCACAGGCCTTTGGAAGACATGTTCCCGGTAGGCCATAAGAGCACTGTGCAGAGCGAGTTGTGTCTTAGCTTCCCAAAGAGCTGGAAGCAAGATGCTGTGGGGCCCAACTCGCCCTTTGGAAAGAAGCCTGCACGTTGTGCCTTTCAGCTCTAGGGCAAACTAGCACACCCAGAGCAGAAGTCCTACTTCAGCCAGATCAGGCCTGCAAAGAAACTGCGTTTCACAGGCCTTTGGAAGAGATGTTCCCGGTAGGCTGTAAGAGCACTGTGCAGAGCGAGTTGTTTCTTAGCTTCCCAAAGAGCTGGAAGCAAGCTGCTGTGGGGCCCAACTCGCCCTTTGGAAAGAAGCCTGCACGTTGTGCCTTTCAGCTCTAGGGCAAAGTAGCACACCCAGAGCAGAAGTCCTACTTCAGCCAGATCAGGCCTGCAAAGAAACTGCGTTTCACAGGCCTTTGGAAGAGATGTTCCCACTAGGCTGTAAGAGCACTGTGCAGAGCGAGTTGTTTCTTATCTTCCCAAAGAGCTGGAAGCAAGATGCTGTGGAGCCCAACTCGCCCTTTGGAAAGAAGCCTGCACGTTGTGCCTTTCAGCTCTAGGGCAAAGTAGCACACCCAGAGCAGAAGTCCTACTTCAGCCAGATCAGTCCTGCAAAGAAACTGCGTTTCACAGGCCTTTGGAAGAGATGTTCCCGGTAGGCTGTAAGAGCACTGTGCAGAGCGAGTTGTTTCTTAGCTTCCCAAAGAGCTGGAAGCAAGATGCTGTGGGGCCCAACTCGCCCTTTGGAAAGAAGCCTGCACATTGTGCCTTTCAGCTCTAGGGCAAAGTAGCACACCCAGAGCAGAAGTCCTACTTCAGCCAGATCAGGCCTGCAAAGAAACTGCGTTTCACAGGCCTTTGGAAGAGATGTTTCCACTACGCTGTAAGAGCACTGTGCAGAGCGAGTTGTTTCTTAGCTTGCCAAAGAGCTGGAAGCATGATGCTGTGCGGCCAACTCGCCCTTTGGAAAGAAGCCTGCACGTTGTGCCTTTCAGCTCTAGGGCAAAGTAGCACACCCAGAGCAGAAGTCCTACTTCAGCCAGATCAGGCCTGCAAAGAAACTGCGTTTCACAGGCCTTTGGAAGAGATGTTCCCGGTAGGCCGTAAGAGCACTGTGCAGAGCGAGTTGTTTCTTAGATTCCCAAAGAGCTAGAAGCAAGATGCTGTGGGGCCCAACTCGCCCTTTGGAAAGAAGCCTGCACGTTGTGCCTTTCAGCTCTAGGGCAAAGTAGCACACCCAGAGCAGAAGTCCTACTTCAGCCAGATCAGGCCTGCAAAGAAACTGCGTTTCACAGGCCTTTGGAAGAGATGTTCCCGGTAGGCTGTAAGAGCACTGTGCAGAGCGAGTTGTGTCTTAGCTTCCCAAAGAGCTGGAAGCAAGCTGCTGTGGGGCCCAACTCGCCCTTTGGAAAGAAGCCTGCACGTTGTGCCTTTCAGCTCTAGGGCAAAGTAGCACACCCAGAGCAGAAGTCCTACTTCAGCCAGATCAGGCCTGCAAAGAAACTGCGTTTCACAGGCCTTTGGAAGAGATGTTCCCACTAGGCTGTAAGAGCACTGTGCAGAGCGAGTTGTTTCTTAGCTTCCCAAAGAGCTGGAAGCAAGATGCTGTGGAGCCCAACTCGCCCTTTGGAAAGAAGCCTGCACGTTGTGCCTTTCAGCTCTAGGGCAAAGTAGCACACCCAGAGCAGAAGTCCTACTTCAGCCAGATCAGGCCTGCAAAGAAACTGCGTTTCACAGGCCTTTGGAAGAGATGTTCCCGGTAGGCTGTAAGAGGACTGTGCAGAGCGAGTTGTTTCTTAGCTTCCCAAAGAGCTGGAAGCAAGATGCTGTGGGGCCCAACTCGCCCTTTGGAAAGAAGCCTGCACGTTGTGCCTTTCAGCTCTAGGGCAAAGTAGCACACCCAGAGCAGAAGTCCTACTTCAGCCAGATCAGGCCTGCAAAGAAACTGCGTTTCACAGGCCTTTGGAAGAGATGTTCCCACTAGGCTGTAAGAGCACTGTGCAGAGCGAGTTGTTTCTTAGCTTGCCAAAGAGCTGGAAGCATGATGCTGTGCGGCCAACTCGCCCTTTGGAAAGAAGCCTGCACGTTGTGCCTTTCAGCTCTAGGGCAAAGTAGCACACCCAGAGCAGAAGTCCTACTTCAGCCAGATCAGGCCTGCAAAGAAACTGCGTTTCACAGGCCTTTGGAAGAGATGTTCCCGGTAGGCCGTAAGAGCACTGTGCAGAGCGAGTTGTTTCTTAGATTCCCAAAGAGCTAGAAGCAAGATGCTGTGGGGCCCAACTCGCCCTTTGGAAAGAAGCCTGCACGTTGTGCCTTTCAGCTCTAGGGCAAAGTAGCACACCCAGAGCAGAAGTCCTACTTCAGCCAGATCAGGCCTGCAAAGAAACTGCGTTTCACAGGCCTTTGGAAGAGATGTTCCCGGTAGGCTGTAAGAGCACTGTGCAGAGCGAGTTGTGTCTTAGCTTCCCAAAGAGCTGGAAGCAAGATGCTGTGGGGCCCAACTCGCCCTTTGGAAAGAAGCCTGCACGTTGTGCCTTTCAGCTCTAGGGCAAACTAGCACACCCAGAGCAGAAGTCCTACTTCAGCCAGATCAGGCCTGCAAAGAAACTGCATTTCACAGGCCTTTGGAAGAGATGTTCCCACTAGGCTGTAAGAGCACTGTGCAGAGCGAGTTGTTTCTTAGCTTGCCAAAGAGCTGGAAGCAAGATGCTGTGCGGCCAACTCGCCCTTTGGAAAGAAGCCTGCACGTTGTGCCTTTCAGCTCTAGGGCAAAGTAGCACACCCAGAGCAGAAGTCCTACTTCAGCCAGATCAGGCCTGCAAAGAAACTGCGTTTCACAGGCCTTTGGAAGAGATGTTCCCACTAGGCTGTAAGAGCACTGTGCAGAGCGAGTTGTTTCTTAGCTTGCCAAAGAGCTGGAAGCATGATGCTGTGCGGCCAACTCGCCCTTTGGAAAGAAGCCTGCACGTTGTGCCTTTCAGCTCTAGGGCAAAGTAGCACACCCAGAGCAGAAGTCCTACTTCAGCCAGATCAGGCCTGCAAAGAAACTGCGTTTCACAGGCCTTTGGAAGAGATCTTCCCGGTAGGCCGTAAGAGCACTGTGCAGAGCGAGTTGTTTCTTAGATTCCCAAAGAGCTAGAAGCAAGATGCTGTGGGGCCCAACTCGCCCTTTGGAAAGAAGCCTGCACGTTGTGCCTTTCAGCTCTAGGGCAAAGTAGCACACCCAGAGCAGAAGTCCTACTTCAGCCAGATCAGGCCTGCAAAGAAACTGCGTTTCACAGGCCTTTGGAAGAGATGTTCCCGGTAGGCTGTAAGAGCACTGTGCAGAGCGAGTTGTTTCTTAGCTTCCCAAAGAGCTGGAAGCAAGATGCTGTGGGGCCCAACTCGCCCTTTGGAAAGAAGCCTGCACGTTGTGCCTTTCAGCTCTAGGGCAAAGTAGCACACCCAGAGCAGAAGTCCTACTTCAGCCAGATCAGGCCTGCAAAGAAACTGCGTTTCACAGGCCTTTGGAAGACATGTTCCCGGTAGGCCATAAGAGCACTGTGCAGAGCGAGTTGTGTCTTAGCTTCCCAAAGAGCTGGAAGCAAGATGCTGTGGGGCCCAACTCGCCCTTTGGAAAGAAGCCTGCACGTTGTGCCTTTCAGCTCTAGGGCAAACTAGCACACCCAGAGCAGAAGTCCTACTTCAGCCAGATCAGGCCTGCAAAGAAACTGCGTTTCACAGGCCTTTGGAAGAGATGTTCCCGGTAGGCTGTAAGAGCACTGTGCAGAGCGAGTTGTTTCTTAGCTTCCCAAAGAGCTGGAAGCAAGCTGCTGTGGGGCCCAACTCGCCCTTTGGAAAGAAGCCTGCACGTTGTGCCTTTCAGCTCTAGGGCAAAGTAGCACACCCAGAGCAGAAGTCCTACTTCAGCCAGATCAGGCCTGCAAAGAAACTGCGTTTCACAGGCCTTTGGAAGAGATGTTCCCACTAGGCTGTAAGAGCACTGTGCAGAGCGAGTTGTTTCTTATCTTCCCAAAGAGCTGGAAGCAAGATGCTGTGGAGCCCAACTCGCCCTTTGGAAAGAAGCCTGCACGTTGTGCCTTTCAGCTCTAGGGCAAAGTAGCACACCCAGAGCAGAAGTCCTACTTCAGCCAGATCAGTCCTGCAAAGAAACTGCGTTTCACAGGCCTTTGGAAGAGATGTTCCCGGTAGGCTGTAAGAGCACTGTGCAGAGCGAGTTGTTTCTTAGCTTCCCAAAGAGCTGGAAGCAAGATGCTGTGGGGCCCAACTCGCCCTTTGGAAAGAAGCCTGCACATTGTGCCTTTCAGCTCTAGGGCAAAGTAGCACACCCAGAGCAGAAGTCCTACTTCAGCCAGATCAGGCCTGCAAAGAAACTGCGTTTCACAGGCCTTTGGAAGAGATGTTTCCACTACGCTGTAAGAGCACTGTGCAGAGCGAGTTGTTTCTTAGCTTGCCAAAGAGCTGGAAGCATGATGCTGTGCGGCCAACTCGCCCTTTGGAAAGAAGCCTGCACGTTGTGCCTTTCAGCTCTAGGGCAAAGTAGCACACCCAGAGCAGAAGTCCTACTTCAGCCAGATCAGGCCTGCAAAGAAACTGCGTTTCACAGGCCTTTGGAAGAGATGTTCCCGGTAGGCCGTAAGAGCACTGTGCAGAGCGAGTTGTTTCTTAGATTCCCAAAGAGCTAGAAGCAAGATGCTGTGGGGCCCAACTCGCCCTTTGGAAAGAAGCCTGCACGTTGTGCCTTTCAGCTCTAGGGCAAAGTAGCACACCCAGAGCAGAAGTCCTACTTCAGCCAGATCAGGCCTGCAAAGAAACTGCGTTTCACAGGCCTTTGGAAGAGATGTTCCCGGTAGGCTGTAAGAGCACTGTGCAGAGCGAGTTGTGTCTTAGCTTCCCAAAGAGCTGGAAGCAAGCTGCTGTGGGGCCCAACTCGCCCTTTGGAAAGAAGCCTGCACGTTGTGCCTTTCAGCTCTAGGGCAAAGTAGCACACCCAGAGCAGAAGTCCTACTTCAGCCAGATCAGGCCTGCAAAGAAACTGCGTTTCACAGGCCTTTGGAAGAGATGTTCCCACTAGGCTGTAAGAGCACTGTGCAGAGCGAGTTGTTTCTTAGCTTCCCAAAGAGCTGGAAGCAAGATGCTGTGGAGCCCAACTCGCCCTTTGGAAAGAAGCCTGCACGTTGTGCCTTTCAGCTCTAGGGCAAAGTAGCACACCCAGAGCAGAAGTCCTACTTCAGCCAGATCAGGCCTGCAAAGAAACTGCGTTTCACAGGCCTTTGGAAGAGATGTTCCCGGTAGGCTGTAAGAGGACTGTGCAGAGCGAGTTGTTTCTTAGCTTCCCAAAGAGCTGGAAGCAAGATGCTGTGGGGCCCAACTCGCCCTTTGGAAAGAAGCCTGCACGTTGTGCCTTTCAGCTCTAGGGCAAAGTAGCACACCCAGAGCAGAAGTCCTACTTCAGCCAGATCAGGCCTGCAAAGAAACTGCGTTTCACAGGCCTTTGGAAGAGATGTTCCCACTAGGCTGTAAGAGCACTGTGCAGAGCGAGTTGTTTCTTAGCTTGCCAAAGAGCTGGAAGCATGATGCTGTGCGGCCAACTCGCCCTTTGGAAAGAAGCCTGCACGTTGTGCCTTTCAGCTCTAGGGCAAAGTAGCACACCCAGAGCAGAAGTCCTACTTCAGCCAGATCAGGCCTGCAAAGAAACTGCGTTTCACAGGCCTTTGGAAGAGATGTTCCCGGTAGGCCGTAAGAGCACTGTGCAGAGCGAGTTGTTTCTTAGATTCCCAAAGAGCTAGAAGCAAGATGCTGTGGGGCCCAACTCGCCCTTTGGAAAGAAGCCTGCACGTTGTGCCTTTCAGCTCTAGGGCAAAGTAGCACACCCAGAGCAGAAGTCCTACTTCAGCCAGATCAGGCCTGCAAAGAAACTGCGTTTCACAGGCCTTTGGAAGAGATGTTCCCGGTAGGCTGTAAGAGCACTGTGCAGAGCGAGTTGTGTCTTAGCTTCCCAAAGAGCTGGAAGCAAGATGCTGTGGGGCCCAACTCGCCCTTTGGAAAGAAGCCTGCACGTTGTGCCTTTCAGCTCTAGGGCAAACTAGCACACCCAGAGCAGAAGTCCTACTTCAGCCAGATCAGGCCTGCAAAGAAACTGCATTTCACAGGCCTTTGGAAGAGATGTTCCCACTAGGCTGTAAGAGCACTGTGCAGAGCGAGTTGTTTCTTAGCTTGCCAAAGAGCTGGAAGCAAGATGCTGTGCGGCCAACTCGCCCTTTGGAAAGAAGCCTGCACGTTGTGCCTTTCAGCTCTAGGGCAAAGTAGCACACCCAGAGCAGAAGTCCTACTTCAGCCAGATCAGGCCTGCAAAGAAACTGCGTTTCACAGGCCTTTGGAAGAGATGTTCCCACTAGGCTGTAAGAGCACTGTGCAGAGCGAGTTGTTTCTTAGCTTGCCAAAGAGCTGGAAGCATGATGCTGTGCGGCCAACTCGCCCTTTGGAAAGAAGCCTGCACGTTGTGCCTTTCAGCTCTAGGGCAAAGTAGCACACCCAGAGCAGAAGTCCTACTTCAGCCAGATCAGGCCTGCAAAGAAACTGCGTTTCACAGGCCTTTGGAAGAGATGTTCCCGGTAGGCCGTAAGAGCACTGTGCAGAGCGAGTTGTTTCTTAGATTCCCAAAGAGCTAGAAGCAAGATGCTGTGGGGCCCAACTCGCCCTTTGGAAAGAAGCCTGCACGTTGTGCCTTTCAGCTCTAGGGCAAAGTAGCACACCCAGAGCAGAAGTCCTACTTCAGCCAGATCAGGCCTGCAAAGAAACTGCGTTTCACAGGCCTTTGGAAGAGATGTTCCCCGTAGGCTGTAAGAGCACTGTGCAGAGCGAGTTGTTTCTTAGCTTCCCAAAGAGCTGGAAGCAAGATGCTGTGGGGCCCAACTCGCCCTTTGGAAAGAAGCCTGCACGTTGTGCCTTTCAGCTCTAGGGCAAAGTAGCACACCCAGAGCAGAAGTCCTACTTCAGCCAGATCAGGCCTGCAAAGAAACTGCATTTCACAGGCCTTTGGAAGAGATGTTCCCACTAGGCTGTAAGAGCACTGTGCAGAGCGAGTTGTTTCTTAGCTTGCCAAAGAGCTGGAAGCAAGATGCTGTGCGGCCAACTCGCCCTTTGGAAAGAAGCCTGCACATTGTGCCTTTCAGCTCTAGGGCAAAGTAGCACACCCAGAGCAGAAGTCCTACTTCAGCCAGATCAGGCCTGCAAAGAAACTGCGTTTCACAGGCCTTTGGAAGAGATGTTCCCCGTAGGCTGTAAGAGCACTGTGCAGAGCGAGTTGTTTCTTAGCTTCCCAAAGAGCTGGAAGTAAGATGCTGTGGGGCCCAACTCGCCCTTTGGAAAGAAGCCTGCACGTTGTGCCTTTCAGCTCTAGGGCAAAGTAGCACACCCAGAGCAGAAGTCCTACTTCAGCCAGATCAGGCCTGCAAAGAAACTGCGTTTCACAGGCCTTTGGAAGAGATGTTCCCGGTAGGCCGTAAGAGCACTGTGCAGAGCGAGTTGTTTCTTAGCTTCCCAAAGAGCTGGAAGCAAGCTGCTGTGGGGCCCAACTCGCCCTTTGGAAAGAAGCCTGCACGTTGTGCCTTTCAGCTCTAGGGCAAAGTAGCACACCCAGAGCAGAAGTCCTACTTCAGCCAGATCAGGCCTGCAAAGAAACTGCGTTTCACAGGCCTTTGGAAGAGATGTTCCCGGTAGGCTGTAAGAGCACTGTGCAGAGCGAGTTGTTTCTTAGCTTCCCAAAGAGCTGGAAGCAAGATGCTGTGGGGCCCAACTCGCCCTTTGGAAAGAAGCCTGCACGTTGTGCCTTTCAGCTCTAGGGCAAAGTAGCACACCCAGAGCAGAAGTCCTACTTCAGCCAGATCAGGCCTGCAAAGAAACTGCGTTTCACAGGCCTTTGGAAGACATGTTCCCGGTAGGCCGTAAGAGCACTGTGCAGAGCGAGTTGTGTCTTAGCTTCCCAAAGATCTGGAAGCAAGATGCTGTGGGGCCCAACTCGCCCTTTGGAAAGAAGCCTGCACGTTGTGCCTTTCAGCTCTAGGGCAAACTAGCACACCCAGAGCAGAAGTCCTACTTCAGCCAGATCAGGCCTGCAAAGAAACTGCGTTTCACAGGCCTTTGGAAGAGATGTTCCCGGTAGGCTGTAAGAGCACTGTGCAGAGCGAGTTGTTTCTTAGCTTCCCAAAGAGCTGGAAGCAAGCTGCTGTGTGGCCCAACTCGCCCTTTGGAAAGAAGCCTGCACGTTGTGCCTTTCAGCTCTAGGGCAAAGTAGCACACCCAGAGCAGAAGTCCTACTTCAGCCAGATCAGGCCTGCAAAGAAACTGCGTTTCACAGGCCTTTGGAAGAGATGTTCCCGGTAGGCTGTAAGAGCACTGTGCAGAGCGAGTTGTGTCTTAGCTTCCCAAAGAGCTGGAAGCAAGATGCTGTGGGGCCCAACTCGCCCTTTGGAAAGAAGCCTGCACGTTGTGCCTTTCAGCTCTAGGGCAAAGTAGCACACCCAGAGCAGAAGTCCTACTTCAGCCAGATCAGGCCTGCAAAGAAACTGCGTTTCACAGGCCTTTGGAAGAGATGTTTCCACTAGGCTGTAAGAGCACTGTGCAGAGCGAGTTGTTTCTTAGCTTGCCAAAGAGCTGGAAGCATGATGCTGTGCGGCCAACTCGCCCTTTGGAAAGAAGCCTGCACGTTGTGCCTTTCAGCTCTAGGGCAAACTAGCACACCCAGAGCAGAAGTCCTACTTCAGCCAGATCAGGCCTGCAAAGAAACTGCGTTTCACAGGCCTTTGGAAGAGATGTTCCCGGTAGGCCGTAAGAGCACTGTGCAGAGCGAGTTGTTTCTTAGATTCCCAAAGAGCTAGAAGCAAGATGCTGTGGGGCCCAACTCGCCCTTTGGAAAGAAGCCTGCACGTTGTGCCTTTCAGCTCTAGGGCAAAGTAGCACACCCAGAGCAGAAGTCCTACTTCAGCCAGATCAGGCCTGCAAAGAAACTGCGTTTCACAGGCCTTTGGAAGAGATGTTCCCGGTAGGCTGTAAGAGCACTGTGCAGAGCGAGTTGTGTCTTAGCTTCCCAAAGAGCTGGAAGCAAGATGCTGTGGGGCCCAACTCGCCCTTTGGAAAGAAGCCTGCACGTTGTGCCTTTCAGCTCTAGGGCAAACTAGCACACCCAGAGCAGAAGTCCTACTTCAGCCAGATCAGGCCTGCAAAGAAACTGCATTTCACAGGCCTTTGGAAGAGATGTTCCCACTAGGCTGTAAGAGCACTGTGCAGAGCGAGTTGTTTCTTAGCTTGCCAAAGAGCTGGAAGCAAGATGCTGTGCGGCCAACTCGCCCTCTGGAAAGAAGCCTGCACGTTGTGCCTTTCAGCTCTAGGGCAAAGTAGCACACCCAGAGCAGAAGTCCTACTTCAGCCAGATCAGGCCTGCAAAGAAACTGCGTTTCACAGGCCTTTGGAAGAGATGTTCCCCGTAGGCTGTAAGAGCACTGTGCAGAGCGAGTTGTTTCTTAGCTTCCCAAAGAGCTGGAAGTAAGCTGCTGTGGGGCCCAACTCGCCCTTTGGAAAGAAGCCTGCACGTTGTGCCTTTCAGCTCTAGGGCAAAGTAGCACACCCAGAGCAGAAGTCCTACTTCAGCCAGATCAGGCCTGCAAAGAAACTGCATTTCACAGGCCTTTGGAAGAGATGTTCCCAGTAGGCTGTAAGAGCACTGTGCAGAGCGAGTTGTTTCTTAGCTTCCCAAAGAGCTGGAAGCAAGATGCTGTGGGGCCCAACTCGCCCTTTGGAAAGAAGCCTGCACGTTGTGCCTTTCAGCTCTAGGGCAAAGTAGCACACCCAGAGCAGAAGTCCTACTTCAGCCAGATCAGGCCTGCAAAGAAACTGCGTTTCACAGGCCTTTGGAAGAGATGTTCCCGGTAGGCTGTAAGAGCACTGTGCAGAGCGAGTTGTTTCTTAGCTTCCCAAAGAGCTGGAAGCAAGATGCTGTGGGGCCCAACTCGCCCTTTGGAAAGAAGCCTGCACGTTGTGCCTTTCAGCTCTAGGGCAAAGTAGCACACCCAGAGCAGAAGTCCTACTTCAGCCAGATCAGGCCTGCAAAGAAACTGCGTTTCACAGGCCTTTGGAAGACATGTTCCCGGTAGGCCGTAAGAGCACTGTGCAGAGCGAGTTGTGTCTTAGCTTCCCAAAGAGCTGGAAGCAAGATGCTGTGGGGCCCAACTCGCCCTTTGGAAAGAAGCCTGCACGTTGTGCCTTTCAGCTCTAGGGCAAACTAGCACACCCAGAGCAGAAGTCCTACTTCAGCCAGATCAGGCCTGCAAAGAAACTGCGTTTCACAGGCCTTTGGAAGAGATGTTCCCGGTAGGCTGTAAGAGCACTGTGCAGAGCGAGTTGTTTCTTAGCTTCCCAAAGAGCTGGAAGCAAGCTGCTGTGGGGCCCAACTCGCCCTTTGGAAAGAAGCCTGCACGTTGTGCCTTTCAGCTCTAGGGCAAAGTAGCACACCCAGAGCAGAAGTCCTACTTCAGCCAGATCAGGCCTGCAAAGAAACTGCGTTTCACAGGCCTTTGGAAGAGATGTTCCCACTAGGCTGTAAGAGCACTGTGCAGAGCGAGTTGTTTCTTAGCTTCCCAAAGAGCTGGAAGCAAGATGCTGTGGAGCCCAACTCGCCCTTTGGAAAGAAGCCTGCACGTTGTGCCTTTCAGCTCTAGGGCAAAGTAGCACACCCAGAGCAGAAGTCCTACTTCAGCCAGATCAGGCCTGCAAAGAAACTGCGTTTCACAGGCCTTTGGAAGAGATGTTCCCGGTAGGCTGTAAGAGCACTGTGCAGAGCGAGTTGTTTCTTAGCTTCCCAAAGAGCTGGAAGCAAGATGCTGTGGGGCCCAACTCGCCCTTTGGAAAGAAGCCTGCACGTTGTGCCTTTCAGCTCTAGGGCAAAGTAGCACACCCAGAGCAGAAGTCCTACTTCAGCCAGATCAGGCCTGCAAAGAAACTGCGTTTCACAGGCCTTTGGAAGAGATGTTCCCGGTAGGCCGTAAGAGCACTGTGCAGAGCGAGTTGTTTCTTAGATTCCCAAAGAGCTAGAAGCAAGATGCTGTGGGGCCCAACTCGCCCTTTGGAAAGAAGCCTGCACGTTGTGCCTTTCAGCTCTAGGGCAAAGTAGCACACCCAGAGCAGAAGTCCTACTTCAGCCAGATCAGGCCTGCAAAGAAACTGCGTTTCACAGGCCTTTGGAAGAGATGTTCCCGGTAGGCTGTAAGAGCACTGTGCAGAGCGAGTTGTGTCTTAGCTTCCCAAAGAGCTGGAAGCAAGATGCTGTGGGGCCCAACTCGCCCTTTGGAAAGAAGCCTGCACGTTGTGCCTTTCAGCTCTAGGGCAAACTAGCACACCCAGAGCAGAAGTCCTACTTCAGCCAGATCAGGCCTGCAAAGAAACTGCATTTCACAGGCCTTTGGAAGAGATGTTCCCACTAGGCTGTAAGAGCACTGTGCAGAGCGAGTTGTTTCTTAGCTTGCCAAAGAGCTGGAAGCAAGATGCTGTGCGGCCAACTCGCCCTTTGGAAAGAAGCCTGCACGTTGTGCCTTTCAGCTCTAGGGCAAAGTAGCACACCCAGAGCAGAAGTCCTACTTCAGCCAGATCAGGCCTGCAAAGAAACTGCGTTTCACAGGCCTTTGGAAGAGATGTTCCCCGTAGGCTGTAAGAGCACTGTGCAGAGCGAGTTGTTTCTTAGCTTCCCAAAGAGGTGGAAGTAAGCTGCTGTGGGGCCCAACTCGCCCTTTGGAAAGAAGCCTGCACGTTGTGCCTTTCAGCTCTAGGGCAAAGTAGCACACCCAGAGCAGAAGTCCTACTTCAGCCAGATCAGGCCTGCAAAGAAACTGCGTTTCACAGGCCTTTGGAAGAGATGTTCCCAGTAGGCTGTAAGAGCACTGTGCAGAGCGAGTTGTTTCTTAGCTTCCCAAAGAGCTGGAAGCAAGATGCTGTGGGGCCCAACTCGCCCTTTGGAAAGAAGCCTGCACGTTGTGCCTTTCAGCTCTAGGGCAAAGTAGCACACCCAGAGCAGAAGTCCTACTTCAGCCAGATCAGGCCTGCAAAGAAACTGCGTTTCACAGGCCTTTGGAAGAGATGTTCCCGGTAGGCTGTAAGAGCACTGTGCAGAGCGAGTTGTTTCTTAGCTTCCCAAAGAGCTGGAAGCAAGATGCTGTGCGGCCCAACTCGCCCTTTGGAAAGAAGCCTGCACGTTGTGCCTTTCAGCTCTAGGGCAAACTAGCACACCCAGAGCAGAAGTCCTACTTCAGCCAGATCAGGCCTGCAAAGAAACTGCGTTTCACAGGCCTTTGGAAGAGATGTTCCCAGTAGGCTGTAAGAGAACTGTGCAGAGAGAGTTGTTTCTTAGCTTCCCAAAGAGCTGGAAGCAAGATGCTGTGGGGCCCAACTCGCCCTTTGGAAAGAAGCCTGCACGTTGTGCCTTTCAGCTCTAGGGCAAAGTAGCACACCCAGAGCAGAAGTCCTACTTCAGCCAGATCAGGCCTGCAAAGAAACTGCGTTTCACAGGCCTTTGGAAGACATGTTCCAGGTAGGCTGTAAGAGCACTGTGCAGAGCGAGTTGTTTCTTAGCTTCCCAAAGAGCTGGAAGCAAGATGCTGTGGAGCCCAACTCGCCCTTTGGAAAGAAGCCTGCACGTTGTGCCTTTCAGCTCTAGGGCAAAGTAGCACACCCAGAGCAGAAGTCCTACTTCAGCCAGATCAGGCCTGCAAAGAAACTGCGTTTCACAGGCCTTTGGAAGACATGTTCCCGGTAGGCCGTAAGAGCACTGTGCAGAGCGAGTTGTTTCTTAGCTTCCCAAAGAGCTGGAAGCAAGCTGCTGTGGGGCCCAACTCGCCCTTTGGAAAGAAGCCTGCACGTTGTGCCTTTCAGCTCTAGGGCAAAGTAGCACACCCAGAGCAGAAGTCCTACTTCAGCCAGAACAGGCCTGCAAAGAAACTGCGTTTCACAGGCCTTTGGAAGAGATGTTCCCGGTAGGCCGTAAGAGCACTGTGCAGAGCGAGTTGTTTCTTAGCTTCCCAAAGAGCTGGAAGTAAGCTGCTGTGGGGCCCAACTCGCCCTTTGGAAAGAAGCCTGCACGTTGTGCCTTTCAGCTCTAGGGCAAAGTAGCACACCCAGAGCAGAAGTCCTACTTCAGCCAGATCAGGCCTGCAAAGAAACTGCGTTTCACAGGCCTTTGGAAGAGATGTTCCCGGTAGGCTGTAAGAGCACTGTGCAGAACGAGTTGTTTCTTAGCTTCCCAAAGAGCTGGAAGCAAGATGCTGTGGGGCCCAACTCGCCCTTTGGAAAGAAGCCTGCACGTTGTGCCTTTCAGCTCTAGGGCAAAGTAGCACACCCAGAGCAGAAGTCCTACTTCAGCCAGATCAGGCCTGCAAAGAAACTGCGTTTCACAGGCCTTTGGAAGAGATGTTCCCGGTAGGCTGTAAGAGCACTGTGCAGAACGAGTTGTTTCTTAGCTTCCCAAAGAGCTGGAAGCAAGATGCTGTGGGGCCCAACTCGCCCTTTGGAAAGAAGCCTGCACGTTGTGCCTTTCAGCTCTAGGGCAAAGTAGCACACCCAGAGCAGAAGTCCTACTTCAGCCAGATCAGGCCTGCAAAGAAACTGCGTTTCACAGGCCTTTGGAAGAGATGTTCCCGGTAGGCTGTAAGAGCACTGTGCAGAGCGAGTTGTTTCTTAGCTTCCCAAAGAGCTAGAAGCAAGATGCTGTGGGGCCCAACTCGCCCTTTGGAAAGAAGCCTGCACGTTGTGCCTTTCAGCTCTAGGGCAAAGTAGCACACCCGGAGCAGAAGTCCTACTTCAGCCAGATCAGGCCTGCAAAGAAACTGCGTTTCACAGGCCTTTGGAAGAGATGTTCCCGGTAGGCTGTAAGAGCACTGTGCAGAGCGAGTTGTGTCTTAGCTTCCCAAAGAGCTGGAAGCAAGATGCTGTGGGGCCCAACTCGCCCTTTGGAAAGAAGCCTGCACGTTGTGCCTTTCAGCTCTAGGGCAAACTAGCACACCCAGAGCAGAAGTCCTACTTCAGCCAGATCAGGCCTGCAAAGAAACTGCGTTTCACAGGCCTTTGGAAGAGATGTTCCCGGTAGGCTGTAAGAGCACTGTGCAGAGCGAGTTGTTTCTTAGCTTCCCAAAGAGCTGGAAGCAAGCTGCTGTGGGGCCCAACTCGCCCTTTGGAAAGAAGCCTGCACGTTGTGCCTTTCAGCTCTAGGGCAAAGTAGCACACCCAGAGCAGAAGTCCTACTTCAGCCAGATCAGGCCTGCAAAGAAACTGCGTTTCACAGGCCTTTGGAAGAGATGTTCCCGGTAGGCTGTAAGAGCACTGTGCAGAGCGAGTTGTTTCTTAGCTTCCCAAAGAGCTGGAAGCAAGCTGCTGTGGGGCCCAACTCGCCCTTTGGAAAGAAGCCTGCACGTTGTGCCTTTCAGCTCTAGGGCAAAGTAGCACACCCAGAGCAGAAGTCCTACTTCAGCCAGATCAGGCCTGCAAAGAAACTGCGTTTCACAGGCCTTTGGAAGAGATGTTCCCACTAGGCTGTAAGAGCACTGTGCAGAGCGAGTTGTTTCTTAGCTTCCCAAAGAGCTGGAAGCAAGATGCTGTGGAGCCCAACTCGCCCTTTGGAAAGAAGCCTGCACGTTGTGCCTTTCAGCTCTAGGGCAAAGTAGCACACCCAGAGCAGAAGTCCTACTTCAGCCAGATCAGGCCTGCAAAGAAACTGCGTTTCACAGGCCTTTGGAAGAGATGTTCCCGGTAGGCTGTAAGAGCACTGTGCAGAGCGAGTTGTTTCTTAGCTTCCCAAAGAGCTGGAAGCAAGATGCTGTGGGGCCCAACTCGCCCTTTGGAAAGAAGCCTGCACGTTGTGCCTTTCAGCTCTAGGGCAAAGTAGCACACCCAGAGCAGAAGTCCTACTTCAGCCAGATCAGGCCTGCAAAGAAACTGCGTTTCACAGGCCTTTGGAAGAGATGTTCCCGGTAGGCTGTAAGAGCACTGTGCAGAGCGAGTTGTTTCTTAGCTTGCCAAAGAGCTGGAAGCAAGATGCTGTGCGGCCAACTCGCCCTTTGGAAAGAAGCCTGCACGTTGTGCCTTTCAGCTCTAGGGCAAAGTAGCACACCCAGAGCAGAAGTCCTACTTCAGCCAGATCAGGCCTGCAAAGAAACTGCGTTTCACAGGCCTTTGGAAGAGATGTTCCCCGTAGGCTGTAAGAGCACTGTGCAGAGCGAGTTGTTTCTTAGCTTCCCAAAGAGCTGGAAGTAAGATGCTGTGGGGCCCAACTCGCCCTTTGGAAAGAAGCCTGCACGTTGTGCCTTTCAGCTCTAGGGCAAAGTAGCACACCCAGAGCAGAAGTCCTACTTCAGCCAGATCAGGCCTGCAAAGAAACTGCGTTTCACAGGCCTTTGGAAGAGATGTTCCCGGTAGGCTGTAAGAGCACTGTGCAGAGCGAGTTGTTTCTTAGCTTCCCAAAGAGCTGGAAGCAAGATGCTGTGGGGCCCAACTCGCCCTTTGGAAAGAAGCCTGCACGTTGTGCCTTTCAGCTCTAGGGCAAAGTAGCACACCCAGAGCAGAAGTCCTACTTCAGCCAGATCAGGCCTGCAAAGAAACTGCGTTTCACAGGCCTTTGGAAGAGATGTTCCCGGTAGGCTGTAAGAGCACTGTGCAGAGCGAGTTGTTTCTTAGCTTCCCAAAGAGCTGGAAGCAAGATGCTGTGCGGCCCAACTCGCCCTTTGGAAAGAAGCCTGAACGTTGTGCCTTTCAGCTCTAGGGCAAAGTAGCACACCCAGAGCAGAAGTCCTACTTCAGCCAGATCAGGCCTGCAAAGAAACTGCGTTTCACAGGCCTTTGGAAGAGATGTTCCCGGTAGGCCGTAAGAGCACTGTGCAGAGCGAGTTGTTTCTTAGCTTCCCAAAGAGCTGGAAGCAAGCTGCTGTGGGGCCCAACTCGCCCTTTGGAAAGAAGCCTGCACGTTGTGCCTTTCAGCTCTAGGGCAAAGTAGCACACCCAGAGCAGAAGTCCTACTTCAGCCAGATCAGGCCTGCAAAGAAACTGCGTTTCACAGGCCTTTGGAAGAGATGTTCCCGGTAGGCTGTAAGAGCACTGTGCAGAGCGAGTTGTTTCTTAGCTTCCCAAAGAGCTGGAAGCAAGATGCTGTGGGGCCCAACTCGCCCTTTGGAAAGAAGCCTGCACGTTGTGCCTTTCAGCTCTAGGGCAAAGTAGCACACCCAGAGCAGAAGTCCTACTTCAGCCAGATCAGGCCTGCAAAGAAACTGCGTTTCACAGGCCTTTGGAAGACATGTTCCCGGTAGGCCGTAAGAGCACTGTGCAGAGCGAGTTGTGTCTTAGCTTCCCAAAGAGCTGGAAGCAAGATGCTGTGGGGCCCAACTCGCCCTTTGGAAAGAAGCCTGCACGTTGTGCCTTTCAGCTCTAGGGCAAACTAGCACACCCAGAGCAGAAGTCCTACTTCAGCCAGATCAGGCCTGCAAAGAAACTGCGTTTCACAGGCCTTTGGAAGAGATGTTCCCGGTAGGCTGTAAGAGCACTGTGCAGAGCGAGTTGTTTCTTAGCTTCCCAAAGAGCTGGAAGCAAGCTGCTGTGGGGCCCAACTCGCCCTTTGGAAAGAAGCCTGCACGTTGTGCCTTTCAGCTGTAGGGCAAAGTAGCACACCCAGAGCAGAAGTCCTACTTCAGCCAGATCAGGCCTGCAAAGAAACTGCGTTTCACAGGCCTTTGGAAGAGATGTTCCCACTAGGCTGTAAGAGCACTGTGCAGAGCGAGTTGTTTCTTAGCTTCCCAAAGAGCTGGAAGCAAGATGCTGTGGAGCCCAACTCGCCCTTTGGAAAGAAGCCTGCACGTTGTGCCTTTCAGCTCTAGGGCAAAGTAGCACACCCAGAGCAGAAGTCCTACTTCAGCCAGATCAGGCCTGCAAAGAAACTGCGTTTCACAGGCCTTTGGAAGAGATGTTCCCGGTAGGCTGTAAGAGCACTGTGCAGAGCGAGTTGTTTCTTAGCTTCCCAAAGAGCTGGAAGCAAGATGCTGTGGGGCCCAACTCGCCCTTTGGAAAGAAGCCTGCACGTTGTGCCTTTCAGCTCTAGGGCAAAGTAGCACACCCAGAGCAGAAGTCCTACTTCAGCCAGATCAGGCCTGCAAAGAAACTGCGTTTCACAGGCCTTTGGAAGAGATGTTCCCACTAGGCTGTAAGAGCACTGTGCAGAGCGAGTTGTTTCTTAGCTTGCCAAAGAGCTGGAAGCATGATGCTGTGCGGCCAACTCGCCCTTTGGAAAGAAGCCTGCACGTTGTGCCTTTCAGCTCTAGGGCAAAGTAGCACACCCAGAGCAGAAGTCCTAATACAGCCAGATCAGGCCTGCAAAGAAACTGCGTTTCACAGGCCTTTGGAAGAGATGTTCCCGGTAGGCCGTAAGAGCACTGTGCAGAGCGAGTTGTTTCTTAGATTCCCAAAGAGCTAGAAGCAAGATGCTGTGGGACCCAACTCGCCCTTTGGAAAGAAGCCTGCACGTTGTGCCTTTCAGCTCTAGGGCAAAGTAGCACACCCAGAGCAGAAGTCCTACTTCAGCCAGATCAGGCCTGCAAAGAAACTGCGTTTCACAGGCCTTTGGAAGAGATGTTCCCGGTAGGCTGTAAGAGCACTGTGCAGAGCGAGTTGTTTCTTAGCTTGCCAAAGAGCTGGAAGCAAGATGCTGTGCGGCCAACTCGCCCTTTGGAAAGAAGCCTGCACGTTGTGCCTTTCAGCTCTAGGGCAAAGTAGCACACCCAGAGCAGAAGTCCTACTTCAGCCAGATCAGGCCTGCAAAGAAACTGCGTTTCACAGGCCTTTGGAAGAGATGTTCCCCGTAGGCTGTAAGAGCACTGTGCAGAGCGAGTTGTTTCTTAGCTTCCCAAAGAGCTGGAAGTAAGTTGCTGTGGGGCCCAACTCGCCCTTTGGAAAGAAGCCTGCACATTGTGCCTTTCAGCTCTAGGGCAAAGTAGCACACCCAGAGCAGAAGTCCTACTTCAGCCAGATCAGGCCTGCAAAGAAACTGCGTTTCACAGGCCTTTGGAAGAGATGTTCCCAGTAGGCTGTAAGAGCACTGTGCAGAGCGAGTTGTTTCTTAGCTTCCCAAAGAGCTGGAAGCAAGATGCTGTGGGGCCCAACTCGCCCTTTGGAAAGAAGCCTGCACGTTGTGCCTTTCAGCTCTAGGGCAAAGTAGCACACCCAGAGCAGAAGTCCTACTTCAGCCAGATCAGGCCTGCAAAGAAACTGCGTTTCACAGGCCTTTGGAAGAGATGTTCCCGGTAGGCTCTAAGAGCACTGTGCAGAGCGAGTTGTTTCTTAGCTTCCCAAAGAGCTGGAAGCAAGCTGCTGTGGGGCCCAACTCGCCCTTTGGAAAGAAGCCTGCACGTTGTGCCTTTCAGCTCTAGGGCAAAGTAGCACACCCAGAGCAGAAGTCCTACTTCAGCCAGATCAGGCCTGCAAAGAAACTGCGTTTCACAGGCCTTTGGAAGAGATGTTCCCACTAGGCTGTAAGAGCACTGTGCAGAGCGAGTTGTTTCTTAGCTTCCCAAAGAGCTGGAAGCAAGATGCTGTGGAGCCCAACTCGCCCTTTGGAAAGAAGCCTGCACGTTGTGCCTTTCAGCTCTAGGGCAAAGTAGCACACCCAGAGCAGAAGTCCTACTTCAGCCAGATCAGGCCTGCAAAGAAACTGCGTTTCACAGGCCTTTGGAAGAGATGTTCCCGGTAGGCTGTAAGAGCACTGTGCAGAGCGAGTTGTTTCTTAGCTTCCCAAAGAGCTGGAAGCAAGATGCTGTGGGGCCCAACTCGCCCTTTGGAAAGAAGCCTGCACGTTGTGCCTTTCAGCTCTAGGGCAAAGTAGCACACCCAGAGCAGAAGTCCTACTTCAGCCAGATCAGGCCTGCAAAGAAACTGCGTTTCACAGGCCTTTGGAAGAGATGTTCCCGGTAGGCTGTAAGAGCACTGTGCAGAGCGAGTTGTTTCTTAGCTTGCCAAAGAGCTGGAAGCAAGATGCTGTGCGGCCAACTCGCCCTTTGGAAAGAAGCCTGCACGTTGTGCCTTTCAGCTCTAGGGCAAAGTAGCACACCCAGAGCAGAAGTCCTACTTCAGCCAGATCAGGCCTGCAAAGAAACTGCGTTTCACAGGCCTTTGGAAGAGATGTTCCCCGTAGGCTGTAAGAGCACTGTGCAGAGCGAGTTGTTTCTTAGCTTCCCAAAGAGCTGGAAGCAAGATGCTGTGGGGCCCAACTCGCCCTTTGGAAAGAAGCCTGCACGTTGTGCCTTTCAGCTCTAGGGCAAAGTAGCACACCCAGAGCAGAAGTCCTACTTCAGCCAGATCAGGCCTGCAAAGAAACTGCGTTTCACAGGCCTTTGGAAGAGATGTTCCCGGTAGGCTGTAAGAGCACTGTGCAGAGCGAGTTGTTTCTTAGCTTCCCAAAGAGCTGGAAGCAAGATGCTGTGGGGCCCAACTCGCCCTTTGGAAAGAAGCCTGCACGTTGTGCCTTTCAGCTCTAGGGCAAAGTAGCACACCCAGAGCAGAAGTCCTACTTCAGCCAGATCAGGCCTGCAAAGAAACTGCGTTTCACAGGCCTTTGGAAGAGATGTTCCCGGTAGGCTGTAAGAGCACTGTGCAGAGCGAGTTGTTTCTTAGCTTCCCAAAGAGCTGGAAGCAAGATGCTGTGCGGCCCAACTCGCCCTTTGGAAAGAAGCCTGCACGTTGTGCCTTTCAGCTCTAGGGCAAAGTAGCACACCCAGAGCAGAAGTCCTACTTCAGCCAGATCAGGCCTGCAAAGAAACTGCGTTTCACAGGCCTTTGGAAGAGATGTTCCCGGTAGGCCGTAAGAGCACTGTGCAGAGCGAGTTGTTTCTTAGCTTCCCAAAGAGCTGGAAGCAAGCTGCTGTGGGGCCCAACTCGCCCTTTGGAAAGAAGCCTGCACGTTGTGCCTTTCAGCTCTAGGGCAAAGTAGCACACCCAGAGCAGAAGTCCTACTTCAGCCAGATCAGGCCTGCAAAGAAACTGCGTTTCACAGGCCTTTGGAAGAGATGTTCCCGGTAGGCTGTAAGAGCACTGTGCAGAGCGAGTTGTTTCTTAGCTTCCCAAAGAGCTGGAAGCAAGATGCTGTGGGGCCCAACTCGCCCTTTGGAAAGAAGCCTGCACGTTGTGCCTTTCTGCTCTAGGGCAAAGTAGCACACCCAGAGCAGAAGTCCTACTTCAGCCAGATCAGGCCTGCAAAGAAACTGCGTTTCACAGGCCTTTGGAAGACATGTTCCCGGTAGGCCATAAGAGCACTGTGCAGAGCGAGTTGTGTCTTAGCTTCCCAAAGAGCTGGAAGCAAGATGCTGTGGGGCCCAACTCGCCCTTTGGAAAGAAGCCTGCACGTTGTGCCTTTCAGCTCTAGGGCAAACTAGCACACCCAGAGCAGAAGTCCTACTTCAGCCAGATCAGGCCTGCAAAGAAACTGCGTTTCACAGGCCTTTGGAAGAGATGTTCCCGGTAGGCTGTAAGAGCACTGTGCAGAGCGAGTTGTTTCTTAGCTTCCCAAAGAGCTGGAAGCAAGCTGCTGTGCGGCCCAACTCGCCCTTTGGAAAGAAGCCTGCACGTTGTGCCTTTCAGCTCTAGGGCAATGTAGCACACCCAGAGCAGAAGTCCTACTTCAGCCAGATCAGGCCTGCAAAGAAACTGCGTTTCACAGGCCTTTGGAAGAGATGTTCCCACTAGGCTGTAAGAGCACTGTGCAGAGCGAGTTGTTTCTTAGCTTCCCAAAGAGCTGGAAGCAAGATGCTGTGGAGCCCAACTCGCCCTTTGGAAAGAAGCCTGCACGTTGTGCCTTTCAGCTCTAGGGCAAAGTAGCACACCCAGAGCAGAAGTCCTACTTCAGCCAGATCAGTCCTGCAAAGAAACTGCGTTTCACAGGCCTTTGGAAGAGATGTTCCCGGTAGGCTGTAAGAGCACTGTGCAGAGCGAGTTGTTTCTTAGCTTCCCAAAGAGCTGGAAGCAAGATGCTGTGGGGCCCAACTCGCCCTTTGGAAAGAAGCCTGCACATTGTGCCTTTCAGCTCTAGGGCAAAGTAGCACACCCAGAGCAGAAGTCCTACTTCAGCCAGATCAGGCCTGCAAAGAAACTGCGTTTCACAGGCCTTTGGAAGAGATGTTTCCACTAGGCTGTAAGAGCACTGTGCAGAGCGAGTTGTTTCTTAGCTTGCCAAAGAGCTGGAAGCATGATGCTGTGCGGCCAACTCTCCCTTTCTAAAGAAGCCTGCACGTTGTGCCTTTCAGCTCTAGGGCAAAGTAGCACACCCAGAGCAGAAGTCCTACTTCAGCCAGATCAGGCCTGCAAAGAAACTGCGTTTCACAGGCCTTTGGAAGAGATGTTCCCGGTAGGCCGTAAGAGCACTGTGCAGAGCGAGTTGTTTCTTAGATTCCCAAAGAGCTAGAAGCAAGATGCTGTGGGGCCCAACTCGCCCTTTGGAAAGAAGCCTGCACGTTGTGCCTTTCAGCTCTAGGGCAAAGTAGCACACCCAGAGCAGAAGTCCTACTTCAGCCAGATCAGGCCTGCAAAGAAACTGCGTTTCACAGGCCTTTGGAAGAGATGTTCCCGGTAGGCTGTAAGAGCACTGTGCAGAGCGAGTTGTGTCTTAGCTTCCCAAAGAGCTGGAAGCAAGCTGCTGTGGGGCCCAACTCGCCCTTTGGAAAGAAGCCTGCACGTTGTGCCTTTCAGCTCTAGGGCAAAGTAGCACACCCAGAGCAGAAGTCCTACTTCAGCCAGATCAGGCCTGCAAAGAAACTGCGTTTCACAGGCCTTTGGAAGAGATGTTCCCACTAGGCTTTAAGAGCACTGTGCAGAGCGAGTTGTTTCTTAGCTTCCCAAAGAGCTGGAAGCAAGATGCTGTGGAGCCCAACTCGCCCTTTGGAAAGAAGCCTGCACGTTGTGCCTTTCAGCTCTAGGGCAAAGTAGCACACCCAGAGCAGAAGTCCTACTTCAGCCAGATCAGGCCTGCAAAGAAACTGCGTTTCACAGGCCTTTGGAAGAGATGTTCCCGGTAGGCTGTAAGAGGACTGTGCAGAGCGAGTTGTTTCTTAGCTTCCCAAAGAGCTGGAAGCAAGATGCTGTGGGGCCCAACTCGCCCTTTGGAAAGAAGCCTGCACGTTGTGCCTTTCAGCTCTAGGGCAAAGTAGCACACCCAGAGCAGAAGTCCTACTTCAGCCAGATCAGGCCTGCAAAGAAACTGCGTTTCACAGGCCTTTGGAAGAGATGTTCCCACTAGGCTGTAAGAGCACTGTGCAGAGCGAGTTGTTTCTTAGCTTGCCAAAGAGCTGGAAGCATGATGCTGTGCGGCCAACTCGCCCTTTGGAAAGAAGCCTGCACGTTGTGCCTTTCAGCTCTAGGGCAAAGTAGCACACCCAGAGCAGAAGTCCTACTTCAGCCAGATCAGGCCTGCAAAGAAACTGCGTTTCACAGGCCTTTGGAAGAGATGTTCCCGGTAGGCCGTAAGAGCACTGTGCAGAGCGAGTTGTTTCTTAGATTCCCAAAGAGCTAGAAGCAAGATGCTGTGGGGCCCAACTCGCCCTTTGGAAAGAAGCCTGCACGTTGTGCCTTTCAGCTCTAGGGCAAAGTAGCACACCCAGAGCAGAAGTCCTACTTCAGCCAGATCAGGCCTGCAAAGAAACTGCGTTTCACAGGCCTTTGGAAGAGATGTTCCCGGTAGGCTGTAAGAGCACTGTGCAGAGCGAGTTGTGTCTTAGCTTCCCAAAGAGCTGGAAGCAAGATGCTGTGGGGCCCAACTCGCCCTTTGGAAAGAAGCCTGCACGTTGTGCCTTTCAGCTCTAGGGCAAACTAGCACACCCAGAGCAGAAGTCCTACTTCAGCCAGATCAGGCCTGCAAAGAAACTGCATTTCACAGGCCTTTGGAAGAGATGTTCCCACTAGGCTGTAAGAGCACTGTGCATAGCGAGTTGTTTCTTAGCTTGCCAAAGAGCTGGAAGCAAGATGCTGTGCGGCCAACTCGCCCTTTGGAAAGAAGCCTGCACGTTGTGCCTTTCAGCTCTAGGGCAAAGTAGCACACCCAGAGCAGAAGTCCTACTTCAGCCAGATCAGGCCTGCAAAGAAACTGCGTTTCACAGGCCTTTGGAAGAGATGTTCCCCGTAGGCTGTAAGAGCACTGTGCAGAGCGAGTTGTTTCTTAGCTTCCCAAAGAGCTGGAAGTAAGATGCTGTGGGGCCCAACTCGCCCTTTGGAAAGAAGCCTGCACGTTGTGCCTTTCAGCTCTAGGGCAAAGTAGCACACCCAGAGCAGAAGTCCTACTTCAGCCAGATCAGGCCTGCAAAGAAACTGCGTTTCACAGGCCTTTGGAAGAGATGTTCCCAGTAGGCTGTAAGAGCACTGTGCAGAGCGAGTTGTTTCTTAGCTTCCCAAAGAGCTGGAAGCAAGATGCTGTGGGGCCCAACTCGCCCTTTGGAAAGAAGCCTGCACGTTGTGCCTTTCAGCTCTAGGGCAAAGTAGCACACCCAGAGCAGAAGTCCTACTTCAGCCAGATCAGGCCTGCAAAGAAACTGCGTTTCACAGGCCTTTGGAAGAGATGTTCCCGGTAGGCTGTAAGAGCACTGTGCAGAGCGAGTTGATGCTTAGCTTCCCAAAGATCTGGAAGTAAGATGCTGTGGGGCCCAACTCGCCTTTTGGAAAGAAGCCTGCACGTTGTGACTTTCAGCTCTAGGGCAAAGTAGCACACCCAGAGCAGAAGTCCTACTTCAACCAGATCAGGCCTGCAAAGAAACTGCATTTCACAGGCCTTTGGAAGAGATGTTCCCACTAGGCTGTAAGAGCACTGTGCAGAGCGAGTTGTTTCTTAGCTTCCCAAAGAGCTGCAAGCAAGATGCTGTGGGGCCCAACTCGCCCTTTGGAAAGAAGCCTGCACGTTGTGACTTTCAGCTCTAGGGCAATGTAGCACACCCAGAGCAGAAGTGCTGCTTCAGCCAGATCAGGCCTGCAAAGAAACTGCGTTTCACAGGCCTTTAGAAGAGATGTTCCCGGTAGGCTGTAAGAGCACTGTGCAGAGCGAGTTGTTTCTTAGCTTCCCAAAGAGCTGGAAGCAAGATGCTGTGGGGCCGAACTCGCCCTTTGGAAAGAAGCCAGCACGTTGTCCCTTTCAGCTCTAGGGCAATGTAGCACACCCAGAGCAGAAGTCCTACTTCAGCCAGATCAGGCCTGCAAAGAAACTGCGTTTCACAGGCCTTTGGAAGAGATGTTCCCGGTAGGCTGTAAGAGCACTGTGCAGAGCGAGTTGTTTCTTAGCTTCCCAAAGAGCTGGAAGCAAGATGCTGTGGGGCCCAACTCGCCCTTTGGAAAGAAGCCTGCACGTTGTGCCTTTCAGCTCTAGGGCAATGTAGCACACACAGAGCAGGAGTCCTACTTCAGCCAGATCAGGCCTGCAAAGAAACTGCGTTTCACAGGCCTTTGGAAGAGATGTTCCCGGTAGGCTGTAAGAGCACTGTGCAGAGCGAGTTGTTTCTTAGCTTCCCAAAGAGCTGGAAGCAAGATGCTGTGGGGCCCAACTCGCCCTTTGGAAAGAAGCCTGCACGTTGTGACTTTCAGCTCTAGGGCAATGTAGCACACCCAGAGCAGAAGTCCTACTTCAGCCAGATCAGGCCTGCAAAGAAACTGCGTTTCACAGGCCTTTGTAAGAGATGTTCCCGGTAGGCTGTAAGAGCACTGTGCAGAGCGAGTTGTTTCTTAGCTTCCCAAAGAGCTGGAAGCAAGATGCTGCGGGGCCCAACTCGCCCTTTGCAAAGAAGCCTGCACGTTGTGCCTTTCAGCTCTAGGGCAATGTAGCACACCCAGAGCAGAAGTCCTACTTCAGCCAGGTCAGGCCTGCAAAGAAACTGCGTTTCACAGGCCTTTGGAAGAGATGTTCCCGGTAGGCTGTAAGAGCACTGTGCAGAGCGAGTTGTTTCTTAGCTTCCCAAAGAGCTGGAAGCAAGATGCTGTGGGGCCCAACACGTCCTTTGGAAAGAAGCGTGCACGTTGTGCCTTTCAGCACTAGGCAATGTTGCACACCCAGAGCAGGAGTCCTACTTCAGCCAGATAAGGCCTGCAAAGAAACTGCGTTTCACAGGCCTTTGGCAGAGATGTTCCCTGTAGGCTGTAAGAGCACTGTGCAGAGCGAGTTGTTTCTTAGCTTCCCAAAGAGCTGGAAGCAAGATGCTGTGGGGCCCAACTCGCCCTTTGGAAAGAAGCCTGCACGTTGTGCCTTTCAGCTCTAGGACAATGTAGCACACCCAGAGCAGGAGTCCTACTTCAGCCAGATCAGGCCTGCAAAGAAACTGCGTTTCACAGGCCTTTGGAAGAGATGTTCCCGGTAGGCTGTAAGAGCACTGTGCAGAGCGAGTTGTTTCTTAGCTTCCCAAAGATCTGGAAGCAAGATGCTGTGGGGCCCAACTCGCCCTTGGAAAGAAGCCTGCACGTTGTGCCTTTCAGCTCTAGGCAATGTAGCACACCCAGAGCAGAAGTCCTACTTCAACCAGATCAGGCCTGCAAAGAAACTGCGTTTCACAGGCCTTTGGAAGAGATGTTCCCGGTAGGCTGTAAGAGCACTGTGCAGAGCGAGTTGTTTCTTAGCTTCCCAAAGAGCTGCAAGCAAGATGCTGTGGGGCCCAACTCGCCCTTTGGAAAGAAGCCTGCACGTTGTGCCTTTCAGGTCTAGGGCAATGTAGCACACCCAGAGCAGAAGTGCTACTTCAGCCAGATCAGGCCTGCAAAGAAACTGCGTTTCACAGGCCTTTAGAAGAGATGTTCCCGGTAGGCTGTAAGAGCACTGTGCAGAGCGAGTTGTTTCTTAGCTTCCCAAAGAGCTGGAAGCAAGATGCTGTGGGGCCGAACTCGCCCTTTGGAAAGAAGCCAGCACGTTGTGCCTTTCAGCTCTAGGGCAATGTAGCACACCCAGAGCAGAAGTCCTACTTCAGCCAGATCAGGCCTGCAAAGAATCTGCGTTTCACAGGCCTTTGGAAGAGATGTTCCCGGTAGGCTGTAAGAGCACTGTGCAGAGCGAGTTGTTTCTTAGCTTCCCAAAGAGCTGGAAGCAAGATGCTGTGGGGCCCAACTCGCCCTTTGGAAACAAGCCTGCACGTTGTGCCTTTCAGCTCTAGGGCAATGTAGCACACACAGAGCAGGAGTCCTACTTCAGCCAGATCAGGCCTGCAAAGAAACTGCGTTTCACAGGCCTTTGGAAGAGATGTTCCCGGTAGGCTGTAAGAGCACTGTGCAGAGCGAGTTGTTTCTTAGCTTCCCAAAGAGCTGGAAGCAAGATGCTGTGGGGCCCAACTCGCCCTTTGCAAAGAAGCCTGCACGTTGTGACTTTCAGCTATAGGGCAATGTAGCACACCCAGAGCAGAAGTCCTACTTCAGCCAGGTCAGGCCTGCAAAGAAACTGCGTTTCACAGGCCTTTGGAAGAGATGTTCCCGGTAGGCTGTAAGAGCACTGTGCAGAGCGAGTTGTTTCTTAGCTTCCCAAAGAGCTGGAAGCAAGATGCTGTGGGGCCCAACTCGTCCTTTGGAAAGAAGCGTGCACG
Organism: Equus caballus; assembly: GCF_041296265.1. Classification (NCBI taxonomy): domain Eukaryota; kingdom Metazoa; phylum Chordata; class Mammalia; order Perissodactyla; family Equidae; genus Equus; species Equus caballus. The sequence continues at coordinate 72,613,062 of NC_091684.1, forward strand.
TTGTGCCTTTCAGCACTAGGCAATGTTGCACACCCAGAGCAGGAGTCCTACTTCAGCCAGATCAGGCCTGCAAAGAAACTGCGTTTCACAAGGCTTTGGAAGAGATGTTCCCGGTAGGCTGTAAGAGCACTGTGCAGAGCGAGTTGTTTCTTAGCTTCCCAAAGAGCTGGAAGCAAGATGCTGTGGGGCCCAACTCGCCCTTTGGAAAGAAGCCTGCACGTTGTGCCTTTCAGCTCTAGGGCAATGTAGCACACCCAGAGCAGAAGTCCTACTTCAGCCAGATCAGGCCTGCAAAGAAACTGCGTTTGACAGGCCTTTGGAAGAGATGTTCCCGGGAGGCTGTAAGAGCACTGTGCAGAGCGAGTTGTTTCTTAGCTTCCCAAAGAGCTGGTAGCAAGATGCTGTGGGGCCCAACTCGCCCTTTGGAAAGAAGCCTGCAAGTTGTGCCTTTCAGCTCAAGGGCAATGTAGCACACCCAGAGCAGAAGTCCTACTTCAGCCAGATCAGGCCTGCAAAGAAACTGCGTTTCACAGGCCTTTGGAAGAGATGTTCCCGGTACTCTGTAAGAGCACTGTGCAGAGCGAGTTGTTTCTTAGCTTCCCAAAGAGCTGGAAGCAAGATGCTGTGGGGCCCAACTCGTCCTTTGGAAAGAAGAGTGCACGTTGTGCCTTTCAGCACTAGGCAATGTTGCACACCCAGAGCAGGAGTCCTACTTCAGCCAGATAAGGCCTGCAAAGAAACTGCGTTTCACAGGCCTTTGGAAGAGATGTTCCCTGTAGGCTGTAAAAGCACTGTGCAGAGCGAGTTGTTTCTTAGCTTCCCAAAGAGCTGGAAGCAAGCTGCTGTGGGGCCCAACTCGCCCTTTGGAAAGAAGCCTGCACGTTGTGCCTTTCAGCTCTAGGGCAATGTAGCACACCCAGAGCAGGAGTCCTACTTCAGCCCGATCAGGCCTGCAAAGAAACTGCGTTTCACAGGCCTTTGGAAGAGATGTTCCCGGTAGGCTGTAAGAGCACTGTGCAGAGCGAGTTGTTTCTTAGCTTCCCAAAGACCTGGAAGCAAGATGCTGTGGGGCCCAACTCGCCCTTTGAAAGAAGCCTGCACGTTGTGCCTTTCAGCTCTAGGCAATGTAGCACACCTAGAGCAGAAGTCCTACTTCAGCCAGATCAGGCCTGCAAAGAGACTGAGTTTCACAGGCCTTTGGAAGAGATGTTCCCGGTAGGCTGTAAGAGCACTGTGCAGAGCGAGTTGTTTCTTAGCTTCCCAAAGAGCTGGAAGCAAGATGCTGTGGGGCCCAACTCGCCCTTTGGAAAGAAGCCTGCACGTTGTGCCTTTCAGCTCTAGGGCAATGTAGCACACCCAGAGCAGGAGTCCTACTTCAGCCAGATCAGGCCTGCAAAGAAACTGCGTTTCACAGGCCTTTGGAAGAGATGTTCCCGGTAGGCTGTAAGAGCACTGTGCAGAGCGAGTTGTTTCTTAGCTTCCCAAAGATCTGGAAGCAAGATGCTGTGGGGCCCAACTCGCCCTTTGAAAGAAGCCTGCACGTTGTGCCTTTCAGCTCTAGTCAATGTAGCACACCTAGAGCAGAAGTCCTACTTCAGCCAGATCAGGCCTGCAAAGAGACTGAGTTTCACAGGCCTTTGGAAGAGATGTTCCCGGTAGGCTGTAAGAGCACTGTGCAGAGCGAGTTGTTTCTTAGCTTCCCAAAGAGCTGGAAGCAAGATGCTGTGGGGCCCAACTCGCCCTTTGGAAAGAAGCCTGCACGTTGTGCCTTTCAGCTCTAGGGCAACGTAGCACACCAAGACGAGAAGTCCTACTTCAACCAGATCAGGCCTGCAAAGAAACTGCGTTTCACAGGCCTTTGGAAGAGATGTTCCCGGTAGGCTGTAAGAGCACTGTGCAGAGCGAGTTGATGCTTAGCTTCCCAAAGATCTGGAAGTAAGATGCTGTGGGGCCCAACTCGCCTTTTGGAAAGAAGCCTGCACGTTGTGACTTTCAGCTCTAGGGCAAAGTAGCACACCCAGAGCAGAAGTCCTACTTCAACCAGATCAGGCCTGCAAAGAAACTGCGTTTCACAGGCCTTTAGAAGAGATGTTCCCGGTAGGCTGTAAGAGCACTGTGCAGAGCGAGTTGTTTCTTAGCTTCCCAAAGACCTGGAAGCAAGATGCTGTGGGGCCCAACTCGCCCTTTGAAAGAAGCCTGCACGTTGTGCCTTTCAGCTCTAGGCAATGTAGCACACCTAGAGCAGAAGTCCTACTTCAGCCAGATCAGGCCTGCAAAGAGACTGAGTTTCACAGGCCTTTGGAAGAGATGTTCCCGGTAGGCTGTAAGAGCAGTGTGCAGAGCGAGTTGTTTCTTAGCTTCCCAAAGAGCTGGAAGCAAGATGCTGTGGGGCCCAACTCGCCCTTTGGAAAGAAGCCTGCACGTTGTGCCTTTCAGCTCTAGGGCAATGTAGCACACCCAGAGCAGAAGTCCTACTTCAGCCAGATCAGGCCTGCAAAGAAACTGCATTTCACAGGCCTTTGGAAGAGATGTTCCCGGTAGGCTGTAAGAGCACTGTGCAGAGCGAGTTGTTTCTTAGATCCCAAAGAGCTGGAAGCAAGATGCTGCGGGGCCCAACTCGCCCTTTGGAAAGAAGCCTGCACGTTGTGCCTTTCAGCTCTAGGGCAATGTAGCACACCAAGAGCAGAAGTCCTACTTCAGCCAGATCAGGCCTGCAAAGAAACTGCGTTTGACAGGCCTTTGGAAGAGATGTTCCCGGGAGGCTGTAAGAGCACTGTGCAGAGCGAGTTGTTTCTTAGCTTCCCAAAGAGCTGGTAGCAAGATGCTGTGGGGCCCAACTCGCCCTTTGGAAAGAAGCCTGCAAGTTGTGCCTTTCAGCTCAAGGGCAATGTAGCACACCCAGAGCAGAAGTCCTACTTCAGCCAGATCAGGCCTGCAAGGAAACTGCGTTTCACAGGCCTTTGGCAGAGATGTTCCCGGTAGGCTGTAAGAGCACTGTGCAGAGCGAGTTGTTTCTTAGCTTCCCAAAGAGCTGGAAGCAAGATGCTGTGGGGCCCAACTCGCCCTTTGGAAAGAAGCCTGCACGTTGTGCCGTTCAGCTCTAGGACAATGTAGCACACCCAGAGCAGGAGTCCTACTTCAGCCAGGTCAGGCCTGCAAAGAAACTGCGTTTCACAGGCCTTTGGAAGTGATGTTCCCGGTAGGCTGTAAGAGCACTGTGCAGAGCGAGTTGTTTCTTAGCTTCCCAAAGAGCTGGAAGCAAGATGCTGTGGGGCCCAACTCGCCCTTTGAAAGAAGCCTGCACATTGTGCCTTTTGGCTCTAGGGCAATGTAGCACACCCAGAGCAGAAGTCCTACTTCAGCCAGATCAGGCCTGCAAAGAAACTGCGTTTCACAGGCCTTTGGAAGAGATGTTCCCGGTAGGCTGTAAGAGCACTGTGCAGAGCGAGTTGTTTCTTAGCTTCCCAAAGAGCTGGAAGCAAGATGCTGTGGGGCCCAACTCGCCCTTTGGAAAGAAGCCTGCACGTTGTGCCTTTCAGCTCTAGGGCAATGTAGCACACCAAGACGAGAAGTCCTACTTCAACCAGATCAGGCCTGCAAAGAAACTGCGTTTCACAGGCCTTTGGAAGAGATGTTCCCGGTAGGCTGTAAGAGCACTGTGCAGAGCGAGTTGATTCTTAGCTTCCCAAAGATCTGGAAGCAAGATGCTGTGGGGCCGAACTCGCCCTTTGGAAAGAAGCCTGCACGTTGTGCCTTTCATCTCTAGGGCAATGTAGCACACCCAGAGCAGAAGTCCTACTTCAGCCAGATCAGGCCTGCAAAGAATCTGCGTTGCACAGGCCTTTGGAAGAGATGTTCCCGGTAGGCTGTAAGAGCACTGTGCAGAGCGAGTTGTTTCTTAGCTTCCCAAAGAGCTGGAAGCAAGATGCTGTGGGGCCCAACTCGCCCTTTGGAAAGAAGCCTGCACGTTGTGCCTTTCAGCTCTAGGGCAATGTAGCACACACAGAGCAGGAGTCCTACTTCAGCCAGATCAGGCCTGCAAAGAAACTGCGTTTCACAGGCCTTTGGAAGAGATGTTCCCGGTAGGCTGTAAGAGCACTGTGCAGAGCGAGTTGTTTCTTAGCTTCCCAAAGAGCTGGAAGCAAGATGCTGTGGGGCCCAACTCGCCCTTTGCAAAGAAGGCTGCACGTTGTGACTTTCAGCTATAGGGCAATGTAGCACACCCAGAGCAGAAGTCCTACTTCAGCCAGGTCAGGCCTGCAAAGAAACTGCGTTTCACAGGCCTTTGGAAGAGATGTTCCCGGTAGGCTCTAAGAGCACTGTGCAGAGCGAGTTGTTTCTTAGCTTCCCAAAGAGCTGGAAGCAAGATGCTGTGGGGCCCAACTCGTCCTTTGGAAAGAAGCGTGCACGTTGTGCCTTTCAGCACTAGGCAATGTTACACACCCAGAGCAGGAGTCCTACTTCAGCCAGATCAGGCCTGCAAAGAAACTGCGTTTCACAAGCCTTTGGAAGAGATGTTCCCGGTAGGCTGTAAGAGCACTGTGCAGAGCGAGTTGTTTCTTAGCTTCCCAAAGAGCTGGAAGCAAGATGCTGTGGGGCCCAACTCGCCCTTGGAAAGAAGCCTGCATGTTGTGCCTTTCAGCTCTAGAGCAATGTAGCACACCAGGGGAGAAGTCCTACTTCAACCAGATCAGGCCTGCAAAGAAACTGCGTTTCACAGGCCTTTGGAAGAGATGTTCCCGGTAGGCTGTAAGAGCACTGTGCAGAGCGAGTTGATTCTTAGCTTCCCAAAGATCTGGAAGCAAGATGCTGTGGGGCCCAACTCGCCCTTTGGAAAGAAGCCTGCACGGTGTGACTTTCAGCTCTAGGGCAATGTAGCACACCCAGAGCAGAAGTCCTACTTCAGCCAGATCAGGCCTGCAAAGAAACTGCGTTTCACAGGCCTTTGGAAGAGATGTTCCCGGTAGGCTGTAAGAGCACTGTGCAGAGCGAGTTGTTTCTTAGCTTCCCAAAGAGCTGGAAGCAAGATGCTGTGGGGCCCAACTCGCCCTTTGGAAAGAAGCCAGCACGTTGTGTCTTTCAGCTCTAGGGCAATGTAGCACACCCAGAGCAGAAGTCCTACTTCAGCCAGATCAGGCCTGCAAAGAATCTGCGTTTCACAGGCCTTTGGAAGACATGTTCCCGGTAGGCTGTAAGAGCACTGTGCAGAGCGAGTTGTTTCTAAGCTTCCCAAAGAGCTGGAAGCAAGATGCTGTGGGGCCCAACTCGCCCTTTGGAAAGAAGCCTGCACGTTGTGCCTTTCAGCTCTAGGGCAATGTAGCACACACAGAGCAGGAGTCCTACTTCAGCCAGATCAGGCCTGCAAAGAAACTGCGTTTCACAGGCCTTTGGAAGAGATGTTCCCGGTAGGCTGTAAGAGCACTGTGCAGAGCGAGTTGTTTCTTAGCTTCCCAAAGAGCTGGAAGCAAGATGCTGTGGGGCCCAACTCGCCCTTTGCAAAGAAGCCTGCACGTTGTGCCTTTCAGCTCTAGGGCAATGTAGCACACCCAGAGCAGAAGTCCTACTTCAGCCAGGTCAGGCCTGCAAAGAAACTGCGTTTCACAGGCCTTTGGAAGAGATGTTCCCGGTAGGCTGTAAGAGCACTGTGCAGAGCGAGTTGTTTCTTAGCTTCCCAAAGAGCTGGAAGCAAGATGCTGTGGGGCCCAACTCGTCCTTTGGAAAGAAGCGTGCACGTTGTGCCTTTCAGCACTAGGCAATGTTGCACACCCAGAGCAGCAGTCCTACTTCAGCCAGATCAGGCCTGCAAAGAAACTGCGTTTCACAAGCCTTTGGAAGAGATGTTCCCGGTAGGCTGTAAGAGCACTGTGCAGAGCGACTTGTTTCTTAGCTTCCCAAAGCGCTGGAAGCAAGATGCTGTGGTGCCCAACTCGCCCTTGGAAAGAAGCCTGCATGTTGTGCCTTTCAGCTCTAGAGCAATGTAGCACACCAGGGGAGAAGTCCTACTTCAACCAGATCAGGCCTGCAAAGAAACTGCGTTTTACAGGCCATTGGAAGTGATGTTCCCGGTAGGCTGTAACAGCACTGTGCAGAGTGAGTTGATTCTTAGCTTCCCAAAGATCTGGAAGCATGATGCTGTGGGGCACAACTCGCCCTTTGGAAAGAAGCCTGCACGTTGTGCCTTTCAGCTCCAGGGCAATGTAGCACACCCAGAGCAGAAGTCCTACTTCAGCCAGATCAGGCCTGCAAAGAAACTGCGTTTCACAGGCCTTTGGAAGAGATGTTCCCGGTAGGCTGTAAGAGCACTGTGCAGAGCGAGTTGTTTCTTAGCTTCCCAAAGAGCTGGAAGCAAGATGCTGCGGGGCCCAACTCGCCCTTTGGAAAGAAGCCTGCACGTTGTGCCTTTCAGCTCTAGGGCAATGTAGCACACCCAGAGCAGAAGTCCTACTTCAGCCAGATCAGGCCTGCAAAGAAACTGCGTTTGACAGGCCTTTGGAAGAGATGTTCCCGGGAGGCTGTAAGAGCACTGTGCAGAGCGAGTTGTTTCTTAGCTTCCCAAAGAGCTGGTAGCAAGATGCTGTGGGGCCCAACTCGCCCTTTGGAAAGAAGCCTGCAAGTTGTGCCTTTCAGCTCAAGGGCAATGTAGCACACCCAGAGCAGAAGACCTACTTCAGCCAGATCAGGCCTGCAAGGAAACTGCGTTTCACAGGCCTTTGGAAGAGATGTTCCCGGTAGGCTGTAAGAGCACTGTGCAGAGCGAGTTGTTTCTTAGCTTCCCAAAGAGCTGGAAGCAAGATGCTGAGGGGCCCAACTCGCCCTTTGGAAAGAAGCCTGCACGTTGTGCCGTTCAGCTCTAGGACAATGTAGCACACCCAGAGCAGGAGTCCTACTTCAGCCAGGTCAGGCCTGCAAAGAAACTGCGTTTCACAGGCCTTTGGAAGTGATGTTCCCGGTAGGCTGTAAGAGCACTGTGCAGAGCGAGTTGTTTCTTAGCTTCCCAAAGAGCTGGAAGCAAGATGCTGTGGGGCCCAACTCGCCCTTTGAAAGAAGCCTGCACATTGTGCCTTTTGGCTCTAGGGCAATGTAGCACACCCAGAGCAGAAGTCCTACTTCAGCCAGATAAGGCCTGCAAAGAAACTGCGTTTCACAGGCCTTTGGAAGAGATGTTCCCGGTAGGCTGTAAGAGCACTGTGCAGAGCGAGTTGTTTCTTAGCTTCCCAAAGAGCTGGAAGCAAGATGCTGTGGGGCCCAACTCGCCCTTTGGAAAGAAGCCTGCACGTTGTGCCTTTCAGCTCTAGGGCAACGTAGCACACCAAGACGAGAAGTCCTACTTCAACCAGATCAGGCCTGCAAAGAAACTGCGTTTCACAGGCCTTTGGAAGAGATGTTCCCGGTAGGCTGTAAGAGCACTGTGCAGAGCGAGTTGATTCTTAGCTTCCCAAAGATCTGGAAGCAAGATGCTGTGGGGCCCAACTCGCCTTTTGGAAAGAAGCCTGCACGTTGTGACTTTCAGCTCTAGGGCAATGTAGCACACCCAGAGCAGAAGTCCTACTTCAACCAGATCAGGCCTGCAAAGAAACTGCGTTTCACAGGCCTTTGGAAGAGATGTTCCCGGTAGGCTGTAAGAGCACTGTGCAGAGCGAGTTGTTTCTTAGCTTCCCAAAGAGCTGCAAGCAAGATGCTGTGGGGCCCAACTCGCCCTTTGGAAAGAAGCCTGCACGTTGTGCCTTTCAGGTCTAGGGCAATGTAGCACACCCAGAGCAGAAGTGCTACTTCAGCCAGATCAGGCCTGCAAAGAAACTGCGTTTCACAGGCCTTTAGAAGAGATGTTCCCGGTAGGCTGTAAGAGCACTGTGCAGAGCGAGTTGTTTCTTAGCTTCCCAAAGAGCTGGAAGCAAGATGCTGTGGGGCCGAACTCGCCCTTTGGAAAGAAGCCAGCACGTTGTGCCTTTCATCTCTAGGGCAATGTAGCACACCCAGAGCAGAAGTCCTACTTCAGCCAGATCAGGCCTGCAAAGAATCTGCGTTTCACAGGCCTTTGGAAGAGATGTTCCCGGTAGGCTGTAAGAGCACTGTGCAGAGCGAGTTGTTTCTTAGCTTCCCAAAGAGCTGGAAGCAAGATGCTGTGGGGCCCAACTCGCCCTTTGGAAAGAAGCCTGCACGTTGTGCCTTTCAGCTCTAGGGCAATGTAGCACACACAGAGCAGGAGTCCTACTTCAGCCAGATCAGGCCTGCAAAGAAACGGCGTTTCACAGGCCTTTGGAAGAGATGTTCCCGGTAGGCTGTAAGAGCACTGTGCAGAGCGAGTTGTTTCTTAGCTTCCCAAAGAGCTGGAAGCAAGATGCTGTGGGGCCCAACTCGCCCTTTGCAAAGAAGGCTGCACGTTGTGACTTTCAGCTATAGGGCAATGTAGCACACCCAGAGCAGAAGTCCTACTTCAGCCAGGTCAGGCCTGCAAAGAAACTGCGTTTCACAGGCCTTTGGAAGAGATGTTCCCGGTAGGCTCTAAGAGCACTGTGCAGAGCGAGTTGTTTCTTAGCTTCCCAAAGAGCTGGAAGCAAGATGCTGTGGGGCCCAACTCGTCCTTTGGAAAGAAGCGTGCACGTTGTGCCTTTCAGCACTAGGCAATGTTACACACCCAGAGCAGGAGTCCTACTTCAGCCAAATCAGGCCTGCAAAGAAACTGCGTTTCACAAGCCTTTGGAAGAGATGTTCCCGGTAGGCTGTAAGAGCACTGTGCAGAGCGACTTGTTTCTTAGCTTCCCAAAGCGCTGGAAGCAAGATGCTGTGGTGCCCAACTCGCCCTTGGAAAGAAGCCTGCATGTTGTGCCTTTCAGCTCTAGAGCAATGTAGCACACCAGGGGAGAAGTCCTACTTCAACCAGATCAGGCCTGCAAAGAAACTGCGTTTTACAGGCCATTGGAAGAGATGTTCCCGGTAGGCTGTAACAGCACTGTGCAGAGCGAGTTGATTCTTAGCTTCTCAAAGATCTGGAAGCATGATGCTGTGGGGCCCAACTCGCCCTTTGGAAAGAAGCCTGCACGTTGTGCCTTTCAGCTCCAGGGCAATGTAGCACACCCAGAGCAGAAGTCCTACTTCAGCCAGATCAGGCCTGCAAAGAAAGTGCGTTTCACAGGCCTTTGGAAGAGATGTTCCCTGTAGGCTGTAAGAGCACTGTGCAGAGCGAGTTGTTTCTTAGCTTCCCAAAGAGCTTTAAGCAAGATGCTGTGGGGCCCAACTCGCCCTTTGGAAAGAAGCCTGCACGTTGTGCCTTTCAGCTCTAGGGCAATGTAGCACACCCAGAGCAGGAGTCATACTTCAGCCAGATCAGGCCTGCAAAGAAACTCCATTTCACAGGCCTTTGGAAGAGATGTTCCCGGTAGGCTGTAAGAGCACTGTGCAGAGCGAGTTGTTTCTTAGCTTCCCAAAGATCTGGAAGCAAGATGCTGTGGGGCCCAACTCGCCCTTTGAAAGAAGCCTGCACGTTGTGCCTTTCAGCTCTAGGGCAATGTAGCACACCAAGAGGAGAAGTCCTACTTCAACCAGATCAGGCCTGCAAAGAAACTGCGTTTCACAGGCCTTTGGAAGACATGTTACCAGTAGGCTGTAAGAGCACTGTGCAGAGCGAGTTGATTCTTAGCTTCCCAAAGAGCTGGAAGCAAGATTCTGTGGGGCCCAACTCGCCCTTTGGAAAGAAGCCTGCAAGTTGTGACTTTCAGCTCAAGGGCAATGAAGCACACCCAGAGCAGAAGTCCTACTTCAGCCAGATCAGGCCTGCAAGGAAACTGCGTTTCACAGGCCTTTGGAAGAGATGTTCCCGGTAGGCTGTAAGAGCACTGTGCAGAGCGAGTTGTTTCTTAGCTTCCCAAAGAGCTGGAAGCAAGATGCTGTGGGGCCCAACTCGCCCTTTGGAAAGAAGCCTGCACGTTGTGCCGTTCAGCTCTAGGACAATGTAGCACACCCAGAGCAGGAGTCCTACTTCAGTCAGGTCAGGCCTGCAAAGAAACTGCGTTTCACAGGCCTTTGGAAGAGATGTTCCCGGTAGGCTGTAAGAGCACTGTGCAGAGCGAGTTGATTCTTAGCTTCCCAAAGAGCTGGAAGCAAGATGCTGTGGGGCCCAACTCGCCCTTTGGAAAGAAGCCTGCACGTTGTGCCTTTCAGCTCTAGGGCAATGTAGCACACCCAGAGCAGAAGTCCTACTTCAGCCAGATCAGGCCTGCAAAGAAACTGCGTTTCACAGGCCTTTGGAAGAGATGTTCCCGGTAGGCTGTAACAGCACTGTGCAGAGCGAGTTGTTTCTTAGCTTCCCAAAGAGCTGGAAGCAAGATGCTGTGGGGCCCAACTCGCCATTGGAAAGAAGCCTGCATGTTGTGCCTTTCAGCTCTAGAGCAATGTAGCACACCAGGGGAGAAGTCCTACTTCAACCAGATCAGGCCTGCAAAGAAACTGCGTTTTACAGGCCATTGGAAGAGATGTTCCCGGTAGGCTGTAACAGCACTGTGCAGAGTGAGTTGATTCTTAGCTTCCCAAAGATCTGGAAGCATGATGCTGTGGGGCCCAACTCGCCCTTTGGAAAGAAGCCTGCACGTTGTGCCTTTCAGCTCCAGGGCAATGTAGCACACCCAGAGCAGAAGTCCTACTTCAGCCAGATCAGGCCTGCAAAGAAACTGCGTTTCACAGGCCTTTGGAAGAGATGTTCCCGGTAGGCTGTAAGAGCACTGTGCAGAGCGAGTTGTTTCTTAGCTTCCCAAAGAGCTGGTAGCAAGATGCTGTGGGGCCCAACTCGCCCTTTGGAAAGAAGCCTGCAAGTTGTGCCTTTCAGCTCAAGGGCAATGTAGCACACCCAGAGCAGAAGTCCTACTTCAGCCAGATCAGGCCTGCAAGGAAACTGCGTTTCACAGGCCTTTGGAAGAGATGTTCCCGGTAGGCTGTAAGAGCACTGTGCAGAGCGAGTTGTTTCTTAGCTTCCCAAAGAGCTGGAAGCAAGATGCTGTGGGGCCCAACTCGCCCTTTGGAAAGAAGCCTGCACGTTGTGCTGTTCAGCTCTAGGACAATGTAGCACACCCAGAGCAGGAGTCCTACTTCAGTCAGGTCATGCCTGCAAAGAAACTGCGTTTCACAGGCCTTTGGAAGAGATGTTCCCGGTAGGCTGTAAGAGCACTGTGCAGAGCGAGTTGATTCTTAGCTTCCCATAGAGCTGGAAGAAAGATGCTGTGGGGCCCAACTCGCCCTTTGGAAAGAAGCCTGCACGTTGTGCCTTTCAGCTCTAGGGCAATGTAGCACACCCAGAGCAGAAGTCCTACTTCAGCCAGATCAGGCCTGCAAAGAAACTGCGTTTCACAGGCCTTTGGAAGAGATGTTCCCGGTAGGCTGTAACAGCACTGTGCAGAGCGAGTTGTTTCTTAGCTTCCCAAAGAGCTGGAAGCAAGATGCTGTGGGGCCCAACTCGCCCTTGGAAAGAAGCCTGCATGTTGTGCCTTTCAGCTCTAGAGCAATGTAGCACACCAGGGGGGAAGTCCTACTTCAACCAGATCAGGCCTGCAAAGAAACTGCGTTTTACAGGCCATTGGAAGAGATGTTCCCGGTAGGCTGTAACAGCACTGTGCAGAGCGAGTTGATTCTTAGCTTCCCAAAGATCTGGAAGCATGATGCTGTGGGGCCCAACTCGCCCTTTGGAAAGAAGCCTGCACGTTGTGCCTTTCAGCTCCAGGGCAATGTAGCACACCCAGAGCAGAAGTCCTACTTCAGCCAGATCAGGCCTGCAAAGAAAGTGCGTTTCACAGGCCTTTGGAAGAGATGTTCCCTGTAGGCTGTAAGAGCACTGTGCAGAGCGAGTTGTTTCTTAGCTTCCCAAAGAGCTTTAAGCAAGATGCTGTGGGGCCCAACTCGCCCTTTGGAAAGAAGCCTGCACGTTGTGCCTTTCAGCTCTAGGGCAATGTAGCACACCCAGAGCAGGAGTCATACTTCAGCCAGATCAGGCCTGCAAAGAAACTCCATTTCACAGGCCTTTGGAAGAGATGTTCCCGGTAGGCTGTAAGAGCACTGTGCAGAGCGAGTTGTTTCTTAGCTTCCCAAAGATCTGGAAGCAAGATGCTGTGGGGCCCAACTCGCCCTTTGAAAGAAGCCTGCACGTTGTGCCTTTCAGCTCTAGGGCAATGTAGCACACCCAGAGGAGAAGTCCTACTTCAACCAGATCAGGCCTGCAAAGAAACTGCGTTTCACAGGCCTTTGGAAGACATGTTACCAGTAGGCTGTAAGAGCACTGTGCAGAGCGAGTTGATTCTTAGCTTCCCAAAGAGCTGGAAGCAAGATTCTGTGGGGCCCAACTCGCCCTTTGGAAAGAAGCGTGCACGTTGTGCCTTTCAGCTCTAGGCAATGTTGCACACGGTGAGCAGGAGTCCTACTTCAGCCAGATCAGGCCTGCAAAGAAACTGCGTTTCACAGGCCTTTGGAAGAGATGTTCCCGGTAGGCTGTAAGAGCACTGTGCAGAGCGAGTTGTTTCTTAGCTTCCCAAAGAGCTGGTAGCAAGATGCTGTGGGGCCCAACTCGCCCTTTGGAAAGAAGCCTGCAAGTTGTGACTTTCAGCTCAAGGGCAATGAAGCACACCCAGAGCAGAAGTCCTACTTAGCCAGATCAGGCCTGCAAGGAAACTGCGTTTCACAGGCCTTTGGAAGAGATGTTCCCGGTAGGCTGTAAGAGCACTGTGCAGAGCGAGTTGTTTCTTAGCTTCCCAAAGAGCTGGAAGCAAGATGCTGTGGGGCCCAACTCGCCCTTTGGAAAGAAGCCTGCACGTTGTGCCGTTCAGCTCTAGGACAATGTAGCACACCCAGAGCAGGAGTCCTACTTCAGTCAGGTCAGGCCTGCAAAGAAACTGCGTTTCACAGGCCTTTGGAAGAGATGTTCCCGGTAGGCTGTAAGAGCACTGTGCAGAGCGAGTTGATTCTTAGCTTCCCAAAGAGCTGGAAGCAAGATGCTGTGGGGCCCAACTCGCCCTTTGGAAAGAAGCCTGCACGTTGTGCCTTTCAGCTCTAGGGCAATGTAGCACACCCAGAGCAGAAGTCCTACTTCAGCCAGATCAGGCCTGCAAAGAAACTGCGTTTCACAGGCCTTTGGAAGAGATGTTCCCGGTAGGCTGTAACAGCACTGTGCAGAGCGAGTTGTTTCTTAGCTTCCCAAAGAGCTGGAAGCAAGATGCTGTGGGGCCCAACTCGCCCTTGGAAAGAAGCCTGCATGTTGTGCCTTTCAGCTCTAGAGCAATGTAGCACACCAGGGGAGAAGTCCTACTTCAACCAGATCAGGCCTGCAAAGAAACTGCGTTTTACAGGCCATTGGAAGAGATGTTCCCGGTAGGCTGTAACAGCACTGTGCAGAGTGAGTTGATTCTTAGCTTCCCAAAGATCTGGAAGCATGATGCTGTGGGGCCCAACTCGCCCTTTGGAAAGAAGCCTGCACGTTGTGCCTTTCAGCTCCAGGGCAATGTAGCACACCCAGAGCAGAAGTCCTACTTCAGCCAGATCAGGCCTGCAAAGAAACTGCGTTTCACAGGCCTTTGGAAGAGATGTTCCCGGTAGGCTGTAAGAGCACTGTGCAGAGCGAGTTGTTTCTTAGCTTCCCAAAGAGCTGGTAGCAAGATGCTGTGGGGCCCAACTCGCCCTTTGGAAAGAAGCCTGCAAGTTGTGCCTTTCAGCTCAAGGGCAATGTAGCACACCCAGAGCAGAAGTCCTACTTCAGCCAGATCAGGCCTGCAAGGAAACTGCGTTTCACAGGCCTTTGGAAGAGATGTTCCCGGTAGGCTGTAAGAGCACTGTGCAGAGCGAGTTGTTTCTTAGCTTCCCAAAGAGCTGGAAGCAAGATGCTGTGGGGCCCAACTCGCCCTTTGGAAAGAAGCCTGCACGTTGTGCTGTTCAGCTCTAGGACAATGTAGCACACCCAGAGCAGGAGTCCTACTTCAGTCAGGTCATGCCTGCAAAGAAACTGCGTTTCACAGGCCTTTGGAAGAGATGTTCCCGGTAGGCTGTAAGAGCACTGTGCAGAGCGAGTTGATTCTTAGCTTCCCATAGAGCTGGAAGCAAGATGCTGTGGGGCCCAACTCGCCCTTTGGAAAGAAGCCTGCACGTTGTGCCTTTCAGCTCTAGGGCAATGTAGCACACCCAGAGCAGAAGTCCTACTTCAGCCAGATCAGGCCTGCAAAGAAACTGCGTTTCACAGGCCTTTGGAAGAGATGTTCCCGGTAGGCTGTAACAGCACTGTGCAGAGCGAGTTGTTTCTTAGCTTCCCAAAGAGCTGGAAGCAAGATGCTGTGGGGCCCAACTCGCCCTTGGAAAGAAGCCTGCATGTTGTGCCTTTCAGCTCTAGAGCAATGTAGCACACCAGGGGGGAAGTCCTACTTCAACCAGATCAGGCCTGCAAAGAAACTGCGTTTTACAGGCCATTGGAAGAGATGTTCCCGGTAGGCTGTAACAGCACTGTGCAGAGCGAGTTGATTCTTAGCTTCCCAAAGATCTGGAAGCATGATGCTGTGGGGCCCAACTCGCCCTTTGGAAAGAAGCCTGCACGTTGTGCCTTTCAGCTCCAGGGCAATGTAGCACACCCAGAGCAGAAGTCCTACTTCATCCAGATCAGGCCTGCAAAGAAACTGCGTTTCACAGGCCTTTGGAAGAGATGTTCCCTGTAGGCTGTAAGAGCACTGTGCAGAGCGAGTTGTTTCTTAGCTTCCCAAAGAGCTGGAAGCAAGATGCTGTGCGGCCCAACTCGCCCTTTGGAAAGAAGCCTGCACGTTGTGACTTTCAGCTTTAGGGCAATGTAGCACACCCAGAGCAGAAGTCCTACTTCAGCCAGATCAGGCCTGCAAAGAAACTGCGTTTCACAGGCTTTTGGAAGAGATGTTCCCTGTAGGCTGTAAGAGCACTGTGCAGAGCGAGTTGTTTCTTAGCTTCCCAAAGATCTGGAAGCATGATGCTGTGGGGCCCAACTCGCCCTTTGGAAAGAAGCCTGCACGTTGTGCCTTTCAGCTCCAGGGCAATGTAGCACACCCAGAGCAGAAGTCCTACTTCAGCCAGATCAGGCCTGCAAAGAAACTGCGTTTCACAGGCCTTTGGAAGAGATGTTCCCTGTAGGCTGTATGAGCACTGTGCAGAGCGAGTTGTTTCTTAGCTTCCCAAAGAGCTGGATTCAAGATGCTGTGGGGCCCAACTCGCCCTTTGGAAAGAAGCCTGCACGTTGTGCCTTTCAGCTCTAGGGCAATGTAGCACACCAAGAGCAGGAGTACTACTTCAGCGAGATCAGGCCTGCAAAGAAACTGCGTTTCACAGGCCTTTGGAAGAGATGTTCCCGGTAGGCTGTAAGAGCACTGTGCAGAGCGAGTTGTTTCTTAGCTTCCCAAAGATCTGGAAGCAAGATGCTGTGGGGCCCAACTCGCCATTTGAAAGAAGCCTGCACGTTGTGCCTTTCAGCTCTAGGCAATGTAGCACACCTAGAGCAGAAGTCCTACTTCAGCCAGATCAGGCCTGCAAAGAGACTGCGGTTCACAGGCCTTTGGAAGAGATGTTCCCGGTAGGCTGTAAGAGCACTGTGCAGAGCGAGTTGTTTCTTAGCTTCCCAAAGAGCTGGAAGCAAGATGCTGTGGGGCCCAAATCGCCCATTTTGAAAGAAGCCTGCACGTTGTGCCTTTCATCTCTAGGGCAATGTAGCACACCAAGAGGAGAAGTCCTACTTCAACCAGATCAGTCCTGCAAAGAAACTGCGTTTCACAGGCCTTTGGAAGAGATGTTCCCGGTAGGCTGTAAGAGCACTGTGCAGAGCGAGTTGATTCTTAGCTTCCCAAAGAGCTGCAAGCAAGATGCTGTGGGGCCCAACTCCTCCTTTGGAAAGAAGCCTGCACGTTGTGCCTTTCAGCTCTAGGGCAATGTAGCACACCCAGAGCAGAAGTGCTACTTCAGCCAGATCAGGCCTGCAAAGAAACTGCGTTTCACAGGCCTTTAGAAGAGATGTTCCCGGTAGGCTGTAAGAGCACTGTGCAGAGCGAGTTGTTTCTTAGCTTCCCAAAGAGCTGGAAGCAAGATGCTGTGGGGCCCAACTCGCCCTTTGGAAAGAAGCCAGCACGTTGTGCCTTTCAGCTCTAGGGCAATGTAGCACACCCAGAGCAGAAGTCCTACTTCAGCCAGATCAGGCCTGCAAAGAAACTGCGTTTCACAGGCCTTTGGAAGTGATGTTCCCGGTAGGCTGTAAGAGCACTGTGCAGAGCGAGTTGTTTCTTAGCTTCCCAAAGAGCTGGAAGCAAGATGCTGTGGGGCCCAACTCGCCCTTTGGAAAGAAGCCTGCACGTTGTGCCTTTCAGCTCTAGGGCAATGTAGCACACACAGAGCAGGAGTCCTACTTCAGCCAGATCAGGCCTGCAAAGAAACTGCGTTTCACAGGCCTTTGGAAGAGATGTTCCCGGTACTCTGTAAGAGCACTGTGCAGAGCGAGTTGTTTCTTAGCTTCCCAAAGAGCTGGAAGCAAGATGCTGTGGGGCCCAACTCGCCCTTTGCAAAGAAGCCTGCACGTTGTGCCTTTCAGCTCTAGGGCAATGTAGCACACCCAGAGCAGAAGTCCTACTTCAGCCAGGTCAGGCCTGCAAAGAAACTGCGTTTCACAGGCCTTTGGAAGAGATGTTCCCAGTAGGCTGTAAGAGCACTGTGCAGAGCGAGTTGTTTCTTAGCTTCCCAAAGAGCTGGAAGCAAGATGCTGCGGGGCCCAACTCGCCCTTTGGAAAGAAGCCCGCACGTTGTGCCTCTCATCTCTAGGGCAATGTAGCACACCCAGAGCAGAAGTCCTACTTCAGCCAGATCAGTCCTGCAAAGAAACTGCGTTTGACAGGCCTTTGGAAGAGATGTTCCCGGGAGGCTGTAAGAGCACTGTGCAGAGCGAGTTGTTTCTTAGCTTCCCAAAGAGCTGCAAGCAAGATGCTGTGGGGCCCAACTCGCCCTTTGGAAAGAAGCCTGCACGTTGTGCCTTTCAGCTCTAGGGCAATGTAGCACACCCAGAGCAGAAGTGCTACTTCAGCCAGATCAGGCCTGCAAAGAAACTGCGTTTCGCAGGCCTTTGGAAGTGATGTTCCCGGTAGGCTGTAAGAGCACTGTGCAGAGCGAGTTGTTTCTTAGCTTCCCAAAGAGCTGGAAGCAAGATGCTGTGGGGCCCAACTCGCCCTTTGGAAAGAAGCCTGCACGTTGTGCCTTTCAGCTCTAGGGCAATGTAGCACACACAGAGCAGGAGTCCTACTTCAGCCAGATCAGGCCTGCAAAGAAACTGCGTTTCACAGGCCTTTGGAAGAGATGTTCCCGGTACTCTGTAAGAGCACTGTGCAGAGCGAGTTGTTTCTTAGCTTCCCAAAGAGCTGGAAGCAAGATGCTGTGGGGCCCAACTCGCCCTTTGCAAAGAAGCCTGCACGTTGTGCCTTTCAGCTCTAGGGCAATGTAGCACACCCAGAGCAGAAGTTGTACTTCAGCGAGATCAGGCCTGCAAAGAAACTGCTTTTCACAGACCTTTGGAAGAGATGTTCCCGGTAGGCTGTAAGAGCACTGTGCAGAGCGAGTTGTTTCTTAGCTTCCCAAAGAGATGGAAGCAAGATGCTGTGGGGCCCAACTCACCCTTTGGAAAGAAGCCTGCACGTTGTGCCTTTCAGCTCTAGGGCAATGTAGCACACCCAGAGCAGAAGTCCTACTTCAGCCAGATCAGGCCTGCAAAGAAACTGCGTTTCACAGGCCTTTGGAAGACATGTTCCCGGTAGGCTGTAAGAGCACTGTGCAGAGCGAGTTGTTTCTTAGCTTCCCAAAGAGCTGAAAGCAAGATGCTGTGGGGCCCAACTCGCCCTTTGGAAAGAAGCCTGCACGTTGTGCCTTTCAGCTCTAGGGCAATGTAGCACCCCCAGAGCAGAAGTCCTACTTCAGCCAGATCAGGCCTGCAAAGAAACTGCGTTTCACAGGCCTTTGGAAGAGATGTTCCCGGTAGGCTGTAAGAGCACTGTGCAGAGCGAGTTGTTTCTTAGCTTCCCAAAGAGCTGGAAGCAAGATGCTGTGGGGCCCAACTCGCCCTTTGGAAAGAAGCCTGCACGTTGTGCCTTACAGCTCTAGGGCAAAGTAGCACACCCAGAGCAGAAGTCCTACTTCATCCAGATCAGGCCTGCAAAGAAACTGCGTTTCACAGGCCTTTGGAAGAGATGTTCCCGGTAGGCTGTAAGAGCACTGTGCAGAGCGAGTTGATGCTTAGCTTCCCAAAGATCTGGAAGCAAGATGCTGTGGGGCCCAACTCGCCTTTTGGAAAGAAGCCTGCACGTTGTGACTTTCAGCTCTAGGGCAAAGTAGAACACCCAGAGCAGAAGTCCTACTTCAACCAGATCAGGCCTGCAAAGAAACTGCATTTCACAGGCCTTTTGAAGAGATGTTCCCGGTAGGCTGTAAGAGCACTGTGCAGAGCGAGTTGTTTCTTAGCTTCCCAAAGAGCTGCAAGCAAGATGCTGTGGGGCCCAACTCGCCCTTTGGAAAGAAGCCTGCACGTTGTGACTTTCAGCTCTAGGGCAATGTAGCACACCCAGAGCAGAAGTGCTGCTTCAGCCAGATCAGGCCTGCAAAGAAACTGCGTTTCACAGGCCTTTAGAAGAGATGTTCCCGGTAGGCTGTAAGAGCACTGTGCAGAGCGAGTTGTTTCTTAGCTTCCCAAAGAGCTGGAAGCAAGATGCTGTGGGGCCGAACTCGCCCTTTGGAAAGAAGCCAGCACGTTGTCCCTTTCAGCTCTAGGGCAATGTAGCACACCCAGAGCAGAAGTCCTACTTCAGCCAGATCAGGCCTGCAAAGAATCTGCGTTTCACAGGCCTTTGGAAGAGATGTTCCCGGTAGGCTGTAAGAGCACTGTGCAGAGCGAGTTGTTTCTTAGCTTCCCAAAGAGCTGGAAGCAAGATGCTGTGGGGCCCAACTCGCCCTTTGGAAAGAAGCCTGCACGTTGTGCCTTTCAGCTCTAGGGCAATGTAGCACACACAGAGCAGGAGTCCTACTTCAGCCAGATCAGGCCTGCAAAGAAACTGCGTTTCACAGGCCTTTGGAAGAGATGTTCCCGGTAGGCTGTAAGAGCACTGTGCAGAGCGAGTTGTTTCTTAGCTTCCCAAAGAGCTGGAAGCAAGATGCTGTGGGGCCCAACTCGCCCTTTGCAAAGAAGCCTGCACGTTGTGACTTTCAGCTCTAGGGCAATGTAGCACACCCAGAGCAGAAGTCCTACTTCAGCCAGGTCAGGCCTGCAAAGAAACTGCGTTTCACAGGCCTTTGGAAGAGATGTTCCCGGTAGGCTGTAAGAGCACTGTGCAGAGCGAGTTGTTTCTTAGCTTCCCAAAGAGCTGGAAGCAAGATGCTGCGGGGCCCAACTCGCCCTTTGGAAAGAAGCCTGCACGTTGTGCCTTTCAGCTCTAGGGCAATGTAGCGCACCCAGAGCAGAAGTGCTACTTCAGCCAGATCAGGCCTGCAAAGAAACTGCGTTTCACAGGCCTTTAGAAGAGATGTTCCCGGTAGGCTGTAAGAGCACTGTGCAGAGCGAGTTGTTTCTTAGCTTCCCAAAGAGCTGGAAGCAAGATGCTGTGGGGCCCAACTCGCCCTTTGGAAAGAAGCCAGCACGTTGTGCCTTTCAGCTCTAGGGCAATGTAGCACACCCAGAGCAGAAGTCCTACTTCAGCCAGATCAGGCCTGCAAAGAAACTGCGTTTCACAGGCCTTTGGAAGAGATGTTCCCGGTAGGCTGTAAGAGCACTGTGCAGAGCGAGTTGTTTCTTAGCTTCCCAAAGAGCTGGAAGCAAGATACTGTGGGGCCCAACTCGCCCTTTGGAAAGAAGCCTGCACGTTGTGCCTTTCAGCTCTAGGGCAATGTAGCACACCCAGAGCAGGAGTCCTACTTCAGCCAGATCAGGCCTGCAAAGAAACTGCGTTTCACAGGCCTTTGGAAGAGATGTTCCCGGTAGGCTGTAAGAGCACTGTGCAGAGCGAGTTGTTTCTTAGCTTCCCAAAGATCTGGAAGCAAGATGCTGTGGGGCCCAACTCGCCCTTTGAAAGAAGCCTGCACGTTGTGCCTTTCAACTCTAGGCAATGTAGCACACCTAGAGCAGAAGTCCTACTTCAGCCAGATCAGGCCTGCAAAGAGACTGAGTTTCACAGGCCTTTGGAAGAGATGTTCCCGGTAGGCTGTAAGAGCACTGTGCAGAGCGAGTTGTTTCTTAGCTTCCCAAAGAGCTGGAAGCAAGATGCTGTGGGGCCCAACTCGCCCTTTGGAAAGAAGCCTGCACGTTGTGCCTTTCAGCTCTAGGGCAATGTAGCACACCCAGAGCAGAAGTCCTACTTCAGCCAGATCAGGCCTGCAAAGAAACTGCATTTCACAGGCCTTTGGAAGAGATGTTCCCGGTAGGCTGTAAGAGCACTGTGCAGAGCGAGTTGTTTCTTAGCTTCCCAAAGAGCTGGAAGCAAGATGCTGTGGGGCCCAACTCGCCCTTTGGAAAGAAGCCTGCACGTTGTGCCTTTCAGCTCTAGGGCAATGTAGCACACCCAGAGCAGAAGTCCTACTTCAGTCAGATCAGGCCTGCAAAGAAACTGCGTTTGACAGGCCTTTGGAAGAGATGTTCCCGGGAGGCTGTAAGAGCACTGTGCAGAGCGAGTTGTTTCTTAGCTTCCCAAAGAGCTGGTAGCAAGATGCTGTGGGGCCCATCTCGCCCTTTGGAAAGAAGCCCGCAAGTTGTGCCTTTCAGCTCAAGGGCAATGTAGCACACCCAGAGCAGAAGTCCTACTTCAGCCAGATCAGGCCTGCAAGGAAACGGTGTTTCACAGGCCTTTGGAAGAGATGTTCCCGGTAGGCTGTAAGAGCACTGTGCAGAGCGAGTTGTTTCTTAGCTTCCCAAAGAGCTGGAAGCAAGATGCTGTGGGGCCCAACTCGCCCTTTGGAAAGAAGCCTGCACGTTGTGCCTTTCAGCTCTAGGGCAATGTAGCACACACAGAGCAGGAGTCCTACTTCAGCCAGATCAGGCCTGCAAAGAAACTGCGTTTCACAGGCCTTTGGAAGAGATGTTCCCGGTAGGCTGTAAGAGCACTGTGCAGAGCGAGTTGTTTCTTAGCTTCCCAAAGAGCTGGAAGCAAGATGCTGTGGGGCCCAACTCGTCCTTTGGAAAGAAGCGTGCACGTTGTGCCTTTCAGCACTAGGCAATGTTGCACACCCAGAGCAGGAGTCCTACTTCAGCCAGATAAGGCCTGCAAAGAAACTGCGTTTCACAGGCCTTTGGCAGAGATGTTCCCTGTAGGCTGTAAGAGCACTGTGCAGAGCGAGTTGTTTCTTAGCTTCCCAAAGAGCTGGAAGCAAGATGCTGTGGGGCCCAACTCGCCCTTTGGAAAGAAGCCTGCACGTTGTGCCTTTCAGCTCTAGGACAATGTAGCACCCCCAGAGCAGGAGTCCTACTTCAGCCAGATCAGGCCTGCAAAGAAACTGCGTTTCACAGGCCTTTGGAAGAGATGTTCCCGGTAGGCTGTAAGAGCACTGTGCAGAGCGAGTTGTTTCTTAGCTTCCCAAAGATCTGGAAGCAAGATGCTGTGGGGCCCAACTCGCCCTTGGAAAGAAGCCTGCACGTTGTGCCTTTCAGCTCTAGGCAATGTAGCACACCCAGAGCAGAAGTCCTACTTCAACCAGATCAGGCCTGCAAAGAAACTGCGTTTCACAGGCCTTTGGAAGAGATGTTCCCGGTAGGCTGTAAGAGCACTGTGCAGAGCGAGTTGTTTCTTAGCTTCCCAAAGAGCTGCAAGCAAGATGCTGTGGGGCCCAACTCGCCCTTTGGAAAGAAGCCTGCACGTTGTGCCTTTCAGGTCTAGGGCAATGTAGCACACCCAGAGCAGAAGTGCTACTTCAGCCAGATCAGGCCTGCAAAGAAACTGCGTTTCACAGGCCTTTAGAAGAGATGTTCCCGGTAGGCTGTAAGAGCACTGTGCAGAGCGAGTTGTTTCTTAGCTTCCCAAAGAGCTGGAAGCAAGATGCTGTGGGGCCGAACTCGCCCTTTGGAAAGAAGCCAGCACGTTGTGCCTTTCAGCTCTAGGGCAATGTAGCACACCCAGAGCAGAAGTCCTACTTCAGCCAGATCAGGCCTGCAAAGAATCTGCGTTTCACAGGCCTTTGGAAGAGATGTTCCCGGTAGGCTGTAAGAGCACTGTGCAGAGCGTGTTTTTTCTTAGCTTCCCAAAGAGCTGGAAGCAAGATGCTGTGGGGCCCAACTCGCCCTTTGGAAAGAAGCCTGCACGTTGTGCCTTTCAGCTCTAGGGCAATGTAGCACACACAGAGCAGGAGTCCTACTTCAGCCAGATCAGGCCTGCAAAGAAACTGCGTTTCCCAGGCCTTTGGAAGAGATGTTCCCGGTAGGCTGTAAGAGCACTGTGCAGAGCGAGTTGTTTCTTAGCTTCCCAAAGAGCTGGAAGCAAGATGCTGTGGGGCCCAACTCGCCCTTTGCAACGAAGCCTGCACGTTGTGACTTTCAGCTATAGGTCAATGTAGCACACCCAGAGCAGAAGTCCTACTTCAGCCAGATCAGGCCTGCAAAGAAACTGCGTTTCACAGGCCTTTGGAAGAGATGTTCCCGGTAGGCTGTAAGAGCACTGTGCAGAGCGAGTTGTTTCTTAGCTTCCCAAAGAGCTGGAAGCAAGATGCTGTGGGGCCCAACTCGTACTTTGGAAAGAAGCGTGCACGTTGTGCCTTTCAGCACTAGGCAAAGTTGCACACCCAGAGCAGGAGTCCTACTTCAGCCAGATCAGGCCTGCAAAGAAACTGCGTTTCACAAGCCTTTGGAAGAGATGTTCCCGGTAGGCTGTAAGAGCACTGTGCAGAGCGAGTTGTTTCTTAGCTTCCCAAAGTGCTGGAAGCAAGATGCTGTGGGGCCCAACTCGCCCTTTGGAAAGAAGCCTGCACGTTGTGCCTTTCAGCTCTAGGGCAATGTAGCACACCCAGAGCAGAAGTCCTACTTCAGCCAGATCAGGCCTGCAAAGAAACTGCGTTTGACAGGCCTTTGGAAGAGACGTTCCCGGGAGGCTGTAAGAGCACTGTGCAGAGCGAGTTGTTTCTTAGCTTCCCAAAGAGCTGGTAGCAAGATGCTGTGGGGCCCAACTCGCCCTTTGGAAAGAAGCCTGCAAGTTGTGCCTTTCAGCTCAAGGGCAATGTAGCACACCCAGAGCAGAAGTCCTACTTCAGCCAGATCAGGCCTGCAAGGAAACTGCGTTTCACAGGCCTTTGGAAGAGATGTTCCCGGTAGGCTGTAAGAGCACTGTGCAGAGCGAGTTGTTTCTTAGCTTCCCAAAGAGCTGGAAGCAAGATGCTGTGGGGCCCAACTCGCCCTTTGGAAAGAAGCCTGCACGTTGTGCCTTTCAGCTCTAGGGCAATGTAGCACACACAGAGCAGCAGTCCTACTTCAGCCAGATCAGGCCTGCAAAGAAACTGCGTTTCACAGGCCTTTGGAAGAGATGTTCCCGGTACTCTGTAAGAGCACTGTGCAGAGCGAGTTGTTTCTTAGCTTCCCAAAGAGCTGGAAGCAAGATGCTGTGGGGCCCAACTCGTCCTTTGGAAAGAAGCGTGCACGTTGTGCCTTTCAGCACTAGGCAATGTTGCACACCCAGAGCAGGAGTCCTACTTCAGCCAGATAAGGCCTGCAAAGAAACTGCGTTTCACAGGCCTTTGGAAGAGATGTTCCCTGTAGGCTGTAAGAGCACTGTGCAGAGCGAGTTGTTTCTTAGCTTCCCAAAGAGCTGGAAGCAAGATGCTGTGGGGCCCAACTCGCCCTTTGGAAAGAAGCCTGCACGTTGTGCCTTTCAGCTCTAGGGCAATGTAGCACACCCAGAGCAGGAGTCCTACTTCAGCCCGATCAGGCCTGCAAAGAAACTGCGTTTCACAGGCCTTTGGAAGAGATGTTCCCGGTAGGCTGTAAGAGCACTGTGCAGAGCGAGTTGTTTCTTAGCTTCCCAAAGATCTGGAAGCAAGATGCTGTGGGGCCCAACTCGCCCTTTGAAAGAAGCCTGCACGTTGTGCCTTTCAGCTCTAGGCCATGTAGCACACCTAGAGCAGAAGTCCTACTTCAGCCAGATCAGGCCTGCAAAGAGACTGAGTTTCACAGGCCTTTGGAAGAGATGTTCCCGGTAGGCTGTAAGAGCAGTGTGCAGAGCGAGTTGTTTCTTAGCTTCCCAAAGAGCTGGAAGCAAGATGCTGTGGGGCCCAACTCGCCCTTTGGAAAGAAGCCTGCACGTTGTGCCTTTCAGCTCTAGGGCAATGTAGCACACCCAGAGCAGAAGTCCTACTTCAGCCAGATCAGGCCTGCAAAGAAACTGCATTTCACAGGCCTTTGGAAGAGATGTTCCTGGTAGGCTGTAAGAGCACTGTGCAGAGCGAGTTGTTTCTTAGATCCCAAAGAGCTGGAAGCAAGATGCTGCGGGGCCCAACTCGCCCTTTGGAAAGAAGCCTGCACGTTGTGCCTTTCAGCTCTAGGGCAATGTAGCACACCCAGAGCAGAAGTCCTACTTCAGCCAGATCAGGCCTGCAAAGAAACTGCGTTTGACAGGCCTTTGGAAGAGATGTTCCCAGGAGGCTGTAAGAGCACTGTGCAGAGCGAGTTGTTTCTTAGCTTCCCAAAGAGCTGGTAGCAAGATGCTGTGGGGCCCAACTCGCCCTTTGGAAAGAAGCCTGCAAGTTGTGCCTTTCAGCTCAAGGGCAATGTAGCACACCCAGAGCAGAAGTCCTACTTCAGCCAGATCAGGCCTGCAAGGAAACTGCGTTTCACAGGCCTTTGGAAGAGATGTTCCCGGTAGGCTGTAAGAGCACTGTGCAGAGCGAGTTGTTTCTTAGCTTCCCAAAGAGCTGGAAGCAAGATGCTGTGGGGCCCAACTCGCCCTTTGGAAAGAAGCCTGCACGTTGTGCCGTTCAGCTCTAGGACAATGTAGCACACCCAGAGCAGGAGTCCTACTTCAGCCAGGTCAGGCCTGCAAAGAAACTGCGTTTCACAGGCCTTTGGAAGTGATGTTCCCGGTAGGCTGTAAGAGCACTGTGCAGAGCGAGTTGTTTCTTAGCTTCCCAAAGAGCTGGAAGCAAGATGCTGTGGGGCCCAACTCGCCCTTTGAAAGAAGCCTGCACATTGTGCCTTTTGGCTCTAGGGCAATGTAGCACACCCAGAGCAGAAGTCCTACTTCAGCCAGATAAGGCCTGCAAAGAAACTGCGTTTCACAGGCCTTTGGAAGAGATGTTCCCGGTAGGCTGTAAGAGCACTGTGCAGAGCGAGTTGTTTCTTAGCTTCCCAAAGAGCTGGAAGCAAGATGCTGTGGGGCCCAACTCGCCCTTTGGAAAGAAGCCTGCACGTTGTGCCTTTCAGCTCTAGGGCAACGTAGCACACCAAGACGAGAAGTCCTACTTCAACCAGATCAGGCCTGCAAAGAAACTGCGTTTCACAGGCCTTTGGAAGAGATGTTCCCGGTAGGCTGTAAGAGCACTGTGCAGAGCGAGTTGATTCTTAGCTTCCCAAAGATCTGGAAGCAAGATGCTGTGGGGCCCAACTCGCCTTTTGGAAAGAAGCCTGCACGTTGTGACTTTCAGCTCTAGGGCAATGTAGCACACCCAGAGCAGAAGTCCTACTTCAACCAGATCAGGCCTGCAAAGAAACTGCGTTTCACAGGCCTTTGGAAGAGATGTTCCCGGTAGGCTGTAAGAGCACTGTGCAGAGCGAGTTGTTTCTTAGCTTCCCAAAGAGCTGCAAGCAAGATGCTGTGGGGCCCAACTCGCCCTTTGGAAAGAAGCCTGCACGTTGTGCCTTTCAGGTCTAGGGCAATGTAGCACACCCAGAGCAGAAGTGCTACTTCAGCCAGATCAGGCCTGCAAAGAAACTGCGTTTCACAGGCCTTTAGAAGAGATGTTCCCGGTAGGCTGTAAGAGCACTGTGCAGAGCGAGTTGTTTCTTAGCTTCCCAAAGAGCTGGAAGCAAGATGCTGTGGGGCCGAACTCGCCCTTTGGAAAGAAGCCAGCACGTTGTGCCTTTCATCTCTAGGGCAATGTAGCACACCCAGAGCAGAAGTCCTACTTCAGCCAGATCAGGCCTGCAAAGAATCTGCGTTTCACAGGCCTTTGGAAGAGATGTTCCCGGTAGGCTGTAAGAGCACTGTGCAGAGCGAGTTGTTTCTTAGCTTCCCAAAGAGCTGGAAGCAAGATGCTGTGGGGCCCAACTCGCCCTTTGGAAAGAAGCCTGCACGTTGTGCCTTTCAGCTCTAGGGCAATGTAGCACACACAGAGCAGGAGTCCTACTTCAGCCAGATCAGGCCTGCAAAGAAACTGCGTTTCCCAGGCCTTTGGAAGAGATGTTCCCGGTAGGCTGTAAGAGCACTGTGCAGAGCGAGTTGTTTCTTAGCTTCCCAAAGAGCTGGAAGCAAGCTGCTGTGGGGCCCAACTCGCCCTTTGGAAAGAAGCCAGCACGTTGTGTCTTTCAGCTCTAGGGCAATGTAGCACACCCAGAGCAGAAGTCCTACTTCAGCCAGATCAGGCCTGCAAAGAATCTGCGTTTCACAGGCCTTTGGAAGACATGTTCCCGGTAGGCTGTAAGAGCACTGTGCAGAGCGAGTTGTTTCTAAGCTTCCCAAAGAGCTGGAAGCAAGATGCTGTGGGGCCCAACTCGCCCTTTGGAAAGAAGCCTGCACGTTGTGCCTTTCAGCTCTAGGGCAATGTAGCACACACAGAGCAGGAGTCCTACTTCAGCCAGATCAGGCCTGCAAAGAAACTGCGTTTCACAGGCCTTTGGAAGAGATGTTCCCGGTAGGCTGTAAGAGCACTGTGCAGAGCGAGTTGTTTCTTAGCTTCCCAAAGAGCTGGAAGCAAGATGCTGTGGGGCCCAACTCGCCCTTTGCAAAGAAGCCTGCACGTTGTGCCTTTCAGCTCTAGGGCAATGTAGCACACCCAGAGCAGAAGTCCTACTTCAGCCAGGTCAGGCCTGCAAAGAAACTGCGTTTCACAGGCCTTTGGCAGAGATGTTCCCGGTAGGCTGTAAGAGCACTGTGCAGAGCGAGTTGTTTCTTAGCTTCCCAAAGAGCTGGAAGCAAGATGCTGTGGGGCCCAACTCGCCCTTTGGAAAGAAGCCTGCACGTTGTGCCTTTCAGCTCTAGGGCAAAGTAGCACACCCAGAGCAGAAGTTCTACTTCAGCGAGATCAGGCCTGCAAAGAAACTGCTTTTCACAGACCTTTGGAAGAGATGTTCCCGGTAGGCTGTAAGAGCACTGTGCAGAGCGAGTTGTTTCTTAGCTTCCCAAAGAGATGTAAGCAAGATGCTGTGGGTCCCAACTCGCCCTTTGGAAAGAAGCCTGCACGTTGTGCCTTTCAGCTCTATGGCAATGTAGCACACCCAGAGCAGAAGTCCTACTTCAGCCAGATCAGGCCTGCAAAGAAACTGCTTTTAACAGGCCTTTGGAAGAGATGTTCCCGGTAGGCTGTAAGAGCACTGTGCAGAGCGAGTTGTTTCTTAGCTTCCCAAAGAGCTGGAAGCAAGATGCTGTGGGGCCCAGCTCGCCCTTTGTAAAGAAGCCTTCACGTTGTGCCTTTCAGCTCTAGGGCAATGTAGCACACCCAGAGCAGAAGTTGTACTTCAGCGAGATCAGGCCTGCAAAGAAACTGCTTTTCACAGACCTTTGGAAGAGATGTTCCCGGTAGGCTGTAAGAGCACTGTGCAGAGCGAGTTGTTTCTTAGCTTCCCAAAGAGATGGAAGCAAGATGCTGTGGGGCCCAACTCACCCTTTGGAAAGAAGCCTGCACGTTGTGCCTTTCAGCTCTAGGGCAATGTAGCACACCCAGAGCAGAAGTCCTACTTCAGCCAGATCAGGCCTGCAAAGAAACTGCGTTTCACAGGCCTTTGGAAGAGATGTTCCCGGTAGGCTGTAAGAGCACTGTGCAGAGCGAGTTGTTTCTTAGCTTCCCAAAGAGCTGGAAGCAAGATGCTGTGGGGCCCAACTCGCCCTTTGGAAAGAAGCCTGCACGTTGTGCCTTACAGCTCTAGGGCAAAGTAGCACACCCAGAGCAGAAGTCCTACTTCAGCCAGATCAGGCCTGCAAAGAAACTGCGTTTCACAGGCCTTTGGAAGAGATGTTCCCGGTAGGCTGTAAGAGCACTGTGCAGAGCGAGTTGTTTCTTGGCATCCCAAAGAGCTGGAAGCGAGATGCTGTTGGGCCCAACTCACCATTAGGAAAGGAGCCTGCACGTTGTGCCTTTCAGCTCTACGGCAATGTAGCACACCCAGAGCAGAAGTCCTACTTCAGCCAGTTCAGGCCTGCAAAGAAACTGCGTTTCACAGGGCTTTGGAAGAGATGTTCCCGGTAGGCTGTAAGAGCACTGTGCAGAGCGAGTTGTTTCTTAGCTTCCCAAAGAGCTGGAAGCAAGATGCTGTGGGGCCCAACTCGCCCTTTGGAAAGAAGCCTGCACGTTGTGCCTTTCTGCTCTAGGGCAATGTAGCACACCCAGAGCAGGAGTCCTACTTCAGCCAGATCAGGCCTGCAACGAAACTGCGTTTCACAGGCCTTTGGAAGAGATGTTCCCGGTAGGCTGTAGGAGCACTGTGCTGAGCGAGTTGTTTCTTAGCTTCCCAAAGAGCTGGAAGCAAGATGCTGTGGGGCCCAACTCTCCCTTTGGAAAGAAGCCTGCACGTTGTGCCTTTCAGCTCTAGGGCAAAGTAGCACACCCAGAGCAGAAGTCCTACTTCAGCCAGATCAGGCCTGCAAAGAAACTGCATTTCACAGGCCTTTGGAAGACATGTTCCCGGTAGGCTGTAAGAGCACTGTGCAGAGCGAGTTGTTTCTTAGCTTCCCAAAGAGCTGGAAGCAATCTGCTGGGGGGCCCAACTCGCCCTTTGGAAAGAAGCCTGCACGTTGTGCCTTTCAGCTCTAGGGCAAAGTAGCACACCCAGAGCAGAAGTCCTACTTCAGCCACATCAGGCCTGCAAACAAACTGCATTTCACAGGCCTTTGGAAGAGATGTTCCCACTAGGCCGTAAGAGCACTGTGCAGAGCGAGTTGTTTCTTAGCTTCCCAAGGAGCTAGAAGCAAGATGCTGTGGGGCCCAACTCGCCCTTTGGAAAGAAGCCTGCACGTTGTGCCTTTCAGCTCTAGGGCAAAGTAGCACACCCAGAGCAGAAGTCCTACTTCAGCCAGATCAGGCCTGCAAAGAAACTGCGTTTCACAGGCCTTTAGAAGACATGTTCCCGGTAGGCTGTAAGAGCACTGTGCAGAGCGAGATGTTTCTTAGCTTCCCAAAGAGCTGGAAGCAAGATGCTGTGGGGCCCAACTCGCCCTTTGGAAAGAAGCCTGCACGTTGTGCCTTTCTGCTCTAGGGCAATGTAGCACACCCAGAGCAGGAGTCCTACTTCAGCCAGATCAGGCCTGCAAAGAAACCGCGTTTCACAGGCCTTTGGAAGAGATGTTCCCGGTAGGCTGTAAGAGCACTGTGCAGAGCGAGTTGTTTCTTAGCTTCCCAAAGAGCTGGAAGCAAGAGGCTGTGGGGCCCAACTCGACCTTTGGAAAGAAGCCTGCACGTTGTGCCTTTCAGCTCTAGGGCAATGCCACACACTCAGAGCAGAAGTTCTACTTCAAGCAGATCACGCCTGCAAAGAAGCTGCGTTTCACATGCCTTTGGAAGAGATGTTCCCGGTAGGCTGTAAGAGCACTATGAAGAGCGAGTTGTTTCTTAGCTTCCCAAAGAGCTGGAAGCAAGATGCTGTGGGGCCCAACTCGCCCTTTGGAAAGAAGCCTGCACGTTGTGCCTTTCAGCTCTAGGGCAATGTAGCACACCCAGAGCAGAAGTCTTACTTCAGCCAGATCAGGCCTGCAAAGAAACTGCATTTCTCAGGCCTTTGGAAGAGATGTTCCCGGTAGGCTGTAAGAGCACTGTGCAGAGCGAGTTGTTTCTTAGCTTCCCAAAGAGCTGGAAGCAAGATGCTGTGGGGCCCAACTCGCCCTTTGGAAAGAAGCCTGCACGTTGTGCCTTTCAGCTCTAGGGCAATGTAGCACACCCAGAGCAGGAGTCCTACTTCAGCCAGATCAGGCCTGCAAAGAAACTGCGTTTCACAGGCCTTTGGAAGAGATTTTCCCGGTAGGCTGTAAGAGCGCTGTGCAGAGCGAGTTGTTTCTTAGCTTCCCAAAGAGCTGGAAGCAAGCTGCTGTGGGGCCCAACTCGCCCTTTGGAAAGAAGCCTGCACGTTGTGCCTTTCAGCTCTAGGGCAAAGTAGCACACCCAGAGCAGAAGTCCTACTTCAGCCAGATGAGGCCTGCAAACAAACTGCGTTTCACAGGCCTTTGGAAGAGATGTTCCCACTAGGCTGTAAGAGCACTGTGCAGAGCGAGTTGTTTCTTAGCTTCCCAAAGAGCTGGAAGCAAGATGCTGTGGGGCCCAACTCGCCCTTTGGAAAGAAGCCTGCACGTTGTGCCTTTCAGCTCTAGGGCAAAGTAGCACACCCAGAGCAGAAGTCCTACTTCAGCCAGATCAGGCCTGCAAAGAAACTGCGTTTCACAGGCCTTTAGAAGACATGTTCCCGGTAGGCTGTAAGAGCACTGTGCAGAGCGAGATGTTTCTTAGCTTCCCAAAGAGCTGGAAGCAAGATGCTGTGGGGCCCAACTCGCCCTTTGGAAAGAAGCCTGCACGTTGTGCCTTTCTGCTCTAGGGCAATGTAGCACACCCAGAGCAGGAGTCCTACTTCAGCCAGATCAGGCCTGCAAAGAAACTGCGTTTCACAGGCCTTTGGAAGAGATGTTCCCGGTAGGCTGTAAGAGAACTGTGCAGAGCGAGTTGTTTCTTAGCTTCCCAAAGAGCTGGAAGCAAGATGCTGTGGGGCCCAACTCGCCCTTTGGAAAGAAGCCTGCACGTTGTGCCTTTCAGCTCTAGGGCAATGCCGCACACTCAGAGCAGAAGTTCTACTTCAAGCAGATCACGCCTGCAAAGAAGCTGCGTTTCACATGCCTTTGGAAGAGATGTTCCCGGTAGGCTGTAAGAGCACTATGCAGAGCGAGTTGTTTCTTAGCTTCCCAAAGAGCTGGAAGCAAGATGCTGTGGGGCCCAACTCGCCCTTTGGAAAGAAGCCTGCACGTTGTGCCTTTCAGCTCTAGGGCAATGTAGCACACCCAGAGCAGGAGTCCTACTTCAGCCAGATCAGGCCTGCAAAGAAACTGCGTTTCACAGGCCTTTGGAAGAGATTTCCCGGTAGGCTGTAAGAGCACTGTGCAGAGCGAGTTGTTTCTTAGCTTCCCAAAGAGCTGGAAGCAAGATGCTGTGGGGCCCAACTCGCCCTTTGGAAAGAAGCCTGCACGTTGTGCCTTTCAGAGCTAGGGCAAAGTAGCACACCCAGAGCAGAAGTCCTACTTCAGCCAGATTAGGCCTGCAAAGAAACTGCGTTTCACAGGCCTTTGGAAGACATGTTCCCGGTAGGCTGTAAGAGCACTGTGCAGAGCGAGTTGTTTCTTAGCTTCCCAAAGAGCTGGAAGCAAGCTGCTGTGGGGCCCAACTCGCCCTTTGGAAAGAAGCCTGCACGTTGTGCCTTTCAGCTCTAGGGCAATGCCGCACACTCAGAGCAGAAGTTCTACTTCAAGCAGATCACGCCTGCAAAGAAGCTGCGTTTCACATGCCTTTGGAAGAGATGTTCCCGGTAGGCTGTAAGAGCACTATGCAGAGCGAGTTGTTTCTTAGCTTCCCAAAGAGCTGGAAGCAAGATGCTGTGGGGCCCAACTCGCCCTTTGGAAAGAAGCCTGCACGTTGTGCCTTTCAGCTCTAGGGCAATGTAGCACACCCAGAGCAGGAGTCCTACTTCAGCCAGATCAGGCCTGCAAAGAAACTGCGTTTCACAGGCCTTTGGAAGAGATTTCCCGGTAGGCTGTAAGAGCACTGTGCAGAGCGAGTTGTTTCTTAGCTTCCCAAAGAGCTGGAAGCAAGATGCTGTGGGGCCCAACTCGCCCTTTGGAAAGAAGCCTGCACGTTGTGCCTTTCAGAGCTAGGGCAAAGTAGCACACCCAGAGCAGAAGTCCTACTTCAGCCAGATTAGGCCTGCAAAGAAACTGCGTTTCACAGGCCTTTGGAAGACATGTTCCCGGTAGGCTGTAAGAGCACTGTGCAGAGCGAGTTGTTTCTTAGCTTCCCAAAGAGCTGGAAGCAAGCTGCTGTGGGGCCCAACTCGCCCTTTGGAAAGAAGCCTGCACGTTGTGCCTTTCAGCTCTAGGGCAAAGTAGCACACCCAGAGCAGAAGTCCTACTTCAGCCAGATCAGGCCTGCAAAGAAACTGCGTTTCACAGGCCTTTGGAAGAGATGTTCCCGGTAGGCCGTAAGAGCACTGTGCAGAGCGAGTTGTTTCTTAGCTTCCCAAAGAGCTGGAAGCAAGCTGCTGTGCGGCCCATCTCGCCCTTTGGAAAGAAGCCTGTACGTTGTGCCTTTCAGCTCTAGGGCAAAGTAGCACACCCAGAGCAGAAGTCCTACTTCAGCCAGATCAGGCCTGCAAAGAAACTGCGTTTCACAGGCCTTTGGAAGAGATGTTCCCGGTAGGCTGTAAGAGCACTGTGCAGAGCGAGTTGTTTCTTAGCTTCCCAAAGAGATGGAAGCAAGATGCTGTGGGGCCCAACTCGCCCTTTGGAAAGAAGCCTGCACGTTGTGCCTTTCAGCTCTAGGGCAAAGTAGCACACCCAGAGCAGAAGTCCTACTTCAGCCAGATCAGGCCTGCAAAGAAACTGCGTTTCACAGGCCTTTAGAAGACATGTTCCCGGTAGGCTGTAAGAGCACTGTGCAGAGCGAGATGTTTCTTAGCTTCCCAAAGAGCTGGAAGCAAGATGCTCTGGGGCCCAACTCGCCCTTTGGAAAGAAGCCTGCACGTTGTGCCTTTCTGCTCTAGGGCAATGTAGCACACCCAGAGCAGGAGTCCTACTTCAGCCAGATCAGGCCTGCAAAGAAACTGCGTTTCACAGGCCTTTGGAAGAGATGTTCCCGGTAGGCTGTAAGAGCACTGTGCAGAGCGAGTTGTTTCTTAGCTTCCCAAAGAGCTGGAAGCAAGATGCTGTGGGGCCCAACTCGCCCTTTGGAAAGAAGCCTGCACGTTGTGCCTTTCAGCTCTAGGGCAATGCCGCACACTCAGAGCAGAAGTTCTACTTCAAGCAGATCACGCCTGCAAAGAAGCTGCGTTTCACATGCCTTTGGAAGAGATGTTCCCGGTAGGCTGTAAGAGCACTATGCAGAGCGAGTTGTTTCTTAGCTTCCCAAAGAGCTGGAAGCAAGATGCTGTGGGGCCCAACTCGCCCTTTGGAAAGAAGCCTGCACGTTGTGCCTTTCAGCTCTAGGGCAATGTAGCACACCCAGAGCAGGAGCCCTACTTCAGCCAGATCAGGCCTGCAAAGAAACTGCGTTTCACAGGCCTTTGGAAGAGATTTTCCCGGTAGGCTGTAAGAGCACTGTGCAGAGCGAGTTGTTTCTTAGCTTCCCAAAGAGCTGGAAGCAAGATGCTGTGGGGCCCAACTCGCCCTTTGGAAAGAAGCCTGCACGTTGTGCCTTTCAGAGCTAGGGCAAAGTAGCACACCCAGAGCAGAAGTCCTACTTCAGCCAGATTAGGCCTGCAAAGAAACTGCGTTTCACAGGCCTTTGGAAGACATGTTCCCGGTAGGCTGTAAGAGCACTGTGCAGAGCGAGTTGTTTCTTAGCTTCCCAAAGAGCTGGAAGCAAGATGCTGTGGGGCCCAACTCGCCCTTTGGAAAGAAGCCTGCACGTTGTGCCTTTCAGAGCTAGGGCAAAGTAGCACACCCAGAGCAGAAGTCCTACTTCAGCCAGATTAGGCCTGCAAAGAAACTGCGTTTCACAGGCCTTTGGAAGAGATGTTCCCGGTAGGCTGTAAGAGCACTGTGCAGAGCGAGTTGTTTCTTAGCTTCCCAAAGAGCTGGAAGCAAGATGCTGTGGGGCCCAACTCGCCCTTTGGAAAGAAGCCTGCACGTTGTGCCTTTCAGCTCTAGGGCAAAGTAGCACACCCAGAGCAGAAGTCCCACTTCAGCCAGATCAGGCCTGCAAAGAATCTGCGTTTCACAGGCCTTTGGAAGAGATGTTCCCACTAGGCTGTAAGAGCACTGTGCAGAGCGAGTTGTTTCTTAGCTTCCCAAAGAGCTGGAAGCAAGCTGCTGTGGGGCCCAACTCGCCCTTTGGAAAGAAGCCTGCACGTTGTGCCTTTCAGCTCTAGGGCAAAGTAGCACACCCAGAGCAGAAGTCCTACTTCAGCCAGATCAGGCATGCAAAGAAACTGCGTTTCACAGGCCTTTGGAAGAGATGTTCCCGGTAGGCTGTAAGAGCACTGTGCAGAGCGAGTTGTTTCTTAGCTTCCCAAAGAGCTGGAAGCAAGATGCTGCGGGGCCCAACTCGCCCTTTGCAAAGAAGCCTGCACGTTGTGCCTTTCAGCTCTAGGGCAATGTAGCACACCCAGAGCAGAAGTCCTACTTCAGCCAGGTCAGGCCTGCAAAGAAACTGCGTTTCACAGGCCTTTGGAAGAGATGTTCCCGGTAGGCTGTAAGAGCACTGTGCAGAGCGAGTTGTTTCTTAGCTTCCCAAAGAGCTGGAAGCAAGATGCTGTGGGGCCCAACTCGTCCTTTGGAAAGAAGCGTGCACGTTGTGCCTTTCAGCACTAGGCAATGTTGCACACCCAGAGCAGGAGTCCTACTTCAGCCAGATAAGGCCTGCAAAGAAACTGCGTTTCACAGGCCTTTGGCAGAGATGTTCCCTGTAGGCTGTAAGAGCACTGTGCAGAGCGAGTTGTTTCTTAGCTTCCCAAAGAGCTGGAAGCAAGATGCTGTGGGGCCCAACTCGCCCTTTGGAAAGAAGCCTGCACGTTGTGCCTTTCAGCTCTAGGACAATGTAGCACACCCAGAGCAGGAGTCCTACTTCAGCCAGATCAGGCCTGCAAAGAAACTGCGTTTCACAGGCCTTTGGAAGAGATGTTCCCGGTAGGCTGTAAGAGCACTGTGCAGAGCGAGTTGTTTCTTAGCTTCCCAAAGATCTGGAAGCAAGATGCTGTGGGGCCCAACTCGCCCTTGGAAAGAAGCCTGCACGTTGTGCCTTTCAGCTCTAGGCAATGTAGCACACCCAGAGCAGAAGTCCTACTTCAACCAGATCAGGCCTGCAAAGAAACTGCGTTTCACAGGCCTTTGGAAGAGATGTTCCCGGTAGGCTGTAAGAGCACTGTGCAGAGCGAGTTGTTTCTTAGCTTCCCAAAGAGCTGCAAGCAAGATGCTGTGGGGCCCAACTCGCCCTTTGGAAAGAAGCCTGCACGTTGTGCCTTTCAGGTCTAGGGCAATGTAGCACACCCAGAGCAGAAGTGCTACTTCAGCCAGATCAGGCCTGCAAAGAAACTGCGTTTCACAGGCCTTTAGAAGAGATGTTCCCGGTAGGCTGTAAGAGCACTGTGCAGAGCGAGTTGTTTCTTAGCTTCCCAAAGAGCTGGAAGCAAGATGCTGTGGGGCCGAACTCGCCCTTTGGAAAGAAGCCAGCACGTTGTGCCTTTCAGCTCTAGGGCAATGTAGCACACCCAGAGCAGAAGTCCTACTTCAGCCAGATCAGGCCTGCAAAGAATCTGCGTTTCACAGGCCTTTGGAAGAGATGTTCCCGGTAGGCTGTAAGAGCACTGTGCAGAGCGAGTTGTTTCTTAGCTTCCCAAAGAGCTGGAAGCAAGATGCTGTGGGGCCCAACTCGCCCTTTGGAAAGAAGCCTGCACGTTGTGCCTTTCAGCTCTAGGGCAATGTAGCACACACAGAGCAGGAGTCCTACTTCAGCCAGATCAGGCCTGCAAAGAAACTGCGTTTCACAGGCCTTTGGAAGAGATGTTCCCGGTAGGCTGTAAGAGCACTGTGCAGAGCGAGTTGTTTCTTAGCTTCCCAAAGAGCTGGAAGCAAGATGCTGTGGGGCCCAACTCGCCCTTTGCAAAGAAGCCTGCACGTTGTGACTTTCAGCTATAGGGCAATGTAGCACACCCAGAGCAGAAGTCCTACTTCAGCCAGGTCAGGCCTGCAAGGAAACTGCGTTTCACAGGCCTTTGGAAGAGATGTTCCCGGTAGGCTGTAAGAGCACTGTGCAGAGCGAGTTGTTTCTTAGCTTCCCAAAGAGCTGGAAGCAAGATGCTGTGGGGCCCAACTCGTCCTTTGGAAAGAAGCGTGCACGTTGTGCCTTTCAGCACTAGGCAATGTTGCACACCCAGAGCAGGAGTCCTACTTCAGCCAGATCAGGCCTGCAAAGAAACTGCGTTTCACAAGGCTTTGGAAGAGATGTTCCCGGTAGGCTGTAAGAGCACTGTGCAGAGCGAGTTGTTTCTTAGCTTCCCAAAGAGCTGGAAGCAAGATGCTGTGGGGCCCAACTCGCCCTTTGGAAAGAAGCCTGCACGTTGTGCCTTTCAGCTCTAGGGCAATGTAGCACCCCCAGAGCAGAAGTCCTACTTCAGCCAGATCAGGCCTGCAAAGAAACTGCGTTTGACAGGCCTTTGGAAGAGATGTTCCCGGGAGGCTGTAAGAGCACTGTGCAGAGCGAGTTGTTTCTTAGCTTCCCAAAGAGCTGGTAGCAAGATGCTGTGGGGCCCAACTCGCCCTTTGGAAAGAAGCCTGCAAGTTGTGCCTTTCAGCTCAAGGGCAATGTAGCACACCCAGAGCAGAAGTCCTACTTCAGCCAGATCAGGCCTGCAAGGAAACTGCGTTTCACAGGCCTTTGGAAGAGATTTTCCCGGTAGGCTGTAAGAGCACTGTGCAGAGCGAGTTGTTTCTTAGCTTCCCAAAGAGCTGGAAGCAAGATGCTGTGGGGCCCAACTCGCCCTTTGGAAAGAAGCCTGCACGTTGTGCCTTTCAGCTCTAGGGCAATGTAGCACACACAGAGCAGGAGTCCTACTTCAGCCAGATCAGGCCTGCAAAGAAACTGCGTTTCACAGGCCTTTGGAAGAGATGTTCCCGGTACTCTGTAAGAGCACTGTGCAGAGCGAGTTGTTTCTTAGCTTCCCAAAGAGCTGGAAGCAAGATGCTGTGGGGCCCAACTCGTCCTTTGGAAAGAAGCGTGCACGTTGTGCCTTTCAGCACTAGGCAATGTTGCACACCCAGAGCAGGAGTCCTACTTCAGCCAGATAAGGCCTGCAAAGAAACTGCGTTTCACAGGCCTTTGGAAGAGATGTTCCCTGTAGGCTGTAAAAGCACTGTGCAGAGCGAGTTGTTTCTTAGCTTCCCAAAGAGCTGGAAGCAAGATGCTGTGGGGCCCAACTCGCCCTTTGGAAAGAAGCCTGCAAGTTGTGCCTTTCAGCTCAAGGGCAATGTAGCACACCCAGAGCAGAAGTCCTACTTCAGCCAGATCAGGCCTGCAAGGAAACTGCGTTTCACAGGCCTTTGGCAGAGATGTTCCCGGTAGGCTGTAAGAGCACTGTGCAGAGCGAGTTGTTTCTTAGCTTCCCAAAGAGCTGGAAGCAAGATGCTGTGGGGCCCAACTCGCCCTTTGGAAAGAAGCCTGCACGTTGTGCCGTTCAGCTCTAGGACAATGTAGCACACCCAGAGCAGGAGTCCTACTTCAGCCAGGTCAGGCCTGCAAAGAAACTGCGTTTCACAGGCCTTTGGAAGTGATGTTCCCGGTAGGCTGTAAGAGCACTGTGCAGAGCGAGTTGTTTCTTAGCTTCCCAAAGAGCTGGAAGCAAGATGCTGTGGGGCCCAACTCGCCCTTTGAAAGAAGCCTGCACATTGTGCCTTTTGGCTCTAGGGCAATGTAGCACACCCAGAGCAGAAGTCCTACTTCAGCCAGATAAGGCCTGCAAAGAAACTGCGTTTCACAGGCCTTTGGAAGAGATGTTCCCGGTAGGCTGTAAGAGCACTGTGCAGAGCGAGTTGTTTCTTAGCTTCCCAAAGAGCTGGAAGCAAGATGCTGTGGGGCCCAACTCGCCCTTTGGAAAGAAGCCTGCACGTTGTGCCTTTCAGCACCAGGGCAATGTAGCACACCAAGACGAGAAGTCCTACTTCAACCAGATCAGGCCTGCAAAGAAACTGCGTTTCACAGGCCTTTGGAAGAGATGTTCCCGGTAGGCTGTAAGAGCACTGTGCAGAGCGAGTTGATTCTTAGCTTCCCAAAGATCTGGAAGCAAGATGCTGTGGGGCCGAACTCGCCCTTTGGAAAGAAGCCAGCACGTTGTGCCTTTCATCTCTAGGGCAATGTAGCACACCCAGAGCAGAAGTCCTACTTCAGCCAGATCAGGCCTGCAAAGAATCTGCGTTGCACAGGCCTTTGGAAGAGATGTTCCCGGTAGGCTGTAAGAGCACTGTGCAGAGCGAGTTGTTTCTTAGCTTCCCAAAGAGCTGGAAGCAAGATGCTGTGGGGCCCAACTCGCCCTTTGGAAAGAAGCCTGCACGTTGTGCCTTTCAGCTCTAGGGCAATGTAGCACACACAGAGCAGGAGTCCTACTTCAGCCAGATCAGGCCTGCAAAGAAACGGCGTTTCACAGGCCTTTGGAAGAGATGTTCCCGGTAGGCTGTAAGAGCACTGTGCAGAGCGAGTTGTTTCTTAGCTTCCCAAAGAGCTGGAAGCAAGATGCTGTGGGGCCCAACTCGCCCTTTGCAAAGAAGGCTGCACGTTGTGACTTTCAGCTATAGGGCAATGTAGCACACCCAGAGCAGAAGTCCTACTTCAGCCAGGTCAGGCCTGCAAAGAAACTGCGTTTCACAGGCCTTTGGAAGAGATGTTCCCGGTAGGCTCTAAGAGCACTGTGCAGAGCGAGTTGTTTCTTAGCTTCCCAAAGAGCTGGAAGCAAGATGCTGTGGGGCCCAACTCGTCCTTTGGAAAGAAGCGTGCACGTTGTGCCTTTCAGCACTAGGCAATGTTACACACCCAGAGCAGGAGTCCTACTTCAGCCAGATCAGGCCTGCAAAGAAACTGCGTTTCACAAGCCTTTGGAAGAGATGTTCCCGGTAGGCTGTAAGAGCACTGTGCAGAGCGAGTTGTTTCTTAGCTTCCCAAAGAGCTGGAAGCAAGATGCTGTGGGGCCCAACTCGCCCTTGGAAAGAAGCCTGCATGTTGTGCCTTTCAGCTCTAGAGCAATGTAGCACACCAGGGGAGAAGTCCTACTTCAACCAGATCAGGCCTGCAAAGAAACTGCGTTTCACAGGCCTTTGGAAGAGATGTTCCCGGTAGGCTGTAAGAGCACTGTGCAGAGCGAGTTGATTCTTAGCTTCCCAAAGATCTGGAAGCAAGATGCTGTGGGGCCCAACTCGCCCTTTGGAAAGAAGCCTGCACGGTGTGACTTTCAGCTCTAGGGCAATGTAGCACACCCAGAGCAGAAGTCCTACTTCAGCCAGATCAGGCCTGCAAAGAAACTGCGTTTCACAGGCCTTTGGAAGAGATGTTCCCGGTAGGCTGTAAGAGCACTGTGCAGAGCGAGTTGTTTCTTAGCTTCCCAAAGAGCTGGAAGCAAGATGCTGTGGGGCCCAACTCGCCCTTTGGAAAGAAGCCAGCACGTTGTGTCTTTCAGCTCTAGGGCAATGTAGCACACCCAGAGCAGAAGTCCTACTTCAGCCAGATCAGGCCTGCAAAGAATCTGCGTTTCACAGGCCTTTGGAAGACATGTTCCCGGTAGGCTGTAAGAGCACTGTGCAGAGCGAGTTGTTTCTAAGCTTCCCAAAGAGCTGGAAGCAAGATGCTGTGGGGCCCAACTCGCCCTTTGGAAAGAAGCCTGCACGTTGTGCCTTTCAGCTCTAGGGCAATGTAGCACACACAGAGCAGGAGTCCTACTTCAGCCAGATCAGGCCTGCAAAGAAACTGCGTTTCACAGGCCTTTGGAAGAGATGTTCCCGGTAGGCTGTAAGAGCACTGTGCAGAGCGAGTTGTTTCTTAGCTTCCCAAAGAGCTGGAAGCAAGATGCTGTGGGGCCCAACTCGCCCTTTGCAAAGAAGCCTGCACGTTGTGCCTTTCAGCTCTAGGGCAATGTAGCACACCCAGAGCAGAAGTCCTACTTCAGCCAGGTCAGGCCTGCAAAGAAACTGCGTTTCACAGGCCTTTGGAAGAGATGTTCCCGGTAGGCTGTAAGAGCACTGTGCAGAGCGAGTTGTTTCTTAGCTTCCCAAAGAGCTGGAAGCAAGATGCTGTGGGGCCCAACTCGTCCTTTGGAAAGAAGCGTGCACGTTGTGCCTTTCAGCACTAGGCAATGTTGCACACCCAGAGCAGGAGTCCTACTTCAGCCAGATCAGGCCTGCAAAGAAACTGCGTTTCACAAGCCTTTGGAAGAGATGTTCCCGGTAGGCTGTAAGAGCACTGTGCAGAGCGACTTGTTTCTTAGCTTCCCAAAGCGCTGGAAGCAAGATGCTGTGGTGCCCAACTCGCCCTTGGAAAGAAGCCTGCATGTTGTGCCTTTCAGCTCTAGAGCAATGTAGCACACCAGGGGAGAAGTCCTACTTCAACCAGATCAGGGCTGCAAAGAAAC
Source organism: Equus caballus (assembly GCF_041296265.1). Classification (NCBI taxonomy): domain Eukaryota; kingdom Metazoa; phylum Chordata; class Mammalia; order Perissodactyla; family Equidae; genus Equus; species Equus caballus. Next base: position 72,653,527 of record NC_091684.1, read on the forward strand.
TGCGTTTTACAGGCCATTGGAAGAGATGTTCCCGGTAGGCTGTAAGAGCACTGTGCAGAGCGAGTTGTTTCTTAGCTTCCCAAAGAGCTGGAAGCAAGATGCTGTGGGGCCCAACTCGTCCTTTGGAAAGAAGCGTGCACGTTGTGCCTTTCAGCACTAGGCAATGTTGCACACCCAGAGCAGGAGTCCTACTTCAGCCAGATAAGGCCTGCAAAGAAACTGCGTTTCACAGGCCTTTGGCAGAGATGTTCCCTGTAGGCTGTAAGAGCACTGTGCAGAGCGAGTTGTTTCTTAGCTTCCCAAAGAGCTGGAAGCAAGATGCTGTGGGGCCCAACTCGCCCTTTGGAAAGAAGCCTGCACGTTGTGCCTTTCAGCTCTAGGACAATGTAGCACACCCAGAGCAGGAGTCCTACTTCAGCCAGATCAGGCCTGCAAAGAAACTGCGTTTCACAGGCCTTTGGAAGAGATGTTCCCGGTAGGCTGTAAGAGCACTGTGCAGAGCGAGTTGTTTCTTAGCTTCCCAAAGATCTGGAAGCAAGATGCTGTGGGGCCCAACTCGCCCTTGGAAAGAAGCCTGCACGTTGTGCCTTTCAGCTCTAGGCAATGTAGCACACCCAGAGCAGAAGTCCTACTTCAACCAGATCAGGCCTGCAAAGAAACTGCGTTTCACAGGCCTTTGGAAGAGATGTTCCCGGTAGGCTGTAAGAGCACTGTGCAGAGCGAGTTGTTTCTTAGCTTCCCAAAGAGCTGCAAGCAAGATGCTGTGGGGCCCAACTCGCCCTTTGGAAAGAAGCCTGCACGTTGTGCCTTTCAGGTCTAGGGCAATGTAGCACACCCAGAGCAGAAGTGCTACTTCAGCCAGATCAGGCCTGCAAAGAAACTGCGTTTCACAGGCCTTTAGAAGAGATGTTCCCGGTAGGCTGTAAGAGCACTGTGCAGAGCGAGTTGTTTCTTAGCTTCCCAAAGAGCTGGAAGCAAGATGCTGTGGGGCCGAACTCGCCCTTTGGAAAGAAGCCAGCACGTTGTGCCTTTCAGCTCTAGGGCAATGTAGCACACCCAGAGCAGAAGTCCTACTTCAGCCAGATCAGGCCTGCAAAGAATCTGCGTTTCACAGGCCTTTGGAAGAGATGTTCCCGGTAGGCTGTAAGAGCACTGTGCAGAGCGAGTTGTTTCTTAGCTTCCCAAAGAGCTGGAAGCAAGATGCTGTGGGGCCCAACTCGCCCTTTGGAAAGAAGCCTGCACGTTGTGCCTTTCAGCTCTAGGGCAATGTAGCACACACAGAGCAGGAGTCCTACTTCAGCCAGATCAGGCCTGCAAAGAAACTGCGTTTCACAGGCCTTTGGAAGAGATGTTCCCGGTAGGCTGTAAGAGCACTGTGCAGAGCGAGTTGTTTCTTAGCTTCCCAAAGAGCTGGAAGCAAGATGCTGTGGGGCCCAACTCGCCCTTTGCAAAGAAGCCTGCACGTTGTGACTTTCAGCTATAGGGCAATGTAGCACACCCAGAGCAGAAGTCCTACTTCAGCCAGGTCAGGCCTGCAAAGAAACTGCGTTTCACAGGCCTTTGGAAGAGATGTTCCCGGTAGGCTGTAAGAGCACTGTGCAGAGCGAGTTGTTTCTTAGCTTCCCAAAGAGCTGGAAGCAAGATGCTGTGGGGCCCAACTCGTCCTTTGGAAAGAAGCGTGCACGTTGTGCCTTTCAGCACTAGGCAATGTTGCACACCCAGAGCAGGAGTCCTACTTCAGCCAGATCAGGCCTGCAAAGAAACTGCGTTTCACAAGGCTTTGGAAGAGATGTTCCCGGTAGGCTGTAAGAGCACTGTGCAGAGCGAGTTGTTTCTTAGCTTCCCAAAGAGCTGGAAGCAAGATGCTGTGGGGCCCAACTCGCCCTTTGGAAAGAAGCCTGCACGTTGTGCCTTTCAGCTCTAGGGCAATGTAGCACCCCCAGAGCAGAAGTCCTACTTCAGCCAGATCAGGCCTGCAAAGAAACTGCGTTTGACAGGCCTTTGGAAGAGATGTTCCCGGGAGGCTGTAAGAGCACTGTGCAGAGCGAGTTGTTTCTTAGCTTCCCAAAGAGCTGGTAGCAAGATGCTGTGGGGCCCAACTCGCCCTTTGGAAAGAAGCCTGCAAGTTGTGCCTTTCAGCTCAAGGGCAATGTAGCACACCCAGAGCAGAAGTCCTACTTCAGCCAGATCAGGCCTGCAAGGAAACTGCGTTTCACAGGCCTTTGGAAGAGATGTTCCCGGTAGGCTGTAAGAGCACTGTGCAGAGCGAGTTGTTTCTTAGCTTCCCAAAGAGCTGGAAGCAAGATGCTGTGGGGCCCAACTCGCCCTTTGGAAAGAAGCCTGCACGTTGTGCCTTTCAGCTCTAGGGCAATGTAGCACACACAGAGCAGGAGTCCTACTTCAGCCAGATCAGGCCTGCAAAGAAACTGCGTTTCACAGGCCTTTGGAAGAGATGTTCCCGGTACTCTGTAAGAGCACTGTGCAGAGCGAGTTGTTTCTTAGCTTCCCAAAGAGCTGGAAGCAAGATGCTGTGGGGCCCAACTCGTCCTTTGGAAAGAAGAGTGCACGTTGTGCCTTTCAGCACTAGGCAATGTTGCACACCCAGAGCAGGAGTCCTACTTCAGCCAGATAAGGCCTGCAAAGAAACTGCGTTTCACAGGCCTTTGGAAGAGATGTTCCCTGTAGGCTGTAAAAGCACTGTGCAGAGCGAGTTGTTTCTTAGCTTCCCAAAGAGCTGGAAGCAAGATGCTGTGGGGCCCAACTCGCCCTTTGGAAAGAAGCCTGCAAGTTGTGCCTTTCAGCTCAAGGGCAATGTAGCACACCCAGAGCAGAAGTCCTACTTCAGCCAGATCAGGCCTGCAAGGAAACTGCGTTTCACAGGCCTTTGGCAGAGATGTTCCCGGTAGGCTGTAAGAGCACTGTGCAGAGCGAGTTGTTTCTTAGCTTCCCAAAGAGCTGGAAGCAAGATGCTGTGGGGCCCAACTCGCCCTTTGGAAAGAAGCCTGCACGTTGTGCCGTTCAGCTCTAGGACAATGTAGCACACCCAGAGCAGGAGTCCTACTTCAGCCAGGTCAGGCCTGCAAAGAAACTGCGTTTCACAGGCCTTTGGAAGTGATGTTCCCGGTAGGCTGTAAGAGCACTGTGCAGAGCGAGTTGTTTCTTAGCTTCCCAAAGAGCTGGAAGCAAGATGCTGTGGGGCCCAACTCGCCCTTTGAAAGAAGCCTGCACATTGTGCCTTTTGGCTCTAGGGCAATGTAGCACACCCAGAGCAGAAGTCCTACTTCAGCCAGATAAGGCCTGCAAAGAAACTGCGTTTCACAGGCCTTTGGAAGAGATGTTCCCGGTAGGCTGTAAGAGCACTGTGCAGAGCGAGTTGTTTCTTAGCTTCCCAAAGAGCTGGAAGCAAGATGCTGTGGGGCCCAACTCGCCCTTTGGAAAGAAGCCTGCACGTTGTGCCTTTCAGCTCCAGGGCAATGTAGCACACCAAGACGAGAAGTCCTACTTCAACCAGATCAGGCCTGCAAAGAAACTGCGTTTCACAGGCCTTTGGAAGAGATGTTCCCGGTAGGCTGTAAGAGCACTGTGCAGAGCGAGTTGATTCTTAGCTTCCCAAAGATCTGGAAGCAAGATGCTGTGGGGCCGAACTCGCCCTTTGGAAAGAAGCCAGCACGTTGTGCCTTTCATCTCTAGGGCAATGTAGCACACCCAGAGCAGAAGTCCTACTTCAGCCAGATCAGGCCTGCAAAGAATCTGCGTTGCACAGGCCTTTGGAAGAGATGTTCCCGGTAGGCTGTAAGAGCACTGTGCAGAGCGAGTTGTTTCTTAGCTTCCCAAAGAGCTGGAAGCAAGATGCTGTGGGGCCCAACTCGCCCTTTGGAAAGAAGCCTGCACGTTGTGCCTTTCAGCTCTAGGGCAATGTAGCACACACAGAGCAGGAGTCCTACTTCAGCCAGATCAGGCCTGCAAAGAAACGGCGTTTCACAGGCCTTTGGAAGAGATGTTCCCGGTAGGCTGTAAGAGCACTGTGCAGAGCGAGTTGTTTCTTAGCTTCCCAAAGAGCTGGAAGCAAGATGCTGTGGGGCCCAACTCGCCCTTTGCAAAGAAGGCTGCACGTTGTGACTTTCAGCTATAGGGCAATGTAGCACACCCAGAGCAGAAGTCCTACTTCAGCCAGGTCAGGCCTGCAAAGAAACTGCGTTTCACAGGCCTTTGGAAGAGATGTTCCCGGTAGGCTCTAAGAGCACTGTGCAGAGCGAGTTGTTTCTTAGCTTCCCAAAGAGCTGGAAGCAAGATGCTGTGGGGCCCAACTCGTCCTTTGGAAAGAAGCGTGCACGTTGTGCCTTTCAGCACTAGGCAATGTTACACACCCAGAGCAGGAGTCCTACTTCAGCCAGATCAGGCCTGCAAAGAAACTGCGTTTCACAAGCCTTTGGAAGAGATGTTCCCGGTAGGCTGTAAGAGCACTGTGCAGAGCGAGTTGTTTCTTAGCTTCCCAAAGAGCTGGAAGCAAGATGCTGTGGGGCCCAACTCGCCCTTGGAAAGAAGCCTGCATGTTGTGCCTTTCAGCTCTAGAGCAATGTAGCACACCAGGGGAGAAGTCCTACTTCAACCAGATCAGGCCTGCAAAGAAACTGCGTTTCACAGGCCTTTGGAAGAGATGTTCCCGGTAGGCTGTAAGAGCACTGTGCAGAGCGAGTTGATTCTTAGCTTCCCAAAGATCTGGAAGCAAGATGCTGTGGGGCCCAACTCGCCCTTTGGAAAGAAGCCTGCACGGTGTGACTTTCAGCTCTAGGGCAATGTAGCACACCCAGAGCAGAAGTCCTACTTCAGCCAGATCAGGCCTGCAAAGAAACTGCGTTTCACAGGCCTTTGGAAGAGATGTTCCCGGTAGGCTGTAAGAGCACTGTGCAGAGCGAGTTGTTTCTTAGCTTCCCAAAGAGCTGGAAGCAAGATGCTGTGGGGCCCAACTCGCCCTTTGGAAAGAAGCCAGCACGTTGTGTCTTTCAGCTCTAGGGCAATGTAGCACACCCAGAGCAGAAGTCCTACTTCAGCCAGATCAGGCCTGCAAAGAATCTGCGTTTCACAGGCCTTTGGAAGACATGTTCCCGGTAGGCTGTAAGAGCACTGTGCAGAGCGAGTTGTTTCTAAGCTTCCCAAAGAGCTGGAAGCAAGATGCTGTGGGGCCCAACTCGCCCTTTGGAAAGAAGCCTGCACGTTGTGCCTTTCAGCTCTAGGGCAATGTAGCACACACAGAGCAGGAGTCCTACTTCAGCCAGATCAGGCCTGCAAAGAAACTGCGTTTCACAGGCCTTTGGAAGAGATGTTCCCGGTAGGCTGTAAGAGCACTGTGCAGAGCGAGTTGTTTCTTAGCTTCCCAAAGAGCTGGAAGCAAGATGCTGTGGGGCCCAACTCGCCCTTTGCAAAGAAGCCTGCACGTTGTGCCTTTCAGCTCTAGGGCAATGTAGCACACCCAGAGCAGAAGTCCTACTTCAGCCAGGTCAGGCCTGCAAAGAAACTGCGTTTCACAGGCCTTTGGAAGAGATGTTCCCGGTAGGCTGTAAGAGCACTGTGCAGAGCGAGTTGTTTCTTAGCTTCCCAAAGAGCTGGAAGCAAGATGCTGTGGGGCCCAACTCGTCCTTTGGAAAGAAGCGTGCACGTTGTGCCTTTCAGCACTAGGCAATGTTGCACACCCAGAGCAGGAGTCCTACTTCAGCCAGATCAGGCCTGCAAAGAAACTGCGTTTCACAAGCCTTTGGAAGAGATGTTCCCGGTAGGCTGTAAGAGCACTGTGCAGAGCGACTTGTTTCTTAGCTTCCCAAAGCGCTGGAAGCAAGATGCTGTGGTGCCCAACTCGCCCTTGGAAAGAAGCCTGCATGTTGTGCCTTTCAGCTCTAGAGCAATGTAGCACACCAGGGGAGAAGTCCTACTTCAACCAGATCAGGGCTGCAAAGAAACTGCGTTTTACAGGCCATTGGAAGAGATGTTCCCGGTAGGCTGTAACAGCACTGTGCAGAGCGAGTTGATTCTTAGCTTCTCAAAGATCTGGAAGCATGATGCTGTGGGGCCCAACTCGCCCTTTGGAAAGAAGCCTGCACGTTGTGCCTTTCAGCTCCAGGGCAATGTAGCACACCCAGAGCAGAAGTCCTACTTCAGCCAGATCAGGCCTGCAAAGAAAGTGCGTTTCACAGGCCTTTGGAAGAGATGTTCCCTGTAGGCTGTAAGAGCACTGTGCAGAGCGAGTTGTTTCTTAGCTTCCCAAAGAGCTTTAAGCAAGATGCTGTGGGGCCCAACTCGCCCTTTGGAAAGAAGCCTGCACGTTGTGCCTTTCAGCTCTAGGGCAATGTAGCACACCCAGAGCAGGAGTCATACTTCAGCCAGATCAGGCCTGCAAAGAAACTCCATTTCACAGGCCTTTGGAAGAGATGTTCCCGGTAGGCTGTAAGAGCACTGTGCAGAGCGAGTTGTTTCTTAGCTTCCCAAAGATCTGGAAGCAAGATGCTGTGGGGCCCAACTCGCCCTTTGAAAGAAGCCTGCACGTTGTGCCTTTCAGCTCTAGGGCAATGTAGCACACCAAGAGGAGAAGTCCTACTTCAACCAGATCAGGCCTCCAAAGAAACTGCGTTTCACAGGCCTTTGGAAGAGATGTTCCCGGTAGGCTGTAAGAGCACTGTGCAGAGCGAGTTGATTCTTAGCTTCCCAAAGAGCTGGAAGCAAGATTCTGTGGGGCCCAACTCGCCCTTTGGAAAGAAGCGTGCACGTTGTGCCTTTCAGCTCTAGGCAATGTTGCACACGGTGAGCAGGAGTCCTACTTCAGCCAGATCAGGCCTGCAAAGAAACTGCGTTTCACAGGCCTTTGGAAGAGATGTTCCCGGTAGGCTGTAAGAGCACTGTGCAGAGCGAGTTGTTTCTTAGCTTCCCAAAGAGCTGGTAGCAAGATGCTGTGGGGCCCAACTCGCCCTTTGGAAAGAAGCCTGCAAGTTGTGACTTTCAGCTCAAGGGCAATGAAGCACACCCAGAGCAGAAGTCCTACTTCAGCCAGATCAGGCCTGCAAGGAAACTGCGTTTCACAGGCCTTTGGAAGAGATGTTCCCGGTAGGCTGTAAGAGCACTGTGCAGAGCGAGTTGTTTCTTAGCTTCCCAAAGAGCTGGAAGCAAGATGCTGTGGGGCCCAACTCGCCCTTTGGAAAGAAGCCTGCACGTTGTGCCGTTCAGCTCTAGGACAATGTAGCACACCCAGAGCAGGAGTCCTACTTCAGTCAGGTCAGGCCTGCAAAGAAACTGCGTTTCACAGGCCTTTGGAAGAGATGTTCCCGGTAGGCTGTAAGAGCACTGTGCAGAGCGAGTTGATTCTTAGCTTCCCAAAGAGATGGAAGCAAGATGCTGTGGGGCCCAACTCGCCCTTTGGAAAGAAGCCTGCACGTTGTGCCTTTCAGCTCTAGGGCAATGTAGCACACCCAGAGCAGAAGTCCTACTTCAGCCAGATCAGGCCTGCAAAGAAACTGCGTTTCACAGGCCTTTGGAAGAGATGTTCCCGGTAGGCTGTAACAGCACTGTGCAGAGCGAGTTGTTTCTTAGCTTCCCAAAGAGCTGGAAGCAAGATGCTGTGGGGCCCAACTCGCCCTTGGAAAGAAGCCTGCACGTTGTGCCTTTCAGCTCTAGGGCAATGTAGCACACACAGAGCAGGAGTCCTACTTCAGCCAGATCAGGCCTGCAAAGAAACGGCGTTTCACAGGCCTTTGGAAGAGATGTTCCCGGTAGGCTGTAAGAGCACTGTGCAGAGCGAGTTGTTTCTTAGCTTCCCAAAGAGCTGGAAGCAAGATGCTGTGGGGCCCAACTCGCCCTTTGCAAAGAAGGCTGCACGTTGTGACTTTCAGCTATAGGGCAATGTAGCACACCCAGAGCAGAAGTCCTACTTCAGCCAGGTCAGGCCTGCAAAGAAACTGCGTTTCACAGGCCTTTGGAAGAGATGTTCCCGGTAGGCTCTAAGAGCACTGTGCAGAGCGAGTTGTTTCTTAGCTTCCCAAAGAGCTGGAAGCAAGATGCTGTGGGGCCCAACTCGTCCTTTGGAAAGAAGCGTGCACGTTGTGCCTTTCAGCACTAGGCAATGTTACACACCCAGAGCAGGAGTCCTACTTCAGCCAGATCAGGCCTGCAAAGAAACTGCGTTTCACAAGCCTTTGGAAGAGATGTTCCCGGTAGGCTGTAAGAGCACTGTGCAGAGCGAGTTGTTTCTTAGCTTCCCAAAGAGCTGGAAGCAAGATGCTGTGGGGCCCAACTCGCCCTTGGAAAGAAGCCTGCATGTTGTGCCTTTCAGCTCTAGAGCAATGTAGCACACCAGGGGAGAAGTCCTACTTCAACCAGATCAGGCCTGCAAAGAAACTGCGTTTCACAGGCCTTTGGAAGAGATGTTCCCGGTAGGCTGTAAGAGCACTGTGCAGAGCGAGTTGATTCTTAGCTTCCCAAAGATCTGGAAGCAAGATGCTGTGGGGCCCAACTCGCCCTTTGGAAAGAAGCCTGCACGGTGTGACTTTCAGCTCTAGGGCAATGTAGCACACCCAGAGCAGAAGTCCTACTTCAGCCAGATCAGGCCTGCAAAGAAACTGCGTTTCACAGGCCTTTGGAAGAGATGTTCCCGGTAGGCTGTAAGAGCACTGTGCAGAGCGAGTTGTTTCTTAGCTTCCCAAAGAGCTGGAAGCAAGCTGCTGTGGGGCCCAACTCGCTCTTTGGAAAGAAGCCAGCACGTTGTGTCTTTCAGCTCTAGGGCAATGTAGCACACCCAGAGCAGAAGTCCTACTTCAGCCAGATCAGGCCTGCAAAGAATCTGCGTTTCCCAGGCCTTTGGAAGACATGTTCCCGGTAGGCTGTAAGAGCACTGTGCAGAGCGAGTTGTTTCTAAGCTTCCCAAAGAGCTGGAAGCAAGATGCTGTGGGGCCCAACTCGCCCTTTGGAAAGAAGCCTGCACGTTGTGCCTTTCAGCTCTAGGGCAATGTAGCACACACAGAGCAGGAGTCCTACTTCAGCCAGATCAGGCCTGCAAAGAAACTGCGTTTCACAGGCCTTTGGAAGAGATGTTCCCGGTAGGCTGTAAGAGCACTGTGCAGAGCGAGTTGTTTCTTAGCTTCCCAAAGAGCTGGAAGCAAGATGCTGTGGGGCCCAACTCGCCCTTTGCAAAGAAGCCTGCACGTTGTGCCTTTCAGCTCTAGGGCAATGTAGCACACCCAGAGCAGAAGTCCTACTTCAGCCAGGTCAGGCCTGCAAAGAAACTGCGTTTCACAGGCCTTTGGAAGAGATGTTCCCGGTAGGCTGTAAGAGCACTGTGCAGAGCGAGTTGTTTCTTAGCTTCCCAAAGAGCTGGAAGCAAGATGCTGTGGGGCCCAACTCGTCCTTTGGAAAGAAGCGTGCACGTTGTGCCTTTCAGCACTAGGCAATGTTGCACACCCAGAGCAGGAGTCCTACTTCAGCCAGATCAGGCCTGCAAAGAAACTGCGTTTCACAAGCCTTTGGAAGAGATGTTCCCGGTAGGCTGTAAGAGCACTGTGCAGAGCGACTTGTTTCTTAGCTTCCCAAAGCGCTGGAAGCAAGATGCTGTGGTGCCCAACTCGCCCTTGGAAAGAAGCCTGCATGTTGTGCCTTTCAGCTCTAGAGCAATGTAGCACACCAGGGGAGAAGTCCTACTTCAACCAGATCAGGCCTGCAAAGAAACTGCGTTTTACAGGCCATTGGAAGAGATGTTCCCGGTAGGCTGTAACAGCACTGTGCAGAGCGAGTTGATTCTTAGCTTCTCAAAGATCTGGAAGCATGATGCTGTGGGGCCCAACTCGCCCTTTGGAAAGAAGCCTGCACGTTGTGCCTTTCAGCTCCAGGGCAATGTAGCACACCCAGAGCAGAAGTCCTACTTCAGCCAGATCAGGCCTGCAAAGAAAGTGCGTTTCACAGGCCTTTGGAAGAGATGTTCCCTGTAGGCTGTAAGAGCACTGTGCAGAGCGAGTTGTTTCTTAGCTTCCCAAAGAGCTTTAAGCAAGATGCTGTGGGGCCCAACTCGCCCTTTGGAAAGAAGCCTGCACGTTGTGCCTTTCAGCTCTAGGGCAATGTAGCACACCCAGAGCAGGAGTCATACTTCAGCCAGATCAGGCCTGCAAAGAAACTCCATTTCACAGGCCTTTGGAAGAGATGTTCCCGGTAGGCTGTAAGAGCACTGTGCAGAGCGAGTTGTTTCTTAGCTTCCCAAAGATCTGGAAGCAAGATGCTGTGGGGCCCAACTCGCCCTTTGAAAGAAGCCTGCACGTTGTGCCTTTCAGCTCTAGGGCAATGTAGCACACCAAGAGGAGAAGTCCTACTTCAACCAGATCAGGCCTGCAAAGAAACTGCGTTTCACAGGCCTTTGGAAGACATGTTACCGGTAGGCTGTAAGAGCACTGTGCAGAGCGAGTTGATTCTTAGCTTCCCAAAGAGCTGGAAGCAAGATTCTGTGGGGCCCAACTCGCCCTTTGGAAAGAAGCGTGCACGTTGTGCCTTTCAGCTCTAGGCAATGTTGCACACGGTGAGCAGGAGTCCTACTTCAGCCAGATCAGGCCTGCAAAGAAACTGCGTTTCACAGGCCTTTGGAAGAGATGTTCCCGGTAGGCTGTAAGAGCACTGTGCAGAGCGAGTTGTTTCTTAGCTTCCCAAAGAGCTGGTAGCAAGATGCTGTGGGGCCCAACTCGCCCTTTGGAAAGAAGCCTGCAAGTTGTGACTTTCAGCTCAAGGGCAATGAAGCACACCCAGAGCAGAAGTCCTACTTCAGCCAGATCAGGCCTGCAAGGAAACTGCGTTTCACAGGCCTTTGGAAGAGATGTTCCCGGTAGGCTGTAAGAGCACTGTGCAGAGCGAGTTGTTTCTTAGCTTCCCAAAGAGATGTAAGCAAGATGCTGTGGGTCCCAACTCGCCCTTTGGAAAGAAGCCTGCACGTTGTGCCTTTCAGCTCTATGGCAATGTAGCACACCCAGAGCAGAAGTCCTACTTCAGCCAGATCAGGCCTGCAAAGAAACTGCTTTTAACAGGCCTTTGGAAGAGATGTTCCCGGTAGGCTGTAAGAGCACTGTGCAGAGCGAGTTGTTTCTTAGCTTCCCAAAGAGCTGGAAGCAAGATGCTGTGGGGCCCAGCTCGCCCTTTGTAAAGAAGCCTTCACGTTGTGCCTTTCAGCTCTAGGGCAATGTAGCACACCCAGAGCAGAAGTTGTACTTCAGCGAGATCAGGCCTGCAAAGAAACTGCTTTTCACAGACCTTTGGAAGAGATGTTCCCGGTAGGCTGTAAGAGCACTGTGCAGAGCGAGTTGTTTCTTAGCTTCCCAAAGAGATGGAAGCAAGATGCTGTGGGGCCCAACTCACCCTTTGGAAAGAAGCCTGCACGTTGTGCCTTTCAGCTCTAGGGCAATGTAGCACACCCAGAGCAGAAGTCCTACTTCAGCCAGATCAGGCCTGCAAAGAAACTGCGTTTCACAGGCCTTTGGAAGAGATGTTCCCGGTAGGCTGTAAGAGCACTGTGCAGAGCGAGTTGTTTCTTAGCTTCCCAAAGAGCTGGAAGCAAGATGCTGTGGGGCCCAACTCGCCCTTTGGAAAGAAGCCTGCACGTTGTGCCTTACAGCTCTAGGGCAAAGTAGCACACCCAGAGCAGAAGTCCTACTTCAGCCAGATCAGGCCTGCAAAGAAACTGCGTTTCACAGGCCTTTGGAAGAGATGTTCCCGGTAGGCTGTAAGAGCACTGTGCAGAGCGAGTTGTTTCTTGGCATCCCAAAGAGCTGGAAGCGAGATGCTGTTGGGCCCAACTCACCATTAGGAAAGGAGCCTGCACGTTGTGCCTTTCAGCTCTACGGCAATGTAGCACACCCAGAGCAGAAGTCCTACTTCAGCCAGTTCAGGCCTGCAAAGAAACTGCGTTTCACAGGGCTTTGGAAGAGATGTTCCCGGTAGGCTGTAAGAGCACTGTGCAGAGCGAGTTGTTTCTTAGCTTCCCAAAGAGCTGGAAGCAAGATGCTGTGGGGCCCAACTCGCCCTTTGGAAAGAAGCCTGCACGTTGTGCCTTTCTGCTCTAGGGCAATGTAGCACACCCAGAGCAGGAGTCCTACTTCAGCCAGATCAGGCCTGCAACGAAACTGCGTTTCACAGGCCTTTGGAAGAGATGTTCCCGGTAGGCTGTAGGAGCACTGTGCTGAGCGAGTTGTTTCTTAGCTTCCCAAAGAGCTGGAAGCAAGATGCTGTGGGGCCCAACTCTCCCTTTGGAAAGAAGCCTGCACGTTGTGCCTTTCAGCTCTAGGGCAAAGTAGCACACCCAGAGCAGAAGTCCTACTTCAGCCAGATCAGGCCTGCAAAGAAACTGCATTTCACAGGCCTTTGGAAGACATGTTCCCGGTAGGCTGTAAGAGCACTGTGCAGAGCGAGTTGTTTCTTAGCTTCCCAAAGAGCTGGAAGCAATCTGCTGGGGGGCCCAACTCGCCCTTTGGAAAGAAGCCTGCACGTTGTGCCTTTCAGCTCTAGGGCAAAGTAGCACACCCAGAGCAGAAGTCCTACTTCAGCCACATCAGGCCTGCAAACAAACTGCATTTCACAGGCCTTTGGAAGAGATGTTCCCACTAGGCCGTAAGAGCACTGTGCAGAGCGAGTTGTTTCTTAGCTTCCCAAGGAGCTAGAAGCAAGATGCTGTGGGGCCCAACTCGCCCTTTGGAAAGAAGCCTGCACGTTGTGCCTTTCAGCTCTAGGGCAAAGTAGCACACCCAGAGCAGAAGTCCTACTTCAGCCAGATCAGGCCTGCAAAGAAACTGCGTTTCACAGGCCTTTAGAAGACATGTTCCCGGTAGGCTGTAAGAGCACTGTGCAGAGCGAGATGTTTCTTAGCTTCCCAAAGAGCTGGAAGCAAGATGCTGTGGGGCCCAACTCGCCCTTTGGAAAGAAGCCTGCACGTTGTGCCTTTCTGCTCTAGGGCAATGTAGCACACCCAGAGCAGGAGTCCTACTTCAGCCAGATCAGGCCTGCAAAGAAACCGCGTTTCACAGGCCTTTGGAAGAGATGTTCCCGGTAGGCTGTAAGAGCACTGTGCAGAGCGAGTTGTTTCTTAGCTTCCCAAAGAGCTGGAAGCAAGAGGCTGTGGGGCCCAACTCGACCTTTGGAAAGAAGCCTGCACGTTGTGCCTTTCAGCTCTAGGGCAATGCCACACACTCAGAGCAGAAGTTCTACTTCAAGCAGATCACACCTGCAAAGAAGCTGCGTTTCACATGCCTTTGGAAGAGATGTTCCCGGTAGGCTGTAAGAGCACTATGAAGAGCGAGTTGTTTCTTAGCTTCCCAAAGAGCTGGAAGCAAGATGCTGTGGGGCCCAACTCGCCCTTTGGAAAGAAGCCTGCACGTTGTGCCTTTCAGCTCTAGGGCAATGTAGCACACCCAGAGCAGAAGTCTTACTTCAGCCAGATCAGGCCTGCAAAGAAACTGCATTTCTCAGGCCTTTGGAAGAGATGTTCCCGGTAGGCTGTAAGAGCACTGTGCAGAGCGAGTTGTTTCTTAGCTTCCCAAAGAGCTGGAAGCAAGATGCTGTGGGGCCCAACTCGCCCTTTGGAAAGAAACCTGCACGTTGTGCCTTTCAGCTCTAGGGCAATGTAGCACACCCAGAGCAGGAGTCCTACTTCAGCCAGATCAGGCCTGCAAAGAAACTGCGTTTCACAGGCCTTTGGAAGAGATTTCCCGGTAGGCTGTAAGAGCACTGTGCAGAGCGAGTTGTTTCTTAGCTTCCCAAAGAGCTGGAAGCAAGATGCTGTGGGGCCCAACTCGCCCTTTGGAAAGAAGCCTGCACGTTGTGCCTTTCAGAGCTAGGGCAAAGTAGCACACCCAGAGCAGAAGTCCTACTTCAGCCAGATTAGGCCTGCAAAGAAACTGCGTTTCACAGGCCTTTGGAAGACATGTTCCCGGTAGGCTGTAAGAGCACTGTGCAGAGCGAGTTGTTTCTTAGCTTCCCAAAGAGCTGGAAGCAAGCTGCTGTGGGGCCCAACTCGCCCTTTGGAAAGAAGCCTGCACGTTGTGCCTTTCAGCTCTAGGGCAAAGTAGCACACCCAGAGCAGAAGTCCTACTTCAGCCAGATCAGGCCTGCAAAGAAACTGCGTTTCACAGGCCTTTGGAAGAGATGTTCCCGGTAGGCCGTAAGAGCACTGTGCAGAGCGAGTTGTTTCTTAGCTTCCCAAAGAGCTGGAAGCAAGCTGCTGTGCGGCCCATCTCGCCCTTTGGAAAGAAGCCTGTACGTTGTGCCTTTCAGCTCTAGGGCAAAGTAGCACACCCAGAGCAGAAGTCCTACTTCAGCCAGATCAGGCCTGCAAAGAAACTGCGTTTCACAGGCCTTTGGAAGAGATGTTCCCGGTAGGCTGTAAGAGCACTGTGCAGAGCGAGTTGTTTCTTAGCTTCCCAAAGAGATGGAAGCAAGATGCTGTGGGGCCCAACTCGCCCTTTGGAAAGAAGCCTGCACGTTGTGCCTTTCAGCTCTAGGGCAAAGTAGCACACCCAGAGCAGAAGTCCTACTTCAGCCAGATCAGGCCTGCAAAGAAACTGCGTTTCACAGGCCTTTAGAAGACATGTTCCCGGTAGGCTGTAAGAGCACTGTGCAGAGCGAGATGTTTCTTAGCTTCCCAAAGAGCTGGAAGCAAGATGCTCTGGGGCCCAACTCGCCCTTTGGAAAGAAGCCTGCACGTTGTGCCTTTCTGCTCTAGGGCAATGTAGCACACCCAGAGCAGGAGTCCTACTTCAGCCAGATCAGGCCTGCAAAGAAACTGCGTTTCACAGGCCTTTGGAAGAGATGTTCCCGGTAGGCTGTAAGAGCACTGTGCAGAGCGAGTTGTTTCTTAGCTTCCCAAAGAGCTGGAAGCAAGATGCTGTGGGGCCCAACTCGCCCTTTGGAAAGAAGCCTGCACGTTGTGCCTTTCAGCTCTAGGGCAATGCCGCACACTCAGAGCAGAAGTTCTACTTCAAGCAGATCACGCCTGCAAAGAAGCTGCGTTTCACATGCCTTTGGAAGAGATGTTCCCGGTAGGCTGTAAGAGCACTATGCAGAGCGAGTTGTTTCTTAGCTTCCCAAAGAGCTGGAAGCAAGGAGCTGTGGGGCCCAACTCGCCCTTTGGAAAGAAGCCTGCACGTTGTGCCTTTCAGCTCTAGGGCAATGTAGCACACCCAGAGCAGGAGTCCTACTTCAGCCAGATCAGGCCTGCAAAGAAACTGCGTTTCACAGGCCTTTGGAAGAGATTTTCCCGGTAGGCTGTAAGAGCACTGTGCAGAGCGAGTTGTTTCTTAGCTTCCCAAAGAGCTGGAAGCAAGATGCTGTGGGGCCCAACTCGCCCTTTGGAAAGAAGCCTGCACGTTGTGCCTTTCAGAGCTAGGGCAAAGTAGCACACCCAGAGCAGAAGTCCTACTTCAGCCAGATTAGGCCTGCAAAGAAACTGCGTTTCACAGGCCTTTGGAAGACATGTTCCCGGTAGGCTGTAAGAGCACTGTGCAGAGCGAGTTGTTTCTTAGCTTCCCAAAGAGCTGGAAGCAAGATGCTGTGGGGCCCAACTCGCCCTTTGGAAAGAAGCCTGCACGTTGTGCCTTTCAGAGCTAGGGCAAAGTAGCACACCCAGAGCAGAAGTCCTACTTCAGCCAGATTAGGCCTGCAAAGAAACTGCGTTTCACAGGCCTTTGGAAGAGATGTTCCCGGTAGGCTGTAAGAGCACTGTGCAGAGCGAGTTGTTTCTTAGCTTCCCAAAGAGCTGGAAGCAAGATGCTGTGGGGCCCAACTCGCCCTTTGGAAAGAAGCCTGCACGTTGTGCCTTTCAGCTCTAGGGCAAAGTAGCACACCCAGAGCAGAAGTCCCACTTCAGCCAGATCAGGCCTGCAAAGAATCTGCGTTTCACAGGCCTTTGGAAGAGATGTTCCCACTAGGCTGTAAGAGCACTGTGCAGAGCGAGTTGTTTCTTAGCTTCCCAAAGAGCTGGAAGCAAGCTGCTGTGGGGCCCAACTCGCCCTTTGGAAAGAAGCCTGCACGTTGTGCCTTTCAGCTCTAGGGCAAAGTAGCACACCCAGAGCAGAAGTCCTACTTCAGCCAGATCAGGCCTGCAAAGAAACTGCGTTTCACAGGCCTTTGGAAGAGATGTTCCCGGTAGGCTGTAAGAGCACTGTGCAGAGCGAGTTGTTTCTTAGCTTCCCAAAGAGCTGGAAGCAAGATGCTGCGGGGCCCAACTCGCCCTTTGCAAAGAAGCCTGCACGTTGTGCCTTTCAGCTCTAGGGCAATGTAGCACACCCAGAGCAGAAGTCCTACTTCAGCCAGGTCAGGCCTGCAAAGAAACTGCGTTTCACAGGCCTTTGGAAGAGATGTTCCCGGTAGGCTGTAAGAGCACTGTGCAGAGCGAGTTGTTTCTTAGCTTCCCAAAGAGCTGGAAGCAAGATGCTGTGGGGCCCAACTCGTCCTTTGGAAAGAAGCGTGCACGTTGTGCCTTTCAGCACTAGGCAATGTTGCACACCCAGAGCAGGAGTCCTACTTCAGCCAGATAAGGCCTGCAAAGAAACTGCGTTTCACAGGCCTTTGGCAGAGATGTTCCCTGTAGGCTGTAAGAGCACTGTGCAGAGCGAGTTGTTTCTTAGCTTCCCAAAGAGCTGGAAGCAAGATGCTGTGGGGCCCAACTCGCCCTTTGGAAAGAAGCCTGCACGTTGTGCCTTTCAGCTCTAGGACAATGTAGCACACCCAGAGCAGGAGTCCTACTTCAGCCAGATCAGGCCTGCAAAGAAACTGCGTTTCACAGGCCTTTGGAAGAGATGTTCCCGGTAGGCTGTAAGAGCACTGTGCAGAGCGAGTTGTTTCTTAGCTTCCCAAAGATCTGGAAGCAAGATGCTGTGGGGCCCAACTCGCCCTTGGAAAGAAGCCTGCACGTTGTGCCTTTCAGCTCTAGGCAATGTAGCACACCCAGAGCAGAAGTCCTACTTCAACCAGATCAGGCCTGCAAAGAAACTGCGTTTCACAGGCCTTTGGAAGAGATGTTCCCGGTAGGCTGTAAGAGCACTGTGCAGAGCGAGTTGTTTCTTAGCTTCCCAAAGAGCTGCAAGCAAGATGCTGTGGGGCCCAACTCGCCCTTTGGAAAGAAGCCTGCACGTTGTGCCTTTCAGGTCTAGGGCAATGTAGCACACCCAGAGCAGAAGTGCTACTTCAGCCAGATCAGGCCTGCAAAGAAACTGCGTTTCACAGGCCTTTAGAAGAGATGTTCCCGGTAGGCTGTAAGAGCACTGTGCAGAGCGAGTTGTTTCTTAGCTTCCCAAAGAGCTGGAAGCAAGATGCTGTGGGGCCGAACTCGCCCTTTGGAAAGAAGCCAGCACGTTGTGCCTTTCAGCTCTAGGGCAATGTAGCACACCCAGAGCAGAAGTCCTACTTCAGCCAGATCAGGCCTGCAAAGAATCTGCGTTTCACAGGCCTTTGGAAGAGATGTTCCCGGTAGGCTGTAAGAGCACTGTGCAGAGCGAGTTGTTTCTTAGCTTCCCAAAGAGCTGGAAGCAAGATGCTGTGGGGCCCAACTCGCCCTTTGGAAAGAAGCCTGCACGTTGTGCCTTTCAGCTCTAGGGCAATGTAGCACACACAGAGCAGGAGTCCTACTTCAGCCAGATCAGGCCTGCAAAGAAACTGCGTTTCACAGGCCTTTGGAAGAGATGTTCCCGGTAGGCTGTAAGAGCACTGTGCAGAGCGAGTTGTTTCTTAGCTTCCCAAAGAGCTGGAAGCAAGATGCTGTGGGGCCCAACT
Organism: Equus caballus; assembly: GCF_041296265.1. NCBI lineage: Eukaryota > Metazoa > Chordata > Mammalia > Perissodactyla > Equidae > Equus > Equus caballus. The sequence continues at coordinate 72,671,296 of NC_091684.1, forward strand.
CGCCCTTTGCAAAGAAGCCTGCACGTTGTGACTTTCAGCTATAGGGCAATGTAGCACACCCAGAGCAGAAGTCCTACTTCAGCCAGGTCAGGCCTGCAAAGAAACTGCGTTTCACAGGCCTTTGGAAGAGATGTTCCCGGTAGGCTGTAAGAGCACTGTGCAGAGCGAGTTGTTTCTTAGCTTCCCAAAGAGCTGGAAGCAAGATGCTGTGGGGCCCAACTCGTCCTTTGGAAAGAAGCGTGCACGTTGTGCCTTTCAGCACTAGGCAATGTTGCACACCCAGAGCAGGAGTCCTACTTCAGCCAGATCAGGCCTGCAAAGAAACTGCGTTTCACAAGGCTTTGGAAGAGATGTTCCCGGTAGGCTGTAAGAGCACTGTGCAGAGCGAGTTGTTTCTTAGCTTCCCAAAGAGCTGGAAGCAAGATGCTGTGGGGCCCAACTCGCCCTTTGGAAAGAAGCCTGCACGTTGTGCCTTTCAGCTCTAGGGCAATGTAGCACCCCCAGAGCAGAAGTCCTACTTCAGCCAGATCAGGCCTGCAAAGAAACTGCGTTTGACAGGCCTTTGGAAGAGATGTTCCCGGGAGGCTGTAAGAGCACTGTGCAGAGCGAGTTGTTTCTTAGCTTCCCAAAGAGCTGGTAGCAAGATGCTGTGGGGCCCAACTCGCCCTTTGGAAAGAAGCCTGCAAGTTGTGCCTTTCAGCTCAAGGGCAATGTAGCACACCCAGAGCAGAAGTCCTACTTCAGCCAGATCAGGCCTGCAAGGAAACTGCGTTTCACAGGCCTTTGGAAGAGATGTTCCCGGTAGGCTGTAAGAGCACTGTGCAGAGCGAGTTGTTTCTTAGCTTCCCAAAGAGCTGGAAGCAAGATGCTGTGGGGCCCAACTCGCCCTTTGGAAAGAAGCCTGCACGTTGTGCCTTTCAGCTCTAGGGCAATGTAGCACACACAGAGCAGCAGTCCTACTTCAGCCAGATCAGGCCTGCAAAGAAACTGCGTTTCACAGGCCTTTGGAAGAGATGTTCCCGGTACTCTGTAAGAGCACTGTGCAGAGCGAGTTGTTTCTTAGCTTCCCAAAGAGCTGGAAGCAAGATGCTGTGGGGCCCAACTCGTCCTTTGGAAAGAAGCGTGCACGTTGTGCCTTTCAGCACTAGGCAATGTTGCACACCCAGAGCAGGAGTCCTACTTCAGCCAGATAAGGCCTGCAAAGAAACTGCGTTTCACAGGCCTTTGGAAGAGATGTTCCCTGTAGGCTGTAAAAGCACTGTGCAGAGCGAGTTGTTTCTTAGCTTCCCAAAGAGCTGGAAGCAAGATGCTGTGGGGCCCAACTCGCCCTTTGGAAAGAAGCCTGCAAGTTGTGCCTTTCAGCTCAAGGGCAATGTAGCACACCCAGAGCAGAAGTCCTACTTCAGCCAGATCAGGCCTGCAAGGAAACTGCGTTTCACAGGCCTTTGGCAGAGATGTTCCCGGTAGGCTGTAAGAGCACTGTGCAGAGCGAGTTGTTTCTTAGCTTCCCAAAGAGCTGGAAGCAAGATGCTGTGGGGCCCAACTCGCCCTTTGGAAAGAAGCCTGCACGTTGTGCCGTTCAGCTCTAGGACAATGTAGCACACCCAGAGCAGGAGTCCTACTTCAGCCAGGTCAGGCCTGCAAAGAAACTGCGTTTCACAGGCCTTTGGAAGTGATGTTCCCGGTAGGCTGTAAGAGCACTGTGCAGAGCGAGTTGTTTCTTAGCTTCCCAAAGAGCTGGAAGCAAGATGCTGTGGGGCCCAACTCGCCCTTTGAAAGAAGCCTGCACATTGTGCCTTTTGGCTCTAGGGCAATGTAGCACACCCAGAGCAGAAGTCCTACTTCAGCCAGATAAGGCCTGCAAAGAAACTGCGTTTCACAGGCCTTTGGAAGAGATGTTCCCGGTAGGCTGTAAGAGCACTGTGCAGAGCGAGTTGTTTCTTAGCTTCCCAAAGAGCTGGAAGCAAGATGCTGTGGGGCCCAACTCGCCCTTTGGAAAGAAGCCTGCACGTTGTGCCTTTCAGCTCCAGGGCAATGTAGCACACCAAGACGAGAAGTCCTACTTCAACCAGATCAGGCCTGCAAAGAAACTGCGTTTCACAGGCCTTTGGAAGAGATGTTCCCGGTAGGCTGTAAGAGCACTGTGCAGAGCGAGTTGATTCTTAGCTTCCCAAAGATCTGGAAGCAAGATGCTGTGGGGCCGAACTCGCCCTTTGGAAAGAAGCCAGCACGTTGTGCCTTTCATCTCTAGGGCAATGTAGCACACCCAGAGCAGAAGTCCTACTTCAGCCAGATCAGGCCTGCAAAGAATCTGCGTTGCACAGGCCTTTGGAAGAGATGTTCCCGGTAGGCTGTAAGAGCACTGTGCAGAGCGAGTTGTTTCTTAGCTTCCCAAAGAGCTGGAAGCAAGATGCTGTGGGGCCCAACTCGCCCTTTGGAAAGAAGCCTGCACGTTGTGCCTTTCAGCTCTAGGGCAATGTAGCACACACAGAGCAGGAGTCCTACTTCAGCCAGATCAGGCCTGCAAAGAAACGGCGTTTCACAGGCCTTTGGAAGAGATGTTCCCGGTAGGCTGTAAGAGCACTGTGCAGAGCGAGTTGTTTCTTAGCTTCCCAAAGAGCTGGAAGCAAGATGCTGTGGGGCCCAACTCGCCCTTTGCAAAGAAGGCTGCACGTTGTGACTTTCAGCTATAGGGCAATGTAGCACACCCAGAGCAGAAGTCCTACTTCAGCCAGGTCAGGCCTGCAAAGAAACTGCGTTTCACAGGCCTTTGGAAGAGATGTTCCCGGTAGGCTCTAAGAGCACTGTGCAGAGCGAGTTGTTTCTTAGCTTCCCAAAGAGCTGGAAGCAAGATGCTGTGGGGCCCAACTCGTCCTTTGGAAAGAAGCGTGCACGTTGTGCCTTTCAGCACTAGGCAATGTTACACACCCAGAGCAGGAGTCCTACTTCAGCCAGATCAGGCCTGCAAAGAAACTGCGTTTCACAAGCCTTTGGAAGAGATGTTCCCGGTAGGCTGTAAGAGCACTGTGCAGAGCGAGTTGTTTCTTAGCTTCCCAAAGAGCTGGAAGCAAGATGCTGTGGGGCCCAACTCGCCCTTGGAAAGAAGCCTGCATGTTGTGCCTTTCAGCTCTAGAGCAATGTAGCACACCAGGGGAGAAGTCCTACTTCAACCAGATCAGGCCTGCAAAGAAACTGCGTTTCACAGGCCTTTGGAAGAGATGTTCCCGGTAGGCTGTAAGAGCACTGTGCAGAGCGAGTTGATTCTTAGCTTCCCAAAGATCTGGAAGCAAGATGCTGTGGGGCCCAACTCGCCCTTTGGAAAGAAGCCTGCACGGTGTGACTTTCAGCTCTAGGGCAATGTAGCACACCCAGAGCAGAAGTCCTACTTCAGCCAGATCAGGCCTGCAAAGAAACTGCGTTTCACAGGCCTTTGGAAGAGATGTTCCCGGTAGGCTGTAAGAGCACTGTGCAGAGCGAGTTGTTTCTTAGCTTCCCAAAGAGCTGGAAGCAAGATGCTGTGGGGCCCAACTCGCCCTTTGGAAAGAAGCCAGCACGTTGTGTCTTTCAGCTCTAGGGCAATGTAGCACACCCAGAGCAGAAGTCCTACTTCAGCCAGATCAGGCCTGCAAAGAATCTGCGTTTCACAGGCCTTTGGAAGACATGTTCCCGGTAGGCTGTAAGAGCACTGTGCAGAGCGAGTTGTTTCTAAGCTTCCCAAAGAGCTGGAAGCAAGATGCTGTGGGGCCCAACTCGCCCTTTGGAAAGAAGCCTGCACGTTGTGCCTTTCAGCTCTAGGGCAATGTAGCACACACAGAGCAGGAGTCCTACTTCAGCCAGATCAGGCCTGCAAAGAAACTGCGTTTCACAGGCCTTTGGAAGAGATGTTCCCGGTAGGCTGTAAGAGCACTGTGCAGAGCGAGTTGTTTCTTAGCTTCCCAAAGAGCTGGAAGCAAGATGCTGTGGGGCCCAACTCGCCCTTTGCAAAGAAGCCTGCACGTTGTGCCTTTCAGCTCTAGGGCAATGTAGCACACCCAGAGCAGAAGTCCTACTTCAGCCAGGTCAGGCCTGCAAAGAAACTGCGTTTCACAGGCCTTTGGAAGAGATGTTCCCGGTAGGCTGTAAGAGCACTGTGCAGAGCGAGTTGTTTCTTAGCTTCCCAAAGAGCTGGAAGCAAGATGCTGTGGGGCCCAACTCGTCCTTTGGAAAGAAGCGTGCACGTTGTGCCTTTCAGCACTAGGCAATGTTGCACACCCAGAGCAGGAGTCCTACTTCAGCCAGATCAGGCCTGCAAAGAAACTGCGTTTCACAAGCCTTTGGAAGAGATGTTCCCGGTAGGCTGTAAGAGCACTGTGCAGAGCGACTTGTTTCTTAGCTTCCCAAAGCGCTGGAAGCAAGATGCTGTGGTGCCCAACTCGCCCTTGGAAAGAAGCCTGCATGTTGTGCCTTTCAGCTCTAGAGCAATGTAGCACACCAGGGGAGAAGTCCTACTTCAACCAGATCAGGGCTGCAAAGAAACTGCGTTTTACAGGCCATTGGAAGAGATGTTCCCGGGAGGCTGTAACAGCACTGTGCAGAGCGAGTTGATTCTTAGCTTCTCAAAGATCTGGAAGCATGATGCTGTGGGGCCCAACTCGCCCTTTGGAAAGAAGCCTGCACGTTGTGCCTTTCAGCTCCAGGGCAATGTAGCACACCCAGAGCAGAAGTCCTACTTCAGCCAGATCAGGCCTGCAAAGAAAGTGCGTTTCACAGGCCTTTGGAAGAGATGTTCCCTGTAGGCTGTAAGAGCACTGTGCAGAGCGAGTTGTTTCTTAGCTTCCCAAAGAGCTTTAAGCAAGATGCTGTGGGGCCCAACTCGCCCTTTGGAAAGAAGCCTGCACGTTGTGCCTTTCAGCTCTAGGGCAATGTAGCACACCCAGAGCAGGAGTCATACTTCAGCCAGATCAGGCCTGCAAAGAAACTCCATTTCACAGGCCTTTGGAAGAGATGTTCCCGGTAGGCTGTAAGAGCACTGTGCAGAGCGAGTTGTTTCTTAGCTTCCCAAAGATCTGGAAGCAAGATGCTGTGGGGCCCAACTCGCCCTTTGAAAGAAGCCTGCACGTTGTGCCTTTCAGCTCTAGGGCAATGTAGCACACCAAGAGGAGAAGTCCTACTTCAACCAGATCAGGCCTCCAAAGAAACTGCGTTTCACAGGCCTTTGGAAGAGATGTTCCCGGTAGGCTGTAAGAGCACTGTGCAGAGCGAGTTGATTCTTAGCTTCCCAAAGAGCTGGAAGCAAGATTCTGTGGGGCCCAACTCGCCCTTTGGAAAGAAGCGTGCACGTTGTGCCTTTCAGCTCTAGGCAATGTTGCACACGGTGAGCAGGAGTCCTACTTCAGCCAGATCAGGCCTGCAAAGAAACTGCGTTTCACAGGCCTTTGGAAGAGATGTTCCCGGTAGGCTGTAAGAGCACTGTGCAGAGCGAGTTGTTTCTTAGCTTCCCAAAGAGCTGGTAGCAAGATGCTGTGGGGCCCAACTCGCCCTTTGGAAAGAAGCCTGCAAGTTGTGACTTTCAGCTCAAGGGCAATGAAGCACACCCAGAGCAGAAGTCCTACTTCAGCCAGATCAGGCCTGCAAGGAAACTGCGTTTCACAGGCCTTTGGAAGAGATGTTCCCGGTAGGCTGTAAGAGCACTGTGCAGAGCGAGTTGTTTCTTAGCTTCCCAAAGAGCTGGAAGCAAGATGCTGTGGGGCCCAACTCGCCCTTTGGAAAGAAGCCTGCACGTTGTGCCGTTCAGCTCTAGGACAATGTAGCACACCCAGAGCAGGAGTCCTACTTCAGTCAGGTCAGGCCTGCAAAGAAACTGCGTTTCACAGGCCTTTGGAAGAGATGTTCCCGGTAGGCTGTAAGAGCACTGTGCAGAGCGAGTTGATTCTTAGCTTCCCAAAGAGATGGAAGCAAGATGCTGTGGGGCCCAACTCGCCCTTTGGAAAGAAGCCTGCACGTTGTGCCTTTCAGCTCTAGGGCAATGTAGCACACCCAGAGCAGAAGTCCTACTTCAGCCAGATCAGGCCTGCAAAGAAACTGCGTTTCACAGGCCTTTGGAAGAGATGTTCCCGGTAGGCTGTAACAGCACTGTGCAGAGCGAGTTGTTTCTTAGCTTCCCAAAGAGCTGGAAGCAAGATGCTGTGGGGCCCAACTCGCCCTTGGAAAGAAGCCTGCACGTTGTGCCTTTCAGCTCTAGGGCAATGTAGCACACACAGAGCAGGAGTCCTACTTCAGCCAGATCAGGCCTGCAAAGAAACGGCGTTTCACAGGCCTTTGGAAGAGATGTTCCCGGTAGGCTGTAAGAGCACTGTGCAGAGCGAGTTGTTTCTTAGCTTCCCAAAGAGCTGGAAGCAAGATGCTGTGGGGCCCAACTCGCCCTTTGCAAAGAAGGCTGCACGTTGTGACTTTCAGCTATAGGGCAATGTAGCACACCCAGAGCAGAAGTCCTACTTCAGCCAGGTCAGGCCTGCAAAGAAACTGCGTTTCACAGGCCTTTGGAAGAGATGTTCCCGGTAGGCTCTAAGAGCACTGTGCAGAGCGAGTTGTTTCTTAGCTTCCCAAAGAGCTGGAAGCAAGATGCTGTGGGGCCCAACTCGTCCTTTGGAAAGAAGCGTGCACGTTGTGCCTTTCAGCACTAGGCAATGTTACACACCCAGAGCAGGAGTCCTACTTCAGCCAGATCAGGCCTGCAAAGAAACTGCGTTTCACAAGCCTTTGGAAGAGATGTTCCCGGTAGGCTGTAAGAGCACTGTGCAGAGCGAGTTGTTTCTTAGCTTCCCAAAGAGCTGGAAGCAAGATGCTGTGGGGCCCAACTCGCCCTTGGAAAGAAGCCTGCATGTTGTGCCTTTCAGCTCTAGAGCAATGTAGCACACCAGGGGAGAAGTCCTACTTCAACCAGATCAGGCCTGCAAAGAAACTGCGTTTCACAGGCCTTTGGAAGAGATGTTCCCGGTAGGCTGTAAGAGCACTGTGCAGAGCGAGTTGATTCTTAGCTTCCCAAAGATCTGGAAGCAAGATGCTGTGGGGCCCAACTCGCCCTTTGGAAAGAAGCCTGCACGGTGTGACTTTCAGCTCTAGGGCAATGTAGCACACCCAGAGCAGAAGTCCTACTTCAGCCAGATCAGGCCTGCAAAGAAACTGCGTTTCACAGGCCTTTGGAAGAGATGTTCCCGGTAGGCTGTAAGAGCACTGTGCAGAGCGAGTTGTTTCTTAGCTTCCCAAAGAGCTGGAAGCAAGCTGCTGTGGGGCCCAACTCGCTCTTTGGAAAGAAGCCAGCACGTTGTGTCTTTCAGCTCTAGGGCAATGTAGCACACCCAGAGCAGAAGTCCTACTTCAGCCAGATCAGGCCTGCAAAGAATCTGCGTTTCCCAGGCCTTTGGAAGACATGTTCCCGGTAGGCTGTAAGAGCACTGTGCAGAGCGAGTTGTTTCTAAGCTTCCCAAAGAGCTGGAAGCAAGATGCTGTGGGGCCCAACTCGCCCTTTGGAAAGAAGCCTGCACGTTGTGCCTTTCAGCTCTAGGGCAATGTAGCACACACAGAGCAGGAGTCCTACTTCAGCCAGATCAGGCCTGCAAAGAAACTGCGTTTCACAGGCCTTTGGAAGAGATGTTCCCGGTAGGCTGTAAGAGCACTGTGCAGAGCGAGTTGTTTCTTAGCTTCCCAAAGAGCTGGAAGCAAGATGCTGTGGGGCCCAACTCGCCCTTTGCAAAGAAGCCTGCACGTTGTGCCTTTCAGCTCTAGGGCAATGTAGCACACCCAGAGCAGAAGTCCTACTTCAGCCAGGTCAGGCCTGCAAAGAAACTGCGTTTCACAGGCCTTTGGAAGAGATGTTCCCGGTAGGCTGTAAGAGCACTGTGCAGAGCGAGTTGTTTCTTAGCTTCCCAAAGAGCTGGAAGCAAGATGCTGTGGGGCCCAACTCGTCCTTTGGAAAGAAGCGTGCACGTTGTGCCTTTCAGCACTAGGCAATGTTGCACACCCAGAGCAGGAGTCCTACTTCAGCCAGATCAGGCCTGCAAAGAAACTGCGTTTCACAAGCCTTTGGAAGAGATGTTCCCGGTAGGCTGTAAGAGCACTGTGCAGAGCGACTTGTTTCTTAGCTTCCCAAAGCGCTGGAAGCAAGATGCTGTGGTGCCCAACTCGCCCTTGGAAAGAAGCCTGCATGTTGTGCCTTTCAGCTCTAGAGCAATGTAGCACACCAGGGGAGAAGTCCTACTTCAACCAGATCAGGCCTGCAAAGAAACTGCGTTTTACAGGCCATTGGAAGAGATGTTCCCGGTAGGCTGTAACAGCACTGTGCAGAGCGAGTTGATTCTTAGCTTCTCAAAGATCTGGAAGCATGATGCTGTGGGGCCCAACTCGCCCTTTGGAAAGAAGCCTGCACGTTGTGCCTTTCAGCTCCAGGGCAATGTAGCACACCCAGAGCAGAAGTCCTACTTCAGCCAGATCAGGCCTGCAAAGAAAGTGCGTTTCACAGGCCTTTGGAAGAGATGTTCCCTGTAGGCTGTAAGAGCACTGTGCAGAGCGAGTTGTTTCTTAGCTTCCCAAAGAGCTTTAAGCAAGATGCTGTGGGGCCCAACTCGCCCTTTGGAAAGAAGCCTGCACGTTGTGCCTTTCAGCTCTAGGGCAATGTAGCACACCCAGAGCAGGAGTCATACTTCAGCCAGATCAGGCCTGCAAAGAAACTCCATTTCACAGGCCTTTGGAAGAGATGTTCCCGGTAGGCTGTAAGAGCACTGTGCAGAGCGAGTTGTTTCTTAGCTTCCCAAAGATCTGGAAGCAAGATGCTGTGGGGCCCAACTCGCCCTTTGAAAGAAGCCTGCACGTTGTGCCTTTCAGCTCTAGGGCAATGTAGCACACCAAGAGGAGAAGTCCTACTTCAACCAGATCAGGCCTGCAAAGAAACTGCGTTTCACAGGCCTTTGGAAGACATGTTACCGGTAGGCTGTAAGAGCACTGTGCAGAGCGAGTTGATTCTTAGCTTCCCAAAGAGCTGGAAGCAAGATTCTGTGGGGCCCAACTCGCCCTTTGGAAAGAAGCGTGCACGTTGTGCCTTTCAGCTCTAGGCAATGTTGCACACGGTGAGCAGGAGTCCTACTTCAGCCAGATCAGGCCTGCAAAGAAACTGCGTTTCACAGGCCTTTGGAAGAGATGTTCCCGGTAGGCTGTAAGAGCACTGTGCAGAGCGAGTTGTTTCTTAGCTTCCCAAAGAGCTGGTAGCAAGATGCTGTGGGGCCCAACTCGCCCTTTGGAAAGAAGCCTGCAAGTTGTGACTTTCAGCTCAAGGGCAATGAAGCACACCCAGAGCAGAAGTCCTACTTCAGCCAGATCAGGCCTGCAAGGAAATTGCGTTTCACAGGCCTTTGGAAGAGATGTTCCCGGTAGGCTGTAAGAGCACTGTGCAGAGCGAGTTGTTTCTTAGCTTCCCAAAGAGCTGGAAGCAAGATGCTGTGGGGCCCAACTCGCCCTTTGGAAAGAAGCCTGCACGTTGTGCCGTTCAGCTCTAGGACAATGTAGCACACCCAGAGCAGGAGTCCTACTTCAGTCAGGTCATTCCTGCAAAGAAACTGCGTTTCACAGGCCTTTGGAAGAGATGTTCCCGGTAGGCTGTAAGAGCACTGTGCAGAGCGAGTTGATTCTTAGCTTCCCAAAGAGCTGGAAGCAAGATGCTGTGGGGCCCAACTCGCCCTTTGGAAAGAAGCCTGCACGTTGTGCCTTTCAGCTCTAGGGCAATGTAGCACACCCAGAGCAGAAGTCCTACTTCAGCCAGATCAGGCCTGCAAAGAAACTGCGTTTCACAGGCCTTTGGAAGAGATGTTCCCGGTAGGCTGTAACAGCACTGTGCAGAGCGAGTTGTTTCTTAGCTTCCCAAAGAGCTGGAAGCAAGATGCTGTGGGGCCCAACTCGCCCTTGGAAAGAAGCCTGCATGTTGTGCCTTTCAGCTCTAGAGCAATGTAGCACACCAGGGGAGAAGTCCTACTTCAACCAGATCAGGCCTGCAAAGAAACTGCGTTTTACAGGCCATTGGAAGAGATGTTCCCGGTAGGCTGTAACAGCACTGTGCAGAGTGAGTTGATTCTTAGCTTCCCAAAGATCTGGAAGCATGATGCTGTGGGGCCCAACTCGCCCTTTGGAAAGAAGCCTGCACGTTGTGCCTTTCAGCTCCAGGGCAATGTAGCACACCCAGAGCAGAAGTCCTACTTCAGCCAGATCAGGCCTGCAAAGAGACTGCGTTTCACAGGCCTTTGGAAGAGATGTTCCCGGTAGGCTGTAAGAGCACTGTGCAGAGCGAGTTGTTTCTTAGCTTCCCAAAGAGCTGGAAGCAAGATGCTGTGGGGCCCAAATCGCCCATTTTGAAAGAAGCCTGCACGTTGTGCCTTTCATCTCTAGGGCAATGTAGCACACCAAGAGGAGAAGTCCTACTTCAACCAGATCAGTCCTGCAAAGAAACTGCGTTTCACAGGCCTTTGGAAGAGATGTTCCCGGTAGGCTGTAAGAGCACTGTGCAGAGCGAGTTGATTCTTAGCTTCCCAAAGAGCTGCAAGCAAGATGCTGTGGGGCCCAACTCCTCCTTTGGAAAGAAGCCTGCACGTTGTGCCTTTCAGCTCTAGGGCAATGTAGCACACCCAGAGCAGAAGTGCTACTTCAGCCAGATCAGGCCTGCAAAGAAACTGCGTTTCACAGGCCATTAGAAGAGATGTTCCCGGTAGGCTGTAAGAGCACTGTGCAGAGCGAGTTGTTTCTTAGCTTCCCAAAGAGCTGGAAGCAAGATGCTGTGGGGCCCAACTCGCCCTTTGGAAAGAAGCCAGCACGTTGTGCCTTTCAGCTCTAGGGCAATGTAGCACACCCAGAGCAGAAGTCCTACTTCAGCCAGATCAGGCCTGCAAAGAAACTGCGTTTCACAGGCCTTTGGAAGTGATGTTCCCGGTAGGCTGTAAGAGCACTGTGCAGAGCGAGTTGTTTCTTAGCTTCCCAAAGAGCTGGAAGCAAGATGCTGTGGGGCCCAACTCGCCCTTTGGAAAGAAGCCTGCACGTTGTGCCTTTCAGCTCTAGGGCAATGTAGCACACACAGAGCAGGAGTCCTACTTCAGCCAGATCAGGCCTGCAAAGAAACTGCGTTTCACAGGCCTTTGGAAGAGATGTTCCCGGTACTCTGTAAGAGCACTGTGCAGAGCGAGTTGTTTCTTAGCTTCCCAAAGAGCTGGAAGCAAGATGCTGTGGGGCCCAACTCGCCCTTTGCAAAGAAGCCTGCACGTTGTGCCTTTCAGCTCTAGGGCAATGTAGCACACCCAGAGCAGAAGTCCTACTTCAGCCAGGTCAGGCCTGCAAAGAAACTGCGTTTCACAGGCCTTTGGAAGAGATGTTCCCAGTAGGCTGTAAGAGCACTGTGCAGAGCGAGTTGTTTCTTAGCTTCCCAAAGAGCTGGAAGCAAGATGCTGCGGGGCCCAACTCGCCCTTTGGAAAGAAGCCCGCACGTTGTGCCTCTCATCTCTAGGGCAATGTAGCACACCCAGAGCAGAAGTCCTACTTCAGCCAGATCAGTCCTGCAAAGAAACTGCGTTTGACAGGCCTTTGGAAGAGATGTTCCCGGGAGGCTGTAAGAGCACTGTGCAGAGCGAGTTGTTTCTTAGCTTCCCAAAGAGCTGCAAGCAAGATGCTGTGGGGCCCAACTCGCCCTTTGGAAAGAAGCCTGCAAGTTGTGCCTTTCAGCTCTAGGGCAATGTAGCACACCCAGAGCAGAAGTGCTACTTCAGCCAGATCAGGCCTGCAAAGAAACTGCGTTTCACAGGCCTTTAGAAGAGATGTTCCCGGTAGGCTGTAAGAGCACTGTGCAGAGCGAGTTGTTTCTTAGCTTCCCAAAGAGCTGGAAGCAAGATGCTGTGGGGCCCAACTCGCCCTTTGGAAAGAAGCCAGCACGTTGTGCCTTTCAGCTCTAGGGCAATGTAGCACACCCAGAGCAGAAGTCCTACTTCAGCCAGATCAGGCCTGCAAAGAATCTGCGTTTCACAGGCCTTTGGAAGAGATGTTCCCGGTAGGCTGTAAGAGCACTGTGCAGAGCGAGTTGTTTCTTAGCTTCCCAAAGAGCTGGAAGCAAGATGCTGTGGGGCCCAACTCGCCCTTTGGAAAGAAGCCTGCACGTTGTGCCTTTCAGCTCTGGGGCAATGTAGCACACACAGAGCAGGAGTCCTACTTCAGCCAGATCAGGCCTGCAAAGAAACTGCGTTTCCCAGGCCTTTGGAAGAGATGTTCCCGGTAGGCTGTAAGAGCACTGTGCAGAGCGAGTTGTTTCTTAGCTTCCCAAAGAGCTGGAAGCAAGATGCTGTGGGGCCTAACTCGCCCTTTGGAAAGAAGCCTGCATGTTGTGCCTTTCAGCTCTAGGGCAAAGTAGCACACCCAGAGCAGAAGTCCTACTTCAGCCAGATCAGGCCTGCAAAGAAACTTCGTTTCACAGGCCTTTGGAAGAGATGTTCCCGGTAGGCTGTAAGAGCACTGTGCAGAGCGAGTTGTTTCTTAGCTTGCCAAAGAGCTGGAAGCAAGATGCTGTGCGGCCAACTCGCCCTTTGGAAAGAAGCCTGCACGTAGTGCCTTTCAGCTCTAGGGCAAAGTAGCACCCCAGAGCAGAAGTCCTACTTCAGCCAGATCAGGCCTGCAAAGAAACTGCGTTTCGCAGGCCTTTGGAATAGATGTTCCTCGTAGGCTGTAAGAGCACTGTGCAGAGCGAGTTGTTTCTTAGCTTCCCAAAGAGCTGGAAGCAAGCTCCTGTGGGCCCCAACTCGCCCTTTGGAAAGAAGCCTGCACGTTGTGCCTTTCAGCTCTAGGGCAAAGTAGCACACCCAGAGCAGAAGTCCTACTTCAGCCAGATCAGGCCTGCAAAGAAACTGCGTTTCACAGGCCTTTGGAAGAGATGTTCCCGGTAGGCTGTAAGAGCACTGTGCAGAGCGAGTTGTTTCTTAGCTTCCCAAAGAGCTGGAAGCAAGATGCTGTGGGGCCCAACTCGCCCTTTGGAAAGAAGCCTGCACGTTGTGCCTTTCAGCTCTAGGGCAAAGTAGCACACCCAGAGCAGAAGTCCTACTTCAGCCAGATCAGGCCTGCAAAGAAACTGCGTTTCACAGGCCTTTGGAAGAGATGTTCCCGGTAGGCTGTATGAGCACTGTGCAGAGCGAGTTGTTTCTTAGCTTCCCAAAGAGCTAGAAGCAAGATGCTGTGGGGCCCAACTCGCCCTTTGGAAAGAAGCCTGCACGTTGTGCCTTTGAGCTCTAGGGCAATGTAGCACACCCAGAGCAGAAGTCCTACTTCAGCCAGATCAGGCCTGCAAAGAAACTGCTTTTCACAGGCCTTTGGCAGAGATGTTCCCGGTAGGCTGTAAGAGCACTGTGCAGAGCGAGTTGTTTCTTAGCTTCCCAAAGAGCTGGAAGCAAGATGCTGTGGGGCCCAACTCGCCCTTTGGAAAGAAGCCTGCACGTTGTGCCTTTCAGCTCTAGGGCAAAGTAGCACACCCAGAGCAGAAGTTCTACTTCAGCGAGATCAGGCCTGCAAAGAAACTGCTTTTCACAGACCTTTGGAAGAGATGTTCCCGGTAGGCTGTAAGAGCACTGTGCAGAGCGAGTTGTTTCTTAGCTTCCCAAAGATCTGGAAGCAAGATGCTGTGGGGCCCAACTCGCCCTTTGAAAGAAGCCTGCACGTTGTGCCTTTCAGCTCTAGGGCAATGTAGCACACCAAGAGGAGAAGTCCTACTTCAACCAGATCAGGCCTGCAAAGAAACTGCGTTTCACAGGCCTTTGGAAGACATGTTACCGGTAGGCTGTAAGAGCACTGTGCAGAGCGAGTTGATTCTTAGCTTCCCAAAGAGCTGGAAGCAAGATTCTGTGGGGCCCAACTCGCCCTTTGGAAAGAAGCGTGCACGTTGTGCCTTTCAGCTCTAGGCAATGTTGCACACGGTGAGCAGGAGTCCTACTTCAGCCAGATCAGGCCTGCAAAGAAACTGCGTTTCACAGGCCTTTGGAAGAGATGTTCCTGGTAGGCTCTAAGAGCACTGTGCAGAGCGAGTTGTTTCTTAGCTTCCCAAAGAGCTGGTAGCAAGATGCTGTGGGGCCCAACTCGCCCTTTGGAAAGAAGCCTGCAAGTTGTGACTTTCAGCTCAAGGGCAATGAAGCACACCCAGAGCAGAAGTCCTACTTCAGCCAGATCAGGCCTGCAAGGAAACTGCGTTTCACAGGCCTTTGGAAGAGATGTTCCCGGTAGGCTGTAAGAGCACTGTGCAGAGCGAGTTGTTTCTTAGCTTCCCAAAGAGCTGGAAGCAAGATGCTGTGGGGCCCAACTCGCCCTTTGGAAAGAAGCCTGCACGTTGTGCCGTTCAGCTCTAGGACAATGTAGCACACCCAGAGCAGGAGTCCTACTTCAGTCAGGTCAGGCCTGCAAAGAAACTGCGTTTCACAGGCCTTTGGAAGAGATGTTCCCGGTAGGCTGTAAGAGCACTGTGCAGAGCGAGTTGATTCTTAGCTTCCCAAAGAGCTGGAAGCAAGATGCTGTGGGGCCCAACTCGCCCTTTGGAAAGAAGCCTGCACGTTGTGCCTTTCAGCTCTAGGGCAATGTAGCACACCCAGAGCAGAAGTCCTACTTCAGCCAGATCAGGCCTGCAAAGAAACTGCGTTTCACAGGCCTTTGGAAGAGATGTTCCCGGTAGGCTGTAACAGCACTGTGCAGAGCGAGTTGTTTCTTAGCTTCCCAAAGAGCTGGAAGCAAGATGCTGTGGGGCCCAACTCGCCCTTGGAAAGAAGCCTGCATGTTGTGCCTTTCAGCTCTAGGGCAATGTAGCACACCCAGAGCAGAAGTGCTGCTTCAGCCAGATCAGGCCTGCAAAGAAACTGCGTTTCACAGGCCTTTGGAAGAGATGTTCCCGGTAGGCTGTAAGAGCACTGTGCAGAGCGAGTTGTTTCTTAGCTTCCCAAAGAGCTGGAAGCAAGATGCTGTGGGGCCGAACTCGCCCTTTGGAAAGAAGCCAGCACGTTGTCCCTTTCAGCTCTAGGGCAATGTAGCACACCCAGAGCAGAAGTCCTACTTCAGCCAGATCAGGCCTGCAAAGAATCTGCGTTTCACAGGCCTTTGGAAGAGATGTTCCCGGTAGGCTGTAAGAGCACTGTGCAGAGCGAGTTGTTTCTTAGCTTCCCAAAGAGCTGGAAGCAAGATGCTGTGGGGCCCAACTCGCCCTTTGGAAAGAAGCCTGCACGTTGTGCCTTTCAGCTCTAGGGCAATGTAGCACACACAGAGCAGGAGTCCTACTTCAGCCAGATCAGGCCTGCAAAGAAACTGCGTTTCACAGGCCTTTGGAAGAGATGTTCCCGGTAGGCTGTAAGAGCACTGTGCAGAGCGAGTTGTTTCTTAGCTTCCCAAAGAGCTGGAAGCAAGATGCTGTGGGGCCCAACTCGCCCTTTGCAAAGAAGCCTGCACGTTGTGACTTTCAGCTCTAGGGCAATGTAGCACACCCAGAGCAGAAGTCCTACTTCAGCCAGGTCAGGCCTGCAAAGAAACTGCGTTTCACAGGCCTTTGGAAGAGATGTTCCCGGTAGGCTGTAAGAGCACTGTGCAGAGCGAGTTGTTTCTTAGCTTCCCAAAGAGCTGGAAGCAAGATGCTGCGGGGCCCAACTCGCCCTTTGGAAAGAAGCCTGCACGTTGTGCCTTTCAGCTCTAGGGCAATGTAGCGCACCCAGAGCAGAAGTGCTACTTCAGCCAGATAAGGCCTGCAAAGAAACTGCGTTTCACAGGCCTTTAGAAGAGATGTTCCCGGTAGGCTGTAAGAGCACTGTGCAGAGCGAGTTGTTTCTTAGCTTCCCAAAGAGCTGGAAGCAAGATGCTGTGGGGCCCAACTCGCCCTTTGGAAAGAAGCCAGCACGTTGTGCCTTTCAGCTCTAGGGCAATGTAGCACACCCAGAGCAGAAGTCCTACTTCAGCCAGATCAGGCCTGCAAAGAAACTGCGTTTCACAGGCCTTTGGAAGAGATCTTCCCGGTAGGCTGTAAGAGCACTGTGCAGAGCGAGTTGTTTCTTAGCTTCCCAAAGAGCTGGAAGCAAGATACTGTGGGGCCCAACTCGCCCTTTGGAAAGAAGCCTGCACGTTGTGCCTTTCAGCTCTAGGGCAATGTAGCACACCCAGAGCAGGAGTCCTACTTCAGCCAGATCAGGCCTGCAAAGAAACTGCGTTTCACAGGCCTTTGGAAGAGATGTTCCCGGTAGGCTGTAAGAGCACTGTGCAGAGCGAGTTGTTTCTTAGCTTCCCAAAGATCTGGAAGCAAGATGCTGTGGGGCCCAACTCGCCCTTTGAAAGAAGCCTGCACGTTGTGCCTTTCAACTCTAGGCAATGTAGCACACCTAGAGCAGAAGTCCTACTTCAGCCAGATCAGGCCTGCAAAGAGACTGAGTTTCACAGGCCTTTGGAAGAGATGTTCCCGGTAGGCTGTAAGAGCACTGTGCAGAGCGAGTTGTTTCTTAGCTTCCCAAAGAGCTGGAAGCAAGATGCTGTGGGGCCCAACTCGCCCTTTGGAAAGAAGCCTGCACGTTGTGCCTTTCAGCTCTAGGGCAATGTAGCACACCCAGAGCAGAAGTCCTACTTCAGCCAGATCAGGCCTGCAAAGAAAGTGCATTTCACAGGCCTTTGGAAGAGATGTTCCCGGTAGGCTGTAAGAGCACTGTGCAGAGCGAGTTGTTTCTTAGCTTCCCAAAGAGCTGGAAGCAAGATGCTGTGGGGCCCAACTCGCCCTTTGGAAAGAAGCCTGCACGTTGTGCCTTTCAGCTCTAGGGCAATGTAGCACACCCAGAGCAGAAGTCCTACTTCAGTCAGATCAGGCCTGCAAAGAAACTGCGTTTGACAGGCCTTTGGAAGAGATGTTCCCGGGAGGCTGTAAGAGCACTGTGCAGAGCGAGTTGTTTCTTAGCTTCCCAAAGAGCTGGTAGCAAGATGCTGTGGGGCCCATCTCGCCCTTTGGAAAGAAGCCCGCAAGTTGTGCCTTTCAGCTCAAGGGCAATGTAGCACACCCAGAGCAGAAGTCCTACTTCAGCCAGATCAGGCCTGCAAGGAAACTGTGTTTCACAGGCCTTTGGAAGAGATGTTCCCGGTAGGCTGTAAGAGCACTGTGCAGAGCGAGTTGTTTCTTAGCTTCCCAAAGAGCTGGAAGCAAGATGCTGTGGGGCCCAACTCGCCCTTTGGAAAGAAGCCTGCACGTTGTGCCTTTCAGCTCTAGGGCAATGTAGCACACACAGAGCAGGAGTCCTACTTCAGCCAGATCAGGCCTGCAAAGAAACTGCGTTTCACAGGCCTTTGGAAGAGATGTTCCCGGTACTCTGTAAGAGCACTGTGCAGAGCGAGTTGTTTCTTAGCTTCCCAAAGAGCTGGAAGCAAGATGCTGTGGGGCCCAACTCACCCTTTGCAAAGAAGCCTGCACGTTGTGCCTTTCAGCTCTAGGGCAATGTAGCACACCCAGAGCAGAAGGCCTACTTCAGCCAGGTCAGGCCTGCAAAGAAACTGCGTTTCACAGGCCTTTGGAAGAGATGTTCCCGGTAGGCTGTAAGAGCACTGTGCAGAGCGAGTTGTTTCTTAGCTTCCCAAAGAGCTGGAAGCAAGATGCTGTGGGGCCCAACTCGTCCTCTGGAAAGAAGCGTGCACGTTGTGCCTTTCAGCACTAGGCAATGTTGCACACCCAGAGCAGGAGTCCTACTTCAGCCAGATAAGGCCTGCAAAGAAACTGCGTTTCACAGGCCTTTGGCAGAGATGTTCCCTGTAGGCTGTAAGAGCACTGTGCAGAGCGAGTTGTTTCTTAGCTTCCCAAAGAGCTGGAAGCAAGATGCTGTGGGGCCCAACTCGCCCTTTGGAAAGAAGCCTGCACGTTGTGCCTTTCAGCTCTAGGACAATGTAGCACCCCCAGAGCAGGAGTCCTACTTCAGCCAGATCAGGCCTGCAAAGAAACTGCGTTTCACAGGCCATTGGAAGAGATGTTCCCGGTAGGCTGTAAGAGCACTGTGCAGAGCGAGTTGTTTCTTAGCTTCCCAAAGATCTGGAAGCAAGATGCTGTGGGGCCCAACTCGCCCTTGGAAAGAAGCCTGCACGTTGTGCCTTTCAGCTCTAGGCAATGTAGCACACCCAGAGCAGAAGTCCTACTTCAACCAGATCAGGCCTGCAAAGAAACTGCGTTTCACAGGCCTTTGGAAGAGATGTTCCCGGTAGGCTGTAAGAGCACTGTGCAGAGCGAGTTGTTTCTTAGCTTCCCAAAGAGCTGCAAGCAAGATGCTGTGGGGCCCAACTCGCCCTTTGGAAAGAAGCCTGCACGTTGTGCCTTTCAGGTCTAGGGCAATGTAGCACACCCAGAGCAGAAGTGCTACTTCAGCCAGATCAGGCCTGCAAAGAAACTGCGTTTCACAGGCCTTTAGAAGAGATGTTCCCGGTAGGCTGTAAGAGCACTGTGCAGAGCGAGTTGTTTCTTAGCTTCCCAAAGAGCTGGAAGCAAGATGCTGTGGGGCCGAACTCGCCCTTTGGAAAGAAGCCAGCACGTTGTGCCTTTCAGCTCTAGGGCAATGTAGCACACCCAGAGCAGAAGTCCTACTTCAGCCAGATCAGGCCTGCAAAGAATCTGCGTTTCACAGGCCTTTGGAAGAGATGTTCCCGGTAGGCTGTAAGAGCACTGTGCAGAGCGTGTTTTTTCTTAGCTTCCCAAAGAGCTGGAAGCAAGATGCTGTGGGGCCCAACTCGCCCTTTGGAAAGAAGCCTGCACGTTGTGCCTTTCAGCTCTAGGGCAATGTAGCACACACAGAGCAGGAGTCCTACTTCAGCCAGATCAGGCCTGCAAAGAAACTGCGTTTCACAGGCCTTTGGAAGAGATGTTCCCGGTAGGCTGTAAGAGCACTGTGCAGAGCGAGTTGTTTCTTAGCTTCCCAAAGAGCTGGAAGCAAGATGCTGTGGGGCCCAACTCGCCCTTTGCAACGAAGCCTGCACGTTGTGACTTTCAGCTATAGGTCAATGTAGCACACCCAGAGCAGAAGTCCTACTTCAGCCAGGTCAGGCCTGCAAAGAAACTGCGTTTCACAGGCCTTTGGAAGAGATGTTCCCGGTAGGCTGTAAGAGCACTGTGCAGAGCGAGTTGTTTCTTAGCTTCCCAAAGAGCTGGAAGCAAGATGCTGTGGGGCCCAACTCGTACTTTGGAAAGAAGCGTGCACGTTGTGCCTTTCAGCACTAGGCAATGTTGCACACCCAGAGCAGGAGTCCTACTTCAGCCAGATCAGGCCTGCAAAGAAACTGCGTTTCACAAGCCTTTGGAAGAGATGTTCCCGGTAGGCTGTAAGAGCACTGTGCAGAGCGAGTTGTTTCTTAGCTTCCCAAAGTGCTGGAAGCAAGATGCTGTGGGGCCCAACTCGCCCTTTGGAAAGAAGCCTGCACGTTGTGCCTTTCAGCTCTAGGGCAATGTAGCACACCCAGAGCAGAAGTCCTACTTCAGCCAGATCAGGCCTGCAAAGAAACTGCGTTTGACAGGCCTTTGGAAGAGACGTTCCCGGGAGGCTGTAAGAGCACTGTGCAGAGCGAGTTGTTTCTTAGCTTCCCAAAGAGCTGGTAGCAAGATGCTGTGGGGCCCAACTCGCCCTTTGGAAAGAAGCCTGCAAGTTGTGCCTTTCAGCTCAAGGGCAATGTAGCACACCCAGAGCAGAAGTCCTACTTCAGCCAGATCAGGCCTGCAAGGAAACTGCGTTTCACAGGCCTTTGGAAGAGATGTTCCCGGTAGGCTGTAAGAGCACTGTGCAGAGCGAGTTGTTTCTTAGCTTCCCAAAGAGCTGGAAGCAAGATGCTGTGGGGCCCAACTCGCCCTTTGGAAAGAAGCCTGCACGTTGTGCCTTTCAGCTCTAGGGCAATGTAGCACACACAGAGCAGCAGTCCAACTTCAGCCAGATCAGGCCTGCAAAGAAACTGCGTTTCACAGGCCTTTGGAAGAGATGTTCCCGGTACTCTGTAAGAGCACTGTGCAGAGCGAGTTGTTTCTTAGCTTCCCAAAGAGCTGGAAGCAAGATGCTGTGGGGCCCAACTCGTCCTTTGGAAAGAAGCGTGCACGTTGTGCCTTTCAGCTCTAGGGCAAAGTAGCACACCCAGAGCAGAAGTCCTACTTCAGCCAGATCAGGCCTGCAAAGAAACTGCGTTTCACAGGCCTTTAGAAGACATGTTCCCGGTAGGCTGTAAGAGCACTGTGCAGAGCGAGATGTTTCTTAGCTTCCCAAAGAGCTGGAAGCAAGATGCTGTGGGGCCCAACTCGCCCTTTGGAAAGAAGCCTGCACGTTGTGCCTTTCTGCTCTAGGGCAATGTAGCACACCCAGAGCAGGAGTCCTACTTCAGCCAGATCAGGCCTGCAAAGAAACCGCGTTTCACAGGCCTTTGGAAGAGATGTTCCCGGTAGGCTGTAAGAGCACTGTGCAGAGCGAGTTGTTTCTTAGCTTCCCAAAGAGCTGGAAGCAAGAGGCTGTGGGGCCCAACTCGACCTTTGGAAAGAAGCCTGCACGTTGTGCCTTTCAGCTCTAGGGCAATGCCACACACTCAGAGCAGAAGTTCTACTTCAAGCAGATCACGCCTGCAAAGAAGCTGCGTTTCACATGCCTTTGGAAGAGATGTTCCCGGTAGGCTGTAAGAGCACTATGAAGAGCGAGTTGTTTCTTAGCTTCCCAAAGAGCTGGAAGCAAGATGCTGTGGGGCCCAACTCGCCCTTTGGAAAGAATCCTGCACGTTGTGCCTTTCAGCTCTAGGGCAATGTAGCACACCCAGAGCAGAAGTCTTACTTCAGCCAGATCAGGCCTGCAAAGAAATTGCATTTCTCAGGCCTTTGGAAGAGATGTTCCCGGTAGGCTGTAAGAGCACTGTGCAGAGCGAGTTGTTTCTTAGCTTCCCAAAGAGCTGGAAGCAAGATGCTGTGGGGCCCAACTCGCCCTTTGGAAAGAAGCCTGCACGTTGTGCCTTTCAGCTCTAGGGCAATGTAGCACACCCAGAGCAGGAGTCCTACTTCAGCCAGATCAGGCCTGCAAAGAAACTGCGTTTCACAGGCCTTTGGAAGAGATTTTCCCGGTAGGCTGTAAGAGCGCTGTGCAGAGCGAGTTGTTTCTTAGCTTCCCAAAGAGCTGGAAGCAAGCTGCTGTGGGGCCCAACTCGCCCTTTGGAAAGAAGCCTGCACGTTGTGCCTTTCAGCTCTAGGGCAAAGTAGCACACCCAGAGCAGAAGTCCTACTTCAGCCAGATCAGGCCTGCAAAGAAACTGCGTTTCACAGGCCTTTAGAAGACATGTTCCCAGTAGGCTGTAAGAGCACTGTGCAGAGCGAGATGTTTCTTAGCTTCCCAAAGAGCTGGAAGCAAGATGCTCTGGGGCCCAACTCGCCCTTTGGAAAGAAGCCTGCACGTTGTGCCTTTCTGCTCTAGGGCAATGTAGCACACCCAGAGCAGGAGTCCTACTTCAGCCAGATCAGGCCTGCAAAGAAACTGCGTTTCACAGGCCTTTGGAAGAGATGTTCCCGGTAGGCTGTAAGAGAACTGTGCAGAGCGAGTTGTTTCTTAGCTTCCCAAAGAGCTGGAAGCAAGATGCTGTGGGGCCCAACTCGCCCTTTGGAAAGAAGCCTGCACGTTGTGCCTTTCAGCTCTAGGGCAATGCCGCACACTCAGAGCAGAAGTTCTACTTCAAGCAGATCACGCCTGCAAAGAAGCTGCGTTTCACATGCCTTTGGAAGAGATGTTCCCGGTAGGCTGTAAGAGCACTATGCAGAGCGAGTTGTTTCTTAGCTTCCCAAAGAGCTGGAAGCAAGATGCTGTGGGGCCCAACTCGCCCTTTGGAAAGAAGCCTGCACGTTGTGCCTTTCAGCTCTAGGGCAATGTAGCACACCCAGAGCAGGAGTCCTACTTCAGCCAGATCAGGCCTGCAAAGAAACTGCGTTTCACAGGCCTTTGGAAGAGATTTTCCCGGTAGGCTGTAAGAGCACTGTGCAGAGCGAGTTGTTTCTTAGCTTCCCAAAGAGCTGGAAGCAAGATGCTGTGGGGCCCAACTCGCCCTTTGGAAAGAAGCCTGCACGTTGTGCCTTTCAGAGCTAGGGCAAAGTAGCACACCCAGAGCAGAAGTCCTACTTCAGCCAGATTAGGCCTGCAAAGAAACTGCGTTTCACAGGCCTTTGGAAGACATGTTCCCGGTAGGGTGTAAGAGCACTGTGCAGAGCGAGTTGTTTCTTAGCTTCCCAAAGAGCTGGAAGCAAGCTGCTGTGGGGCCCAACTCGCCCTTTGGAAAGAAGCCTGCACGTTGTGCCTTTCAGCTCTAGGGCAAAGTAGCACACCCAGAGCAGAAGTCCTACTTCAGCCAGATCAGGCCTGCAAAGAAACTGCGTTTCACAGGCCTTTGGAAGAGATGTTCCCGGTAGGCCGTAAGAGCACTGTGCAGAGCGAGTTGTTTCTTAGCTTCCCAAAGAGCTGGAAGCAAGCTGCTGTGCGGCCCATCTCGCCCTTTGGAAAGAAGCCTGTACGTTGTGCCTTTCAGCTCTAGGGCAAAGTAGCACACCCAGAGCAGAAGTCCTACTTCAGCCAGATCAGGCCTGCAAACAAACTGCGTTTCACAGGCCTTTGGAAGAGATGTTCCCACTAGGCTGTAAGAGCACTGTGCAGAGCGAGTTGTTTCTTAGCTTCCCAAAGAGATGGAAGCAAGATGCTGTGGGGCCCAACTCGCCCTTTGGAAAGAAGCCTGCACGTTGTGCCTTTCAGCTCTAGGGCAAAGTAGCACACCCAGAGCAGAAGTCCTACTTCAGCCAGATCAGGCCTGCAAAGAAACTGCGTTTCACAGGCCTTTAGAAGACATGTTCCCGGTAGGCTGTAAGAGCACTGTGCAGAGCGAGATGTTTCTTAGCTTCCCAAAGAGCTGGAAGCAAGATGCTCTGGGGCCCAACTCGCCCTTTGGAAAGAAGCCTGCACGTTGTGCCTTTCTGCTCTAGGGCAATGTAGCACACCCAGAGCAGGAGTCCTACTTCAGCCAGATCAGGCCTGCAAAGAAACTGCGTTTCACAGGCCTTTGGAAGAGATGTTCCCGGTAGGCTGTAAGAGCACTGTGCAGAGCGAGTTGTTTCTTAGATTCCCAAAGAGCTGGAAGCAAGATGCTGTGGGGCCCAACTCGCCCTTTGGAAAGAAGCCTGCACGTTGTGCCTTTCAGCTCTCGGGCAATGCCGCACACTCAGAGCAGAAGTTCTACTTCAAGCAGATCACGCCTGCAAAGAAGCTGCGTTTCACATGCCTTTGGAAGAGATGTTCCCGGTAGGCTGTAAGAGCACTATGCAGAGCGAGTTGTTTCTTAGCTTCCCAAAGAGCTGGAAGCAAGATGCTGTGGGGCCCAACTCGCCCTTTGGAAAGAAGCCTGCACGTTGTGCCTTTCAGCTCTAGGGCAATGTAGCACACCCAGAGCAGGAGTCCTACTTCAGCCAGATCAGGCCTGCAAAGAAACTGCTTTTCACAGGCCTTTGGAAGAGATTTTCCCGGTAGGCTGTAAGAGCACTGTGCAGAGCGAGTTGTTTCTTAGCTTCCCAAAGAGCTGGAAGCAAGATGCTGTGGGGCCCAACTCGCCCTTTGGAAAGAAGCCTGCACGTTGTGCCTTTCAGAGCTAGGGCAAAGTAGCACACCCAGAGCAGAAGTCCTACTTCAGCCAGATTAGGCCTGCAAAGAAACTGCGTTTCACAGGCCTTTGGAAGACATGTTCCCGGTAGGCTGTAAGAGCACTGTGCAGAGCGAGTTGTTTCTTAGCTTCCCAAAGAGCTGGAAGCAAGCTGCTGTGGGGCCCAACTCGCCCTTTGGAAAGAAGCCTGCACGTTGTGCCTTTCAGCTCTAGGGCAAAGTAGCACACCCAGAGCAGAAGTCCTACTTCAGCCAGATCAGGCCTGCAAAGAAACTGCGTTTCACAGGCCTTTGGAAGAGATGTTCCCGGTAGGCCGTAAGAGCACTGTGCAGAGCGAGTTGTTTCTTAGCTTCCCAAAGAGCTGGAAGCAAGCTGCTGTGCGGCCCATCTCGCCCTTTGGAAAGAAGCCTGCACGTTGTGCCTTTCAGCTCTAGGGCAAAGTAGCACACCCAGAACAGAAGTCCTACTTCAGCCAGATCAGGCCTGCAAAGAAACTGCGTTTCACAGGCCTTTGGAAGAGATGTTCCCGGTAGGCTGTAAGAGCACTGTGCAGAGCGAGTTGTTTCTTAGCTTCCCAAAGAGCTGGAAGCAAGATGCTGTGGGGCCCAACTCGCCCTTTGGAAAGAAGCCTGCACGTTGTGCCTTTCAGCTCTAGGGCAAAGTAGCACACCCAGAGCAGAAGTCCTACTTCAGCCAGATCTGGCCTGCAAAGAAACTGCGTTTCACAGGCCTTTGGAAGAGATGTTCCCGGTAGGCTGTAAGAGCACTGTGCAGAGCGAGTTGTTTCTTAGATTCCCAAAGAGCTAGAAGCAAGATGCTGTGGGGCCCAACTCGCCCTTTGGAAAGAAGCCTGCACGTTGTGCCTTTCAGCTCTAGGGCAAAGTAGCACACCCAGAGCAGAAGTCCTACTTCAGCCAGATCAGGCCTGCAAAGAAACTGCGTTTCCCAGGCCTTTGGAAGAGATGTTCCCGGTAGGCTGTAAGAGCACTGTGCAGAGCGAGTTGTTTCTTAGCTTCCCAAAGAGCTGGAAGCAAGATGCTGTGGGGCCCAACTCGCCCTTTGGAAAGAAGCCTGCACGTTGTGCCTTTCAGCTCTAGGGCAAAGTAGCACACCCAGAGCAGAAGTCCTACTTCAGCCAGATCTGGCCTGCAAAGAAACTGCGTTTCACAGGCCTTTGGAAGAGATGTTCCCGGTAGGCTGTAAGAGCACTGTGCAGAGCGAGTTGTTTCTTAGATTCCCAAAGAGCTAGAAGCAAGATGCTGTGGGGCCCAACTCGCCCTTTGGAAAGAAGCCTGCACGTTGTGCCTTTCAGCTCTAGGGCAAAGTAGCACACCCAGAGCAGAAGTCCTACTTCAGCCAGATCAGGCCTGCAAAGAAACTGCGTTTCCCAGGCCTTTGGAAGAGATGTTCCCGGTAGGCTGTAAGAGCACTGTGCAGAGCGAGTTGTTTCTTAGCTTCCCAAAGAGCTGGAAGCAAGATGCTGTGGGGCCCAACTCGCCCTTTGGAAAGAAGCCTGCACGTTGTGCCTTTCAGCTCTAGGGCAAAGTAGCACACCCAGAGCAGAAGTCCTACTTCAGCCAGATCAGGCCTGCAAAGAAACTGCGTTTCACAGGCCTTTGGAAGAGATTTTCCCGGTAGGCTTTAAGAGCACTGTGCAGAGCGAGTTGTTTCTTAGCTTGCCAAAGAGCTGGAAGCAAGATGCTGTGCGGCCAACTCGCCCTTTGGAAAGAAGCCTGCACGTTGTGCCTTTCAGCTCTAGGGCAAAGTAGCACACCCAGAGCAGAAGTCCCACTTCAGCCAGATCAGGCCTGCAAAGAATCTGCGTTTCACAGGCCTTTGGAAGAGATGTTCCCACTAGGCTGTAAGAGCACTGTGCAGAGCGAGTTGTTTCTTAGCTTCCCAAAGAGCTGGAAGCAAGCTGCTGTGGGGCCCAACTCGCCCTTTGGAAAGAAGCCTGCACGTTGTGCCTTTCAGCTCTAGGGCAAAGTAGCACACCCAGAGCAGAAGTCCTACTTCAGCCAGATCAGGCCTGCAAAGAAACTGCGTTTCACAGGCCTTTGGAAGAGATGTTCCCGGTAGGCTGTAAGAGCACTGTGCAGAGCGAGTTGTTTCTTTGCTTCCCAAAGAGCTGGAAGCAAGATGCTGTGGGGCCCATCTCGCCCTTTGGAAAGAAGCCTGCACGTTGTGCCTTTCAGCTCTAGGGCAAAGTAGCACACCCAGAGCAGAAGTCCTACTTCAGCCAGATCTGGCCTGCAAAGAAACTGCGTTTCACAGGCCTTTGGAAGAGATGTTCCCGGTAGGCTGTAAGAGCACTGTGCAGAGCGAGTTGTTTCTTAGATTCCCAAAGAGCTAGAAGTAAGATGCTGTGGGGCCCAACTCGCCCTTTGGAGAGAAGCCTGCACGTTGTGCCTTTCAGCTCTAGGGCAATGTAGCACACCCAGAGCAGGAGTCCTACTTCAGCCAGATCAGGCCTGCAAAGAAACTGCGTTTCACAGGCCTTTGGAAGAGATTTTCCCGGTAGGCTGTAAGAGCACTGTGCAGAGCGAGTTGTTTCTTAGCTTCCCAAAGAGCTACAAGCAAGATGCTGTGGGGCCCAACTCGCCCTTTGGAAAGAAGCCTGCACGTTGTGCCTTTCAGCTCTAGGGCAAAGTAGCACACCCAGAGCAGAAGTCCTACTTCAGCCAGATCAGGCCTGCAAACAAACTGCGTTTCACAGGCCTTTGGAAGAGATGTTCCCACTAGGCTGTAAGAGCACTGTGCATAGCGAGCTGTTTCTCAGCTTCCCAAAGAGCTAGAAGCAAGCTGCTGTGGGGCCCAACTCGCCCTTTGGAAAGAAGCCTGCACGTTGTGCCTTTTAGCTCTAGGGCAAAGTAGCACACCCAGAGCAGAAGTCCTAATACAGCCAGATCAGGCCTGCAAAGAAACTGCGTTTCACAGGCCTTTGGAAGAGATGTTCCCGGTAGGCTGTAAGAGCACTGTGCAGAGCGAGTTGTTTCTTAGCTTCCCAAAGAGCTGGAAGCAAGCTGCTGTGGGGCCCAACTCGCCCTTTGGAAAGAAGCCTGCACGTTGTGCCTTTCAGCTCTAGGGCAATGTAGCACACCCAGAGCAGAAGTCCTACTTCAGCCAGATCAGGCCTGCAAAGAAACTGCGTTTCACAGGCCTTTGGAAGACATGTTCCCGGTAGGCCGTAAGAGCACTGTGCAGAGCGAGTTGTTTCTTAGTTTCCCAAAGAGCTGGAAGCTAGCTGCTGTGGGGCCCAACTCGCCCTTTGGAAAGAAGCCTGCACGTTGTGCCTTTCAGCTCTAGGGCAAAGTAGCACACCCAGAGCAGAAGTCCTACTTCAGCCAGATCAGGCCTGCAAAGAAACTGCGTTTCACAGGCCTTTGGAGGAGATGTTCCCGGTAGGCCGTAAGAGCACTGTGCAGAGCGAGTTGTTTCTTAGCTTCCCAAAGAGCTGGAAGCAAGCTGCTGTGGGGCCCAACTCGCCCTTTGGAAAGAAGCCTGCACGTTGTGCCTTTCAGCTCTAGGGCAAAGTAGCACACCCAGAGCAGAAGTCCTACTTCAGCCAGATCAGGCCTGCAAAGAAACTGCGTTTCACAGGCCTTTGGAAGAGATGTTCCCGGTAGGCTGTAAGAGCACTGTGCAGAGCGAGTTGTTTCTTAGCTTGCCAAAGAGCTGGAAGCAAGATGCTGTGGGGCCCAACTCGCCCATTGGAAAGAAGCCTGCACGTTGTGCCTTTCAGCTCTAGGGCAAAGTAGCACACCCAGAGCAGAAGTCCTACTTCAGCCAGATCTGGCCTGCAAAGAAACTGCGTTTCACAGGCCTTTGGAAGAGATGTTCCCGGTAGGCTGTAAGAGCACTGTGCAGAGCGAGTTGTTTCTTAGATTCCCAAAGAGCTAGAAGCAAGATGCTGTGGGGCCCAACTCGCCCTTTGGAAAGAAGCCTGCACGTTGTGCCTTTCAGCTCTAGGGCAAAGTAGCACACCCAGAGCAGAAGTCCTACTTCAGCCAGATCAGGCCTGCAAAGAAACTGCGTTTCACAGGCCTTTGGAAGAGATGTTCCCGGTAGGCTGTAAGAGCACTGTGCAGAGCGAGTTGTTTCTTAGCTTCCCAAAGAGCTGGAAGCAAGATGCTGTGGGGCCCAACTCGCCCTTTGGAAAGAAGCCTGCACGTTGTGCCTTTCAGCTCTAGGGCAAAGTAGCACACCCAGAGCAGAAGTCCTACTTCAGCCAGATCAGGCCTGCAAAGAAACTGCGTTTCACAGGCCTTTGGAAGAGATGTTCCCGGTAGGCTGTAAGAGCACTGTGCAGAGCGAGTTGTTTCTTAGCTTCCCAAAGAGCTGGAAGCAAGCTGCTGTGGGGCCCAACTCGCCCTTTGGAAAGAAGCCTGCACGTTGTGCCTTTCAGCTCTAGGGCAAAGTAGCACACCCACAGCAGAAGTCCTACTGCAGCCAGATCAGGCCTGCAAAGAAACTGCGTTTCACAGGCCTTTGGAAGAGATGTTCCCACTAGGCTGTAAGAGCACTGTGCAGAGCGAGTTGTTTCCTAGCTTCCCAAAGAGCTGGAAGCAAGATGCTGTGGAGCCCAACTCGCCCTTTGGAAAGAAGCCTGCACGTTGTGCCTTTCAGCTCTAGGGCAAAGTAGCACACCCAGAGCAGAAGTCCTACTTCAGCCAGATCAGGCCTGCAAAGAAACTGCGTGTCCCAGGCCTTTGGAAGAGATGTTCCCGGTAGGCTGTAAGAGCACTGTGCAGAGCGAGTTGTTTCTTAGCTTCCCAAAGAGCTGGAAGCAAGCTGCTGTGGGGCCCAACTCGCCCTTTGGAAAGAAGCCTGCACGTTGTGCCTTTCAGCTCTAGGGCAAAGTAGCACACCCAGAGCAGAAGTCCTACTTCAGCCAGATCAGGCCTGCAAAGAAACTGCGTTTCACAGGCCTTTGGAAGAGATGTTCCCGGTAGGCTGTAAGAGCACTGTGCAGAGCGAGTTGTTTCTTAGCTTGCCAAAGAGCTGGAAGCAAGATGCTGTGCGGCCAACTCGCCCTTTGGAAAGAAGCCTGCACGTTGTGCCTTTCAGCTCTAGGGCAAAGTAGCACACCCAGAGCAGAAGTCCTACTTCAGCCAGATCAGGCCTGCAAAGAAACTGCGTTTCACAGGCCTTTGGAAGAGATGTTCCCCGTAGGCTGTAAGAGCACTGTGCAGAGCGAGTTGTTTCTTAGCTTCCCAAAGAGCTGGAAGTAAGATGCTGTGGGGCCCAACTCGCCCTTTGGAAAGAAGCCTGCACGTTGTGCCTTTCAGCTCTAGGGCAAAGTAGCACACCCAGAGCAGAAGTCCTACTTCAGCCAGATCAGGCCTGTAAAGAAAATGCGTTTCACAGGCCTTTGGAAGAGATGTTCCCACTAGGCGGTAAGAGCACTGTGCAGAGCGAGTTGTTTCTTAGCTTCCCAAAGAGCTGGAAGCAAGCTGCTGTGGGGCCCAACTCGCCCTTTGGAAAGAAGCCTGCACGTTGTGCCTTTCAGCTCTAGGGCAAAGTAGCACACCCAGAGCAGAAGTCCTACTTCAGCCAGATCAGGCCTGCAAAGAAACTGCGTTTCACAGGCCTTTGGAAGAGATGTTCCCGGTAGGCGGTAAGAGCACTGTGCAGAGCGAGTTGTTTCTTAGCTTCCCAAAGAGCTGGAAGCAAGATGCTGTGCGGCCCAACTCGCCCTTTGGAAAGAAGCCTGCACGTTGTGCCTTTCAGCTCTAGGGCAAAGTAGCACACCCAGAGCAGAAGTCCTACTTCAGCCAGATCAGGCCTGCAAAGAAACTGCGTTTCACAGGCCTTTGGAAGAGATGTTCCCGGTAGGCTGTAAGAGCACTGTGCAGAGCGAGTTGTTTCTTAGCTTCCCAAAGAGCTGGAAGCAAGCTGCTGTGGGGCCCAACTCGCCCTTTGGAAAGAAGCCTGCACGTTGTGCCTTTCAGCTCTAGGGCAAAGTAGCACACCCAGAGCAGAAGTCCTACTTCAGCCAGATCAGGCCTGCAAAGAAACTGCGTTTCACAGGCCTTTGGAAGACATGTTCCCGGTAGGCTGTAAGAGCACTGTGCAGAGCGAGTTGCTTCTTAGCTTCCCAAAGAGCTGGAAGCAAGCTGCTGTGGGGCCCAACTCGCCCTTTGGAAAGAAGCCTGCACGTTGTGCCTTTCAGCTCTAGGGCAAAGTAGCACACCCAGAGCAGAAGTCCTACTTCAGCCAGATCAGGCCTGCAAAGAAACTGCGTTTCACAGGCCTTTGGAAGACATGTTCCCGGTAGGCCGTAAGAGCACTGTGCAGAGCGAGTTGTTTCTTAGCTTCCCAAAGAGCTGGAACAAAGCTGCTGTGGGGCCCAACTCGCCCTTTGGAAAGAAGCCTGCACGTTGTGCCTTTCAGCTCTAGGGCAAAGTAGCACACCCAGAGCAGAAGTCCTACTTCAGCCAGATCAGGCCTGCAAAGAAACTGCGTTTCACAGGCCTTTGGAAGAGATGTTCCCGGTAGGCCGTAAGAGCACTGTGCAGAGCGAGTTGTTTCTTAGCTTCCCAAAGAGCTGGAAGCAAGCTGCTGTGGGGCCCAACTCGCCCTTTGGAAAGAAGCCTGCACGTTGTGCCTTTCAGCTCTAGGGCAAAGTAGCACACCCAGAGCAGAAGTCCTACTTCAGCCAGATCAGGCCTGCAAAGAAACTGCGTTTCACAGGCCTTTGGAAGAGATGTTCCCGGGAGGCTGTAAGAGCACTGTGCAGAGCGAGTTGTTTCTTAGCTTCCCAAAGAGCTGGAAGCAAGATGCTGTGGGGCCCAACTCGCCCTTTGGAAAGAATCCTGCACGTTGTGCCTTTCAGCTCTAGGGCAAAGTAGCACACCCAGAGCAGAAGTCCTACTTCAGCCAGATCAGGCCTGCAAAGAAACTGCGTTTCACAGGCCTTTGGAAGAGATGTTCCCGGGAGGCTGTAAGAGCACTGTGCAGAGCGAGTTGTTTCTTAGCTTCCCAAAGAGCTGGAAGCAAGATGCTGTGGGGCCCAACTCGCCCTTTGGAAAGAAGCCTGCACGTTGTGCCTTTCAGCTCTAGGGCAAAGTAGCACACCCAGAGCAGAAGTCCTACTTCAGCCAGATCAGGCCTGCAAAGAAACTGCGTTTCACAGGCCTTTAGAAGACATGTTCCTGGTAGGCTGTAAGAGCACTGTGCAGAGCGAGATGTTTCTTAGCTTCCCAAAGAGCTGGAAGCAAGATGCTGTGGGGCCCAACTCGCCCTTTGGAAAGAAGCCTGCACGTTGTGCCTTTCTGCTCTAGGGCAATGTAGCACACCCACAGCAGGAGTCCTACTTCAGCCAGATCAGGCCTGCAAAGAAACTGCGTTTCACAGGCCTTTGGAAGAAATGTTCCCGGTAGGCTGTAAGAGCACTGTGCAGAGCGAGTTGTTTCTTAGCTTCCCAAAGAGCTGGAAGCAAGATGCTGTTGGGCCCAACTCGCCCTTTGGAAAGAAGCCTGCACGTTGTGCCTTTCAGCTCTAGGGCAATGCCGCACACTCAGAGCAGAAGTTCTACTTCAAGCAGATCACGCCTGCAAAGAAGCTGCGTTTCACATGCCTTTGGAAGAGATGTTCCCGGTAGGCTGTAAGAGCACTATGCAGAGCGAGTTGTTTCTTAGCTTCCCAAAGAGCTGGAAGCAAGATGCTGTGGGGCCCAACTCGCCCTTTGGAAAGAAGCCTGCACGTTGTGCCTTTCAGCTCTAGGGCAATGTAGCACACCCAGAGCAGAAGTCTTACTTCAGCCAGATCAGGCCTGCAAAGAAACTGCATTTCTCAGGCCTTTGGAAGAGATGTTCCCGGTAGGCTGTAAGAGCACTGTGCAGAGCGAGTTGTTTCTTAGCTTCCCAAAGAGCTGGAAGCAAGATGCTGTGGGGCCCAACTCGCCCTTTGGAAAGTAGCCTGCACGTTGTGCCTTTCAGCTCTAGGGCAAACTAGCACACCCAGAGCAGAAGTCCTACTTCAGCCAGATCAGGCCTGCAAAGAAACTGCGTTTCACAGGCCTTTGGAAGAGATGTTCCCGGTAGGCTGTAAGAGCACTGTGCAGAGCGAGTTGTTTCTTAGCTTCCCAAAGAGCTGGAAGCAAGATGCTGTGGGGCCCAACTCGCCCTTTGGAAAGAAGCCTGCACGTTGTGCCTTTCAGCTCTAGGGCAAAGTAGCACACCCAGAGCAGAAGTCCTACTTCAGCCAGATCAGGCCTGCAAAGAAACTGCGTTTCACAGGCCTTTGGAAGAGATGTTCCCGGTAGGCTGTAAGAGCACTGTGCAGAGCGAGTTGTTTCTTAGCTTCCCAAAGAGCTGGAAGCAAGCTGCTGTGGGGCCCAACTCGCCCTTTGGAAAGAAGCCTGCACGTTGTGCCTTTCAGCTCTAGGGCAAAGTAGCACACCCACAGCAGAAGTCCTACTGCAGCCAGATCAGGCCTGCAAAGAAACTGCGTTTCACAGGCCTTTGGAAGAGATGTTCCCACTAGGCTGTAAGAGCACTGTGCAGAGCGAGTTGTTTCCTAGCTTCCCAAAGAGCTGGAAGCAAGATGCTGTGGAGCCCAACTCGCCCTTTGGAAAGAAGCCTGCACGTTGTGCCTTTCAGCTCTAGGGCAAAGTAGCACACCCAGAGCAGAAGTCCTACTTCAGCCAGATCAGGCCTGCAAAGAAACTGCGTGTCCCAGGCCTTTGGAAGAGATGTTCCCGGTAGGCTGTAAGAGCACTGTGCAGAGCGAGTTGTTTCTTAGCTTCCCAAAGAGCTGGAAGCAAGCTGCTGTGGGGCCCAACTCGCCCTTTGGAAAGAAGCCTGCACGTTGTGCCTTTCAGCTCTAGGGCAAAGTAGCACACCCAGAGCAGAAGTCCTACTTCAGCCAGATCAGGCCTGCAAAGAAACTGCGTTTCACAGGCCTTTGGAAGAGATGTTCCCGGTAGGCTGTAAGAGCACTGTGCAGAGCGAGTTGTTTCTTAGCTTGCCAAAGAGCTGGAAGCAAGATGCTGTGCGGCCAACTCGCCCTTTGGAAAGAAGCCTGCACGTTGTGCCTTTCAGCTCTAGGGCAAAGTAGCACACCCAGAGCAGAAGTCCTACTTCAGCCAGATCAGGCCTGCAAAGAAACTGCGTTTCACAGGCCTTTGGAAGAGATGTTCCCCGTAGGCTGTAAGAGCACTGTGCAGAGCGAGTTGTTTCTTAGCTTCCCAAAGAGCTGGAAGTAAGATGCTGTGGGGCCCAACTCGCCCTTTGGAAAGAAGCCTGCACGTTGTGCCTTTCAGCTCTAGGGCAAAGTAGCACACCCAGAGCAGAAGTCCTACTTCAGCCAGATCAGGCCTGTAAAGAAAATGCGTTTCACAGGCCTTTGGAAGAGATGTTCCCACTAGGCGGTAAGAGCACTGTGCAGAGCGAGTTGTTTCTTAGCTTCCCAAAGAGCTGGAAGCAAGCTGCTGTGGGGCCCAACTCGCCCTTTGGAAAGAAGCCTGCACGTTGTGCCTTTCAGCTCTAGGGCAAAGTAGCACACCCAGAGCAGAAGTCCTACTTCAGCCAGATCAGGCCTGCAAAGAAACTGCGTTTCACAGGCCTTTGGAAGAGATGTTCCCGGTAGGCGGTAAGAGCACTGTGCAGAGCGAGTTGTTTCTTAGCTTCCCAAAGAGCTGGAAGCAAGATGCTGTGCGGCCCAACTCGCCCTTTGGAAAGAAGCCTGCACGTTGTGCCTTTCAGCTCTAGGGCAAAGTAGCACACCCAGAGCAGAAGTCCTACTTCAGCCAGATCAGGCCTGCAAAGAAACTGCGTTTCACAGGCCTTTGGAAGAGATGTTCCCGGTAGGCTGTAAGAGCACTGTGCAGAGCGAGTTGTTTCTTAGCTTCCCAAAGAGCTGGAAGCAAGCTGCTGTGGGGCCCAACTCGCCCTTTGGAAAGAAGCCTGCACGTTGTGCCTTTCAGCTCTAGGGCAAAGTAGCACACCCAGAGCAGAAGTCCTACTTCAGCCAGATCAGGCCTGCAAAGAAACTGCGTTTCACAGGCCTTTGGAAGACATGTTCCCGGTAGGCTGTAAGAGCACTGTGCAGAGCGAGTTGCTTCTTAGCTTCCCAAAGAGCTGGAAGCAAGCTGCTGTGGGGCCCAACTCGCCCTTTGGAAAGAAGCCTGCACGTTGTGCCTTTCAGCTCTAGGGCAAAGTAGCACACCCAGAGCAGAAGTCCTACTTCAGCCAGATCAGGCCTGCAAAGAAACTGCGTTTCACAGGCCTTTGGAAGACATGTTCCCGGTAGGCCGTAAGAGCACTGTGCAGAGCGAGTTGTTTCTTAGCTTCCCAAAGAGCTGGAACAAAGCTGCTGTGGGGCCCAACTCGCCCTTTGGAAAGAAGCCTGCACGTTGTGCCTTTCAGCTCTAGGGCAAAGTAGCACACCCAGAGCAGAAGTCCTACTTCAGCCAGATCAGGCCTGCAAAGAAACTGCGTTTCACAGGCCTTTGGAAGAGATGTTCCCGGTAGGCCGTAAGAGCACTGTGCAGAGCGAGTTGTTTCTTAGCTTCCCAAAGAGCTGGAAGCAAGCTGCTGTGGGGCCCAACTCGCCCTTTGGAAAGAAGCCTGCACGTTGTGCCTTTCAGCTCTAGGGCAAAGTAGCACACCCAGAGCAGAAGTCCTACTTCAGCCAGATCAGGCCTGCAAAGAAACTGCATTTCACAGGCCTTTGGAAGAGATGTTCCCGGGAGGCTGTAAGAGCACTGTGCAGAGCGAGTTGTTTCTTAGCTTCCCAAAGAGCTGGAAGCAAGATGCTGTGGGGCCCAACTCGCCCTTTGGAAAGAATCCTGCACGTTGTGCCTTTCAGCTCTAGGGCAAAGTAGCACACCCAGAGCAGAAGTCCTACTTCAGCCAGATCAGGCCTGCAAAGAAACTGCGTTTCACAGGCCTTTGGAAGAGATGTTCCCGGGAGGCTGTAAGAGCACTGTGCAGAGCGAGTTGTTTCTTAGCTTCCCAAAGAGCTGGAAGCAAGATGCTGTGGGGCCCAACTCGCCCTTTGGAAAGAAGCCTGCACGTTGTGCCTTTCAGCTCTAGGGCAAAGTAGCACACCCAGAGCAGAAGTCCTACTTCAGCCAGATCAGGCCTGCAAAGAAACTGCGTTTCACAGGCCTTTAGAAGACATGTTCCTGGTAGGCTGTAAGAGCACTGTGCAGAGCGAGATGTTTCTTAGCTTCCCAAAGAGCTGGAAGCAAGATGCTGTGGGGCCCAACTCGCCCTTTGGAAAGAAGCCTGCACGTTGTGCCTTTCTGCTCTAGGGCAATGTAGCACACCCACAGCAGGAGTCCTACTTCAGCCAGATCAGGCCTGCAAAGAAACTGCGTTTCACAGGCCTTTGGAAGAAATGTTCCCGGTAGGCTGTAAGAGCACTGTGCAGAGCGAGTTGTTTCTTAGCTTCCCAAAGAGCTGGAAGCAAGATGCTGTTGGGCCCAACTCGCCCTTTGGAAAGAAGCCTGCACGTTGTGCCTTTCAGCTCTAGGGCAATGCCGCACACTCAGAGCAGAAGTTCTACTTCAAGCAGATCACGCCTGCAAAGAAGCTGCGTTTCACATGCCTTTGGAAGAGATGTTCCCGGTAGGCTGTAAGAGCACTATGCAGAGCGAGTTGTTTCTTAGCTTCCCAAAGAGCTGGAAGCAAGATGCTGTGGGGCCCAACTCGCCCTTTGGAAAGAAGCCTGCACGTTGTGCCTTTCAGCTCTAGGGCAATGTAGCACACCCAGAGCAGAAGTCTTACTTCAGCCAGATCAGGCCTGCAAAGAAACTGCATTTCTCAGGCCTTTGGAAGAGATGTTCCCGGTAGGCTGTAAGAGCACTGTGCAGAGCGAGTTGTTTCTTAGCTTCCCAAAGAGCTGGAAGCAAGATGCTGTGGGGCCCAACTCGCCCTTTGGAAAGTAGCCTGCACGTTGTGCCTTTCAGCTCTAGGGCAAACTAGCACACCCAGAGCAGAAGTCCTACTTCAGCCAGATCAGGCCTGCAAAGAAACTGCGTTTCCCAGGCCTTTGG
Source organism: Equus caballus (assembly GCF_041296265.1). NCBI lineage: Eukaryota > Metazoa > Chordata > Mammalia > Perissodactyla > Equidae > Equus > Equus caballus. Next base: position 72,706,967 of record NC_091684.1, read on the forward strand.
AAGAGATGTTCCCGGTAGGCTGTAAGAGCACTGTGCAGAGCGAGTTGTTTCTTAGCTTCCCAAAGAGCTGGAAGCAAGATGCTGTGGGGCCCAACTCGCCCTTTGGAAAGAAGCCTGCACGTTGTGCCTTTCAGCTCTAGGGCAAAGTAGCACACCCAGAGCAGAAGTCCTACTTCAGCCAGATCAGGCCTGCAAAGAAACTGCGTTTCACAGGCCTTTGGAAGAGATGTTCCCGGTAGGCTGTAACAGCACTGTGCAGAGCGAGTTGTTACTTAGCTTCCCAAAGAGCTGGAAGCAAGATGCTGTGGGGCCCAACTCGCCCTTTGGAAAGAAGCCTGCACGTTGTGCCTTTCAGCTCTAGGGCAAAGTAGCACACCCAGAGCAGAAGTCCCACTTCAGCCAGATCAGGCCTGCAAAGAATCTGCGTTTCACAGGCCTTTGGAAGAGATGTTCCCACTAGGCTGTAAGAGCACTGTGCAGAGCGAGTTGTTTCTTAGCTTCCCAAAGAGCTGGAAGCAAGCTGCTGTGGGGCCCAACTCGCCCTTTGGAAAGAAGCCTGCACGTTGTGCCTTTCAGCTCTAGGGCAAAGTAGCACACCCAGAGCAGAAGTCCTACTTCAGCCAGATCAGGCCTGCAAAGAAACTGCGTTTCACAGGCCTTTGGAAGAGATGTTCCCGGTAGGCTGTAAGAGCACTGTGCAGAGCGAGTTGTTTCTTAGCTTGCCAAAGAGCTGGAAGCAAGATGCTGTGGGGCCCAACTCGCCCTTTGGAAAGAAGCCTGCACGTTGTGCCTTTCAGCTCTAGGGCAAAGTAGCACACCCAGAGCAGAAGTCCTACTTCAGCCAGATCAGTCCTGCAAAGAAACTGCGTTTCACAGGCCTTTGGAAGAGATGTTCCCGGTAGGCTGTAAGAGCACTGTGCAGAGCGAGTTGTTTCTTAGCTTCCCAAAGAGCTGGAAGTAAGATGCTGTGGGGCCCAACTCGCCCTTTGGAAAGAAGCCTGCACGATGTGCCTTTCAGCTCTAGGGCAATGTAGCACACCCAGAGCAGGAGTCCTACTTCAGCCAGATCAGGCCTGCAAAGAAACTGCGTTTCACAGGCCTTTGGAAGAGATTTTGCCGGTAGGCTGTAAGAGCACTGTGCAGAGCGAGTTGTTTCTTAGCTTCCCAAAGAGCTAGAAGCAAGATGCTGTGGGGCCCAACTCGCCCTTTGGAAAGAAGCCTGCACGTTGTGCCTTTCAGCTCTAGGGCAAAGTAGCACACCCAGAGCAGAAGTCCTACTTCAGCCAGATCAGGCCTGCAAAGAAACTGCGTTTCACAGGCCTTTAGAAGACATGTTCCCGGTAGGCTGTAAGAGCACTGTGCAGAGCGAGATGTTTCTTAGCTTCCCAAAGAGCTGGAAGCAAGATGCTGTGGGGCCCAACTCGGCCTTTGGAAAGAAGCCTGCACGTTGTGCCTTTCTGCTCTAGGGCAATGTAGCACACCCAGAGCAGGAGTCCTACTTCAGCCAGATCAGGCCTGCAAAGAAACTGCGTTTCACAGGCCTTTGGAAGAGATGTTCCCGGTAGGCTGTAAGAGCACTGTGCAGAGCGAGTTGTTTCTTAGCTTCCCAAAGAGCTGGAAGCAAGATGCTGTTGGGCCCAACTCGCCCTTTGGAAAGAAGCCTGCACGTTGTGCCTTTCAGCTCTAGGGCAATGCCGCACACTCAGAGCAGAAGTTCTACTTCAAGCAGATCACGCCTGCAAAGAAGCTGCGTTTCACATGCCTTTGGAAGAGATGTTCCCGGTAGGCTGTAAGAGCACTATGCAGAGCGAGTTGTTTCTTAGCTTCCCAAAGAGCTGGAAGCAAGATGCTGTGGGGCCCAACTCGCCCTTTGGAAAGAAGCCTGCACGTTGTGCCTTTCAGCTCTAGGGCAATGTAGCACACCCAGAGCAGAAGTCTTACTTCAGCCAGATCAGGCCTGCAAAGAAACTGCATTTCTCAGGCCTTTGGAAGAGATGTTCCCGGTAGGCTGTAAGAGCACTGTGCAGAGCGAGTTGTTTCTTAGCTTCCCAAAGAGCTGGAAGCAAGATGCTGTGGGGCCCAACTCGCCCTTTGGAAAGAAGCCTGCACGTTGTGCCTTTCAGCTCTAGGGCAATGTAGCACACCCAGAGCAGGAGTCCTACTTCAGCCAGATCAGGCCAGCAAAGAAACTGCGTTTCACAGGCCTTTGGAAGAGATTTTCCCGGTAGGCTGTAAGAGCAATATGCAGAGCGAGTTGTTTCTTAGCTTCCCAAAGAGCTGGAAGCAAGATGCTGTGGGGCCCAACTCGCCCTTTGGAAAGAAGCCTGCACGTTGTGCCTTTCGGCTCTAGGGCAAAGTAGCACACCCAGAGCAGAAGTCCTACTTCAGCCAGATCAGGCCTGCAAAGAAACTGCGTTTCACAGGCCTTTGGAAGAGATGTTCCCGGTAGGCTGTAAGAGCACTGTGCAGAGCGAGTTGTTTCTTAGCTTCCCAAAGAGCTGGAAGCAAGATGCTGTGGGGCCCAACTCGCCATTTGGAAAGAAGCCTGCACGTTGTGCCTTTCAGCTATAGGACAATGTAGCACACCCAGAGCAGAAGTCCTACTTCAGCCAGATCAGGCCTGCAAAGAAACTGCGTTTCACAGGCCTTTGGAAGAGATGTTCCCGGTAGGCTGTAAGAGCACTGTGCAGAGCGAGTTGTTTCTTAGCTTCCCAAAGAGCTGGAAGCAAGATGCTGTGGGGCCCAACTCGCCCTTTGGAAAGAAGCCTGCACATTGTGCCTTTCAGCTCGAGGGCAATGTAGCACACCCAGAGCAGAAGTCCTACTTCAGCCAGATCAGGCCTGCAAAGAAACTGCTTTTCACAGGCCTTTGGTAGAGATGTTCCCGGTAGGCTGTAAGAGCACTGTGCAGAGCGAGTTGTTTCTTAGATTCCCAAAGAGCTGGAAGTAAGATGCTGTGGGGCGCAACTCGCCCTTTGGAAAGAAGCCTGCACGTTGTGCCTTTCAGCTCTAGGGCAAAGTAGCACACCCAGAGCAGAAGTCCTACTTCAGCCAGATCAGGCCTGCAAAGAAACTGCGTTTCACAGGCCTTTGGTAGAGATGTTCCCAGTAGGCTGTAAGAGCACTGTGCAGGGCGAGTTGTTTCTTAGCTTCCCAAAGAGCTGGAAGCAAGATGCTGTGGGGCCCAACTCGCCCTTTGGAAAGAAGCCTGCACGTTGTGCCTTTCAGCTCTAGGGCAAAGTAGCACACCCAGAGCAGAAGTCCTACTTCAGCCAGATCAGGCCTGCAAAGAGACTGCGTTTCACAGGCCTTTGGAAGAGATGTTCCCGGTAGGCTGTAAGAGCACTGTGCAGAGCGAGTTGTTTCTTAGCTTCCCAAAGAGCTGGAAGCAAGCTGCTGTGGGGCCCAACTCGCCCTTTGGAAAGAAGCCTGCACGTTGTGCCTTTCAGCTCTAGGGCAAAGTAGCACACCCAGAGCAGAAGTCCTACTTCAGCCAGATCAGGCCTGCAAAGAAACTGCGTTTCACAGGCCTTTGGAAGAGATTTTCCCGGTAGGCTGTAAGAGCACTGTGCAGAGCGAGTTGTTTCTTAGCTTCCCAAAGAGCTGGAAGCAAGATGCTGTGGGGCCCAACTCGCCCTTTGGAAAGAAGCCTGCACGTTGTGCCTTTCAGCTCTAGGGCAAAGTAGCACACCCAGAGCAGAAGTCCTACTTCAGCCAGATCAGGCCTGCAAAGAAACTGCGTTTCACAGGCCTTTGGAAGACATGTTCCCGGTAGGCTGTAAGAGCACTGTGCAGAGCGAGTTGTTTCTTAGCTTCCCAAAGAGCTGGAAGCAAGCTGCTGTGGGGCCCAACTCGCCCTTTGGAAAGAAGCCTGCACGTTGTGCCTTTCAGCTCTAGGGCAAAGTAGCACACCCAGAGCAGAAGTCCTACTTCAGCCAGATCAGGCCTGCAAAGAAACTGCGTTTCACAGGCCTTTGGAAGACATGTTCCCGGTAGGCCGTAAGAGCACTGTGCAGAGCGAGTTGTTTCTTAGCTTCCCAAAGAGCTGGAAGCAAGCTGCTGTGGGGCCCAACTCGCCCTTTGGAAAGAAGCCTGCACGTTGTGCCTTTCAGCTCTAGGGCAAAGTAGCACACCCAGAGCAGAAGTCCTACTTCAGCCAGAACAGGCCTGCAAAGAAACTGCGTTTCAAGGGCCTTTGGAAGAGATGTTCCCGGTAGGCCGTAAGAGCACTGTGCAGAGCGAGTTGTTTCTTAGCTTCCCAAAGAGCTGGAAGCAAGCTGCTGTGGGGCCCAACTCGCCCTTTGGAAAGAAGCCTGCACGTTGTGCCTTTCAGCTCTAGGGCAAAGTAGCACACCCAGAGCAGAAGTCCTACTTCAGCCAGATCAGGCCTGCAAAGAAACTGCGTTTCACAGGCCTTTGGAAGAGATGTTCCCGGTAGGCTGTAAGAGCACTGTGCAGAACGAGTTGTTTCTTAGCTTCCCAAAGAGCTGGAAGCAAGCTGCTGTGGGGCCCAACTCGCCCTTTGGAAAGAAGCCTGCACGTTGTGCCTTTCAGCTCTAGGGCAATGTAGCACACCCAGAGCAGGAGTCCTACTTCAGCCAGATCAGGCCTGCAAAGAAACTGCGTTTCACAGGCCTTTGGAAGAGATTTTCCCGGTAGGCTGTAAGAGCACTGTGCAGAGCGAGTTGTTTCTTACCTTCCCAAAGAGATGGAAGCAAGCTGCTGTGGGGCCCAACTCGCCCTTTGGAAAGAAGCCTGCACGTTGTGCCTTTCAGCTCTAGGGCAAAGTAGCACACCCAGAGCAGAAGTCCTACTTCAGCCAGATCAGGCCTGCAAACAAACTGCGTTTCACAGGCCTTTGGAAGAGATGTTCCCACTAGGCTGTAAGAGCACTGTGCAGAGCGAGTTGTTTCTTAGCTTCCCAAAGAGCTAGAAGCAAGCTGCTGTGGGGCCCAACTCGCCCTTTGGAAAGAAGCCTGCACGTTGTGCCTTTCAGCTCTAGGGCAAAGTAGCACACCCAGAGCAGAAGTCCTAATACAGCCAGATCAGGCCTGCAAAGAGACTGCGTTTCACAGGCCTTTGGAAGAGATGTTCCCGGTAGGCTGTAAGAGCACTGTGCAGAGTGAGTTGTTTCTTAGCTTCCCAAAGAGCTGGAAGCAAGCTGCTGTGGGGCCCAACTCGCCCTTTGGAAAGAAGCCTGCACGTTGTGCCTTTCAGCTCTAGGGCAATGTAGCACACCCAGAGCAGAAGTCCTACTTCAGCCAGATCAGGCCTGCAAAGAAACTGCGTTTCACAGGCCTTTGGAAGACATGTTCCCGGTAGGCCGTAAGAGCACTGTGCAGAGCGAGTTGTTTCTTAGCTTCCCAAAGAGCTGGAAGCAAGCTGCTGTGGGGCCCAACTCGCCCTTTGGAAAGAAGCCTGCAGGTTGTGCCTTTCAGCTCTAGGGCAATGTAGCACACCCAGAGCAGAAGTCCTACTTCAGCCAGATCAGGCCTGCAAAGAAACTGCGTTTCACAGGCCTTTGGAAGAGATGTTCCCGGTAGGCCGTAAGAGCACTGTGCAGAGCGAGTTGTTTCTTAGCTTCCCAAAGAGCTGGAAGCAAGCTGCTGTGGGGCCCAACTCGCCCTTTGGAAAGAAGCCTGCACGTTGTGCCTTTCAGCTCTAGGGCAAAGTAGCACACCCAGAGCAGAAGTCCTACTTCAGCCAGATCAGGCCTGCAAAGAAACTGCGTTTCACAGGCCTTTGGAAGAGATGTTCCCGGTAGGCTGTAAGAGCACTGTGCAGAGCGAGTTGTTTCTTAGCTTCCCAAAGAGCTGGAAGCAAGATGCTGTGGGGCCCAACTCGCCCTTTGGAAAGAAGCCTGCACGTTGTGCCTTTCAGCTCTAGGGCAAAGTAGCACACCCAGAGCAGAAGTCCTACTTCAGCCAGATCAGGCCTGCAAAGAAACTGCGTTTCACAGGCCTTTGGAAGAGATGTTCCCGGTAGGCTGTAAGAGCACTGTGCAGAGCGAGTTGTTTCTTAGCTTCCCAAAGAGCTAGAAGCAAGATGCTGTGGGGCCCAACTCGCCCTTTGGAAAGAAGCCTGCACGTTGTGCCTTTCAGCTCTAGGGCAAAGTAGCACACCCAGAGCAGAAGTCCTACTTCAGCCAGATCAGGCCTGCAAAGAAACTGCGTTTCACAGGCCTTTGGAAGAGATGTTCCCGGTAGGCTGTAAGAGCACTGTGCAGAGCGAGTTGTGTCTTAGCTTCCCAAAGAGCTGGAAGCAAGATGCTGTGGGGCCCAACTCGCCCTTTGGAAAGAAGCCTGCACGTTGTGCCTTTCAGCTCTAGGGCAAACTAGCACACCCAGAGCAGAAGTCCTACTTCAGCCAGATCAGGCCTGCAAAGAAACTGCGTTTCACAGGCCTTTGGAAGAGATGTTCCCGGTAGGCTGTAAGAGCACTGTGCAGAGCGAGTTGTTTCTTAGCTTCCCAAAGAGCTGGAAGCAAGCTGCTGTGGGGCCCAACTCGCCCTTTGGAAAGAAGCCTGCACGTTGTGCCTTTCAGCTCTAGGGCAAAGTAGCACACCCAGAGCAGAAGTCCTACTTCAGCCAGATCAGGCCTGCAAAGAAACTGCGTTTCACAGGCCTTTGGAAGAGATGTTCCCACTAGGCTGTAAGAGCACTGTGCAGAGCGAGTTGTTTCTTAGCTTCCCAAAGAGCTGGAAGCAAGATGCTGTGGAGCCCAACTCGCCCTTTGGAAAGAAGCCTGCACGTTGTGCCTTTCAGCTCTAGGGCAAAGTAGCACACCCAGAGCAGAAGTCCTACTTCAGCCAGATCAGGCCTGCAAAGAAACTGCGTTTCACAGGCCTCTGGAAGAGATGTTCCCGGTAGGCTGTAAGAGCACTGTGCAGAGCGAGTTGTTTCTTAGCTTCCCAAAGAGCTGGAAGCAAGATGCTGTGGGGCCCAACTCGCCCTTTGGAAAGAAGCCTGCACGTTGTGCCTTTCAGCTCTAGGGCAAAGTAGCACACCCAGAGCAGAAGTCCTACTTCGCCAGATCAGGCCTGCAAAGAAACTGCGTTTCACAGGCCTTTGGAAGAGATGTTCCCACTAGGCTGTAAGAGCACTGTGCAGAGCGAGTTGTTTCTTAGCTTGCCAAAGAGCTGGAAGCAAGATGCTGTGCGGCCAACTCGCCCTTTGGAAAGAAGCCTGCACGTTGTGCCTTTCAGCTCTAGGGCAAAGTAGCACACCCAGAGCAGAAGTCCTACTTCAGCCAGATCAGGCCTGCAAAGAAACTGCGTTTCACAGGCCTTTGGAAGAGATGTTCCCCGTAGGCTGTAAGAGACCTGTGCAGAGCGAGTTGTTTCTTAGCTTCCCAAAGAGCTGGAAGCAAGATGCTGTGGGGCCCAACTCGCCCTTTGGAAAGAAGCCTGCACGTTGTGCCTTTCAGCTCTAGGGCAAAGTAGCACACCCAGAGCAGAAGTCCTACTTCAGCCAGATCAGGCCTGCAAAGAGACTGCGTTTCACAGGCCTTTGGAAGAGATGTTCCCGGTAGGCTGTAAGAGCACTGTGCAGAGCGAGTTGTTTCTTAGCTTCCCAAAGAGCTGGAAGCAAGATGCTGTGGGGCCCAACTCGCCCTTTGGAAAGAAGCCTGCACGTTGTGCCTTTCTGCTCTAGGGCAATGTAGCACACCCAGAGCAGGAGTCCTACTTCAGCCAGATCAGGCCTGCAAAGAAACTGCGTTTCACAGGCCTTTGGAAGAGATGTTCCCGGTAGGCTGTAAGAGCACTGTGCAGAGCGAGTTGTTTCTTAGCTTCCCAAAGAGCTGGAAGCAAGATGCTGTTGGGCCCAACTCGCCCTTTGGAAAGAAGCCTGAACGTTGTGCCTTTCAGCTCTAGGGCAATGCCGCACACTCAGAGCAGAAGTTCTACTTCAAGCAGATCACGCCTGCAAAGAAGCTGCGTTTCACATGCCTTTGGAAGAGATGTTCCCGGTAGGCTGTAAGAGCACTATGCAGAGCGAGTTGTTTCTTAGCTTCCCAAAGAGCTGGAAGCAAGATGCTGTGGGGCCCAACTCGCCCTTTGGAAAGAAGCCTGCACGTTGTGCCTTTCAGCTCTAGTGCAATGTAGCACACCCAGAGCAGAAGTCTTACTTCAGCCAGATCAGGCCTGCAAAGAAACTGCATTTCTCAGGCCTTTGGAAGAGATGTTCCCGGTAGGCTGTAAGAGCACTGTGCAGAGCGAGTTGTTTCTTAGCTTCCCAAAGAGCTGGAAGCAAGATGCTGTGGGGCCCAACTCGCCCTTTGGAAAGAAGCCTGCACGTTGTGCCTTTCAGCTCTAGGGCAATGTAGCACACCCAGAGCAGGAGTCCTACTTCAGCCAGATCAGGCCAGCAAAGAAACTGCGTTTCACAGGCCTTTGGAAGAGATTTTCCCGGTAGGCTGTAAGAGCAATGTGCAGGGCGAGTTGTTTCTTAGCTTCCCAAAGAGCTGGAAGCAAGATGCTGTGGGGCCCAACTCGCCCTTTGGAAAGAAGCCTGCACGTTGTGCCTTTCAGCTCTAGGGCAAAGTAGCACACCCAGAGCAGAAGTCCTACTTCAGCCAGATCAGGCCTGCAAAGAAACTGCGTTTCACAGGCCTTTGGAAGAGATGTTCCCGGTAGGCTGTAAGAGCACTGTGCAGAGCGAGTTGTTTCTTAGCTTCCCAAAGAGCTGGAAGCAAGATGCTGTGGGGCCCAACTCGCCCTTTGGAAAGAAGCCTGCACGTTGTGCCTTTCAGCTCTAGGACAATGTAGCACACCCAGAGCAGAAGTCCTACTTCAGCCAGATCAGTCCTGCAAAGAAACTGCTTTTCACAGGCCTTTGGTAGAGATGTTCCCGGTAGGCTGTAAGAGCACTGTGCAGAGCGAGTTGTTTCTTAGCTTCCCAAAGAGCTGGAAGTAAGATGCTGTGGGGCCCAACTCGCCCTTTGGAAAGAAGCCTGCACGTTGTGCCTTTCAGCTCTAGGGCAAAGTAGCACACCCAGAGCAGAAGTCCTACTTCAGCCAGATCAGGCCTGCAAAGAAACTGCGTTTCACAGTCCTTTGGAAGAGATGTTCCCGGTAGGCTGTAAGAGCACTGTGCAGAGCGAGTTGTTTCTTAGCTTCCCAAAGAGCTGGAAGCAAGCTGCTGTGGGGCCCAACTCGCCCTTTGGAAAGAAGCCTGCACGTTGTGCCTTTCAGCTCTAGGGCAAAGTAGCACACCCAGAGCAGAAGTCCTACTTCAGCCAGATCAGGCCTGCAAAGAAACTGCGTTTCACAGGCCTTTGGAAGAGATGTTCCCACTAGGCTGTAAGAGCACTGTGCAGAGCGAGTTGTTTCTTAGCTTCCCAAAGAGCTGGAAGCAAGATGCTGTGGAGCCCAACTCGCCCTTTGGAAAGAAGCCTGCACGTTGTGCCTTTCAGCTCTAGGGCAAAGTAGCACACCCAGAGCAGAAGTCCTACTTCAGCCAGATCAGGCCTGCAAAGAAACTGCGTTTCACAGGCCTTTGGAAGAGATGTTCCCGGTAGGCTGTAAGAGCACTGTGCAGAGCGAGTTGTTTCTTAGCTTCCCAAAGAGCTAGAAGCAAGATGCTGTGGGGCCCAACTCGCCCTTTGGAAAGAAGCCTGCACGTTGTGCCTTTCAGCTCTAGGGCAAAGTAGCACACCCAGAGCAGAAGTCCTACTTCGCCAGATCAGGCCTGCAAAGAAACTGCGTTTCACAGGCCTTTGGAAGAGATGTTCCCGGTAGGCTGTAAGAGCACTGTGCAGAGCGAGTTGTTTCTTAGCTTCCCAAAGAGCTGGAAGCAAGATGCTGTGGGGCCCAACTCGCCCTTTGGAAAGAAGCCTGCACGTTGTGCCTTTCATCTCTAGGGCAATGTAGCACACACAGAGCAGAAGTCCTACTTCAGCCAGATCAGTCCTGCAAAGAAACTGCTTTTCACAGGCCTTTGGTAGAGATGTTCCCGGTAGGCTGTAAGAGCACTGTGCAGAGCGAGTTGTTTCTTAGCTTCCCAAAGAGCTGGAAGTAAGATGCTGTGGGGCCCAACTCGCCCTTTGGAAAGAAGCCTGCACGTTGTGCCTTTCAGCTCTAGGGCAAAGTAGCACACCCAGAGCAGAAGTCCTACTTCAGCCAGATCAGGCCTGCAAAGAAACTGCGTTACACAGGCCTTTGGAAGAGATGTTCCCGGTAGGCTGTAAGAGCACTGTGCAGAGCGAGTTGTTTCTTAGCTTCCCAAAGAGCTGGAAGCAAGCTGCTGTGGGGCCCAACTCGCCCTTTGGAAAGAAGCCTGCACGTTGTGCCTTTCAGCTCTAGGGCAAAGTAGCACACCCAGAGCAGAAGTCCTACTTCAGCCAGATCAGGCCTGCAAAGAAACTGCGTTTCACAGGCCTTTGGAAGAGATGTTCCCACTAGGCTGTAAGAGCACTGTGCAGAGCGAGTTGTTTCTTAGCTTCCCAAAGAGCTGGAAGCAAGATGCTGTGGAGCCCAACTCGCCCTTTGGAAAGAAGCCTGCACGTTGTGCCTTTCAGCTCTAGGGCAAAGTAGCACACCCAGAGCAGAAGTCCTACTTCAGCCAGATCAGGCCTGCAAAGAAACTGCGTTTCACAGGCCTTTGGAAGAGATGTTCCCGGTAGGCTGTAAGAGCACTGTGCAGAGCGAGTTGTTTCTTAGCTTCCCAAAGAGCTGGAAGCAAGCTGCTGTGGGGCCCAACTCGCCCTTTGGAAAGAAGCCTGCACGTTGTGCCTTTCAGCTCTAGGGCAAAGTAGCACACCCAGAGCAGAAGTCCTACTTCAGCCAGATCAGGCCTGCAAAGAAACTGCGTTTCACAGGCCTTTGGAAGAGATGTTCCCACTAGGCTGTAAGAGCACTGTGCAGAGCGAGTTGTTTCTTAGCTTCCCAAAGAGCTGGAAGCAAGATGCTGTGGAGCCCAACTCGCCCTTTGGAAAGAAGCCTGCACGTTGTGCCTTTCAGCTCTAGGGCAAAGTAGCACACCCAGAGCAGAAGTCCTACTTCAGCCAGATCAGGCCTGCAAAGAAACTGCGTTTCACAGGCCTTTGGAAGAGATGTTCCCGGTAGGCTGTAAGAGCACTGTGCAGAGCGAGTTGTTTCTTAGCTTCCCAAAGAGCTGGAAGCAAGATGCTGTGGGGCCCAACTCGCCCTTTGGAAAGAAGCCTGCACGTTGTGCCTTTCAGCTCTAGGGCAAAGTAGCACACCCAGAGCAGAAGTCCTACTTCGCCAGATCAGGCCTGCAAAGAAACTGCGTTTCACAGGCCTTTGGAAGAGATGTTCCCGGTAGGCTGTAAGAGCACTGTGCAGAGCGAGTTGTTTCTTAGCTTCCCAAAGAGCTGGAAGCAAGATGCTGTGGGGCCCAACTCGCCCTTTGGAAAGAAGCCTGCACGTTGTGCCTTTCATCTCTAGGGCAATGTAGCACACACAGAGCAGAAGTCCTACTTCAGCCAGATCAGTCCTGCAAAGAAACTGCTTTTCACAGGCCTTTGGTAGAGATGTTCCCGGTAGGCTGTAAGAGCACTGTGCAGAGCGAGTTGTTTCTTAGCTTCCCAAAGAGCTGGAAGTAAGATGCTGTGGGGCCCAACTCGCCCTTTGGAAAGAAGCCTGCACGTTGTGCCTTTCAGCTCTAGGGCAAAGTAGCACACCCAGAGCAGAAGTCCTACTTCAGCCAGATCAGGCCTGCAAAGAAACTGCGTTTCACAGGCCTTTGGAAGAGATGTTCCCGGTAGGCTGTAAGAGCACTGTGCAGAGCGAGTTGTTTCTTAGCTTCCCAAAGAGCTGGAAGCAAGCTGCTGTGGGGCCCAACTCGCCCTTTGGAAAGAAGCCTGCACGTTGTGCCTTTCAGCTCTAGGGCAAAGTAGCACACCCAGAGCAGAAGTCCTACTTCAGCCAGATCAGGCCTGCAAAGAGACTGCGTTTCACAGGCCTTTGGAAGAGATGTTCCCGGTAGGCTGTAAGAGCACTGTGCAGAACGAGTTGTTTCTTAGCTTCCCAAAGAGCTGGAAGCAAGATGCTGTGGGCCCAACTCGCCCTTTGGAAAGAAGCCTGCACGTTGTGCCTTTCAGCTCTAGGGCAAAGTAGCACACCCAGAGCAGAAGTCCTACTTCAGCCAGATCAGGCCTGCAAAGAAACTGCGTTTCACAGGCCTTTGGAAGAGATTTTCCCGGTAGGCTGTAAGAGCACTGTGCAGAGCGAGTTGTTTCTTAGCTTCCCAAAGAGCTGGAAGCAAGCTGCTGTGGGGCCCAACTCGCCCTTTGGAAAGAAGCCTGCACGTTGTGCCTTTCAGCTCTAGGGCAAAGTAGCACACCCAGAGCAGAAGTCCTACTTCAGCCAGAACAGGCCTGCAAAGAAACTGCGTTTCACAGGCCTTTGGAAGAGATGTTCCCGGTAGGCCGTAAGAGCACTGTGCAGAGCGAGTTGTTTCTTAGCTTCCCAAAGAGCTGGAAGCAAGCTGCTGTGGGGCCCAACTCGCCCTTTGGAAAGAAGCCTGCACGTTGTGCCTTTCAGCTCTAGGGCAAAGTAGCACACCCAGAGCAGAAGTCCTACTTCAGCCAGATCAGGCCTGCAAAGAAACTGCGTTTCACAGGCCTTTGGAAGAGATGTTCCCGGTAGGCTGTAAGAGCACTGTGCAGAACGAGTTGTTTCTTAGCTTCCCAAAGAGCTGGAAGCAAGATGCTGTGGGGCCCAACTCGCCCTTTGGAAAGAAGCCTGCACGTTGTGCCTTTCAGCTCTAGGGCAAAGTAGCACACCCAGAGCAGAAGTCCTACTTCAGCCAGATCAGGCCTGCAAAGAAACTGCGTTTCACAGGCCTTTGGAAGAGATGTTCCCGGTAGGCTGTAAGAGCACTGTGCAGAGCGAGTTGTTTCTTAGATTCCCAAAGAGCTAGAAGCAAGATGCTGTGGGGCCCAACTCGCCCTTGGAAAGAAGCCTGCACGTTGTGCCTTTCAGCTCTAGGGCAAAGTAGCACACCCAGAGCAGAAGTCCTACTTCAGCCAGATCAGTCCTGCAAAGAAACTGCGTTTCACAGGCCTTTGGAAGAGATGTTCCCGGTAGGCTGTAAGAGCACTGTGCAGAGCGAGTTGTGTCTTAGCTTCCCAAAGAGCTGGAAGCAAGATGCTGTGGGGCCCAACTCGCCCTTTGGAAAGAAGCCTGCACGTTGTGCCTTTCAGCTCTAGGGCAAACTAGCACACCCAGAGCAGAAGTCCTACTTCAGCCAGATCAGGCCTGCAAAGAAACTGCGTTTCACAGGCCTTTGGAAGAGATGTTCCCGGTAGGCTGTAAGAGCACTGTGCAGAGCGAGTTGTTTCTTAGCTTCCCAAAGAGCTGGAAGCAAGCTGCTGTGGGGCCCAACTCGCCCTTTGGAAAGAAGCCTGCACGTTGTGCCTTTCAGCTCTAGGGCAAAGTAGCACACCCAGAGCAGAAGTCCTACTTCAGCCAGATCAGGCCTGCAAAGAAACTGCGTTTCACAGGCCTTAGGAAGAGATGTTCCCACTAGGCTGTAAGAGCACTGTGCAGAGCGAGTTGTTTCTTAGCTTCCCAAAGAGCTGGAAGCAAGATGCTGTGGAGCCCAACTTGCCCTTTGGAAAGAAGCCTGCACGTTGTGCCTTTCAGCTCTAGGGCAAAGTAGCACACCCAGAGCAGAAGTCCTACTTCAGCCAGATCAGGCCTGCAAAGAAACTGCGTTTCACAGGCCTTTGGAAGAGATTTTCCCGGTAGGCTGTAAGAGCACTGTGCAGAGCGAGTTGTTTCTTAGCTTCCCAAAGAGCTGGAAGCAAGCTGCTGTGGGGCCCAACTCGCCCTTTGGAAAGAAGCCTGCACGTTGTGCCTTTCAGCTCTAGGGCAAAGTAGCACACCCAGAGCAGAAGTCCTACTTCAGCCAGATCAGGCCTGCAAAGAAACTGCGTTTCACAGGCCTTTGGAAGACATGTTCCCGGTAGGCTGTAAGAGCACTGTGCAGAGCGAGTTGTTTCTTAGCTTCCCAAAGAGCTGGAAGCAAGCTGCTGTGGGGCCCAACTCGCCCTTTGGAAAGAAGCCTGCACGTTGTGCCTTTCAGCTGTAGGGCAAAGTAGCACACCCAGAGCAGAAGTCCTACTTCAGCCAGATCAGGCCTGCAAAGAAACTGCGTTTCACAGGCCTTTGGAAGAGATGTTCCCGGTAGGCTGTAAGAGCACTGTGCAGAGCGAGTTGTTTCTTAGATTCCCAAAGAGCTGGAAGCAAGATGCTGTGGGGCCCAACTCGCCCTTTGGAAAGAAGCCTGCACGTTGTGCCTTTCAGCTCTAGGGCAAAGTAGCACACCCAGAGCAGAAGTCCTACTTCAGCCAGATCAGTCCTGCAAAGAAACTGCGTTTCACAGGCCTTTGGAAGAGATGTTCCCGGTAGGCTGTAAGAGCACTGTGCAGAGCGAGTTGTGTCTTAGCTTCCCAAAGAGCTGGAAGCAAGATGCTGTGGGGCCCAACTCGCCCTTTGGAAAGAAGCCTGCACGTTGTGCCTTTCAGCTCTAGGGCAAACTAGCACACCCAGAGCAGAAGTCCTACTTCAGCCAGATCAGGCCTGCAAAGAAACTGCGTTTCACAGGCCTTTGGAAGAGATGTTCCCGGTAGGCTGTAAGAGCACTGTGCAGAGCGAGTTGTTTCTTAGCTTCCCAAAGAGCTGGAAGCAAGCTGCTGTGGGGCCCAACTCGCCCTTTGGAAAGAAGCCTGCACGTTGTGCCTTTCAGCTCTAGGGCAAAGTAGCACACCCAGAGCAGAAGTCCTACTTCAGCCAGATCAGGCCTGCAAAGAAACTGCGTTTCACAGGCCTTTGGAAGAGATTTTCCCGGTAGGCTGTAAGAGCACTGTGCAGAGCGAGTTGTTTCTTAGCTTCCCAAAGAGCTGGAAGCAAGCTGCTGTGGGGCCCAACTCGCCCTTTGGAAAGAAGCCTGCACGTTGTGCCTTTCAGCTCTAGGGCAAAGTAGCACACCCAGAGCAGAAGTCCTACTTCAGCCAGATCAGGCCTGCAAAGAAACTGCGTTTCACAGGCCTTTGGAAGACATGTTCCCGGTAGGCTGTAAGAGCACTGTGCAGAGCGAGTTGTTTCTTAGCTTCCCAAAGAGCTGGAAGCAAGCTGCTGTGGGGCCCAACTCGCCCTTTGGAAAGAAGCCTGCACGTTGTGCCTTTCAGCTGTAGGGCAAAGTAGCACACCCAGAGCAGAAGTCCTACTTCAGCCAGATCAGGCCTGCAAAGAAACTGCGTTTCACAGGCCTTTGGAAGAGATGTTCCCGGTAGGCTGTAAGAGCACTGTGCAGAACGAGTTGTTTCTTAGCTTCCCAAAGAGCTGGAAGCAAGATGCTGTGGGGCCCAACTCGCCCTTTGGAAAGAAGCCTGCATGTTGTGCCTTTCAGCTCTAGGGCAAAGTAGCACACCCAGAGCAGAAGTCCTACTTCAGCCAGATCAGGCCTGCAAAGAAACTGCGTTTCACAGGCCTTTGGAAGAGATGTTCCCGGTAGGCTGTAAGAGCACTGTGCAGAGCGAGTTGTTTCTTAGCTTCCCAAAGAGCTAGAAGCAAGATGCTGTGGGGCCCAACTCGCCCTTTGGAAAGAAGCCTGCACGTTGTGCCTTTCAGCTCTAGGGCAAAGTAGCACACCCAGAGCAGAAGTCCTACTTCAGCCAGATCAGGCCTGCAAAGAAACTGCGTTTCACAGGCCTTTGGAAGAGATGTTCCCGGTAGGCTGTAAGAGCACTGTGCAGAGCGAGTTGTGTCTTAGCTTCCCAAAGAGCTGGAAGCAAGATGCTGTGGGGCCCAACTCGCCCTTTGGAAAGAAGCCTGCACGTTGTGCCTTTCAGCTCTAGGGCAAACTAGCACACCCAGAGCAGAAGTCCTACTTCAGCCAGATCAGGCCTGCAAAGAAACTGCGTTTCACAGGCCTTTGGAAGAGATGTTCCCGGTAGGCTGTAAGAGCACTGTGCAGAGCGAGTTGTTTCTTAGCTTCCCAAAGAGCTGGAAGCAAGCTGCTGTGGGGCCCAACTCGCCCTTTGGAAAGACGCCTGCACGTTGTGCCTTTCAGCTCTAGGGCAAAGTAGCACACCCAGAGCAGAAGTCCTACTTCAGCCAGATCAGGCCTGCAAAGAAACTGCGTTTCACAGGCCTTTGGAAGAGATGTTCCCACTAGGCTGTAAGAGCACTGTGCAGAGCGAGTTGTTTCTTAGCTTCCCAAAGAGCTGGAAGCAAGATGCTGTGGAGCCCAACTCGCCCTTTGGAAAGAAGCCTGCACGTTGTGCCTTTCAGCTCTAGGGCAAAGTAGCACACCCAGAGCAGAAGTCCTACTTCAGCCAGATCAGGCCTGCAAAGAAACTGCGTTTCACAGGCCTTTGGAAGAGATGTTCCCGGTAGGCTGTAAGAGCACTGTGCAGAGCGAGTTGTTTCTTAGCTTCCCAAAGAGCTGGAAGCAAGATGCTGTGGGGCCCAACTCGCCCTTTGGAAAGAAGCCTGCACGTTGTGCCTTTCAGCTCTAGGGCAAAGTAGCACACCCAGAGCAGAAGTCCTACTTCGCCAGATCAGGCCTGCAAAGAAACTGCGTTTCACAGGCCTTTGGAAGAGATGTTCCCACTAGGCTGTAAGAGCACTGTGCAGAGCGAGTTGTTTCTTAGCTTGCCAAAGAGCTGGAAGCAAGATGCTGTGCGGCCAACTCGCCCATTGGAAAGAAGCCTGCACGTTGTGCCTTTCAGCTCTAGGGCAAAGTAGCACACCCAGAGCAGAAGTCCTACTTCAGCCAGATCAGGCCTGCAAAGAAACTGCGTTTCACAGGCCTTTGGAAGAGATGTTCCCCGTAGGCTGTAAGAGCACTGTGCAGAGCGAGTTGTTTCTTAGCTTCCCAAAGAGCTGGAAGTAAGATGCTGTGGGGCCCAACTCTCCCTTTGGAAAGAAGCCAGCACGTTGTGCCTTTCAGCTCTAGGGCAAAGTAGCACACCCAGAGCAGAAGTCCTACTTCAGCCAGATCAGGCCTGCAAAGAAACTGCGTTTCACAGGCCTTTGGAAGAGATGTTCCTAGTAGGCTGTAAGAGCACTGTGCAGAGCGAGTTGTTTCTTAGCTTCCCAAAGAGCTGGAAGCAAGATGCTGTGGGGCCCATCTCGCCCTTTGGAAAGAAGCCTGCACGTTGTGCCTTTCAGCTCTAGGGCAATGTAGCACACCCAGAGCAGAAGTCCTACTTCAGCCAGATCAGGCCTGCAAAGAAACTGCGTTTCACAGGCCTTTGGAAGAGATGTTCCCGGTAGGCTGTAAGAGCACTGTGCAGAGCGAGTTGTTTCTTAGCTTCCCAAAGAGCTGGAAGCAAGATGCTGTGCGGCCCAACTCGCCCTTTGGAAAGAAGCCTGCACGTTGTGCCTTTCAGCTCTAGGGCAAAGTAGCACACCCAGAGCAGAAGTCCTACTTCAGCCAGATCAGGCCTGCAAAGAAACTGCGTTTCACAGGCCTTTGGAAGAGATGTTCCCGGTAGGCCGTACCAGCACTGTGCAGAGCGAGTTGTTTCTTAGCTTCCCAAAGAGCTGGAAGCAAGCTGCTGTGGGGCCCAACTCGCCCTTTGGAAAGAAGCCTGCACGTTGTGCCTTTCAGCTCTAGGGCAAAGTAGCACACCCAGAGCAGAAGTCCTACTTCAGCCAGATCAGGCCTGCAAAGAAACTGCGTTTCACAGGCCTTTGGAAGAGATGTTCCCGGTAGGCTGTAAGAGCACTGTGCAGAGCGAGTTGTTTCTTAGATTCCCAAAGAGCTGGAAGCAAGATGCTGTGGGGCCCAACTCGCCCTTTGGAAAGAAGCCTGCACGTTGTGCCTTTCAGCTCTAGGGCAAAGTAGCACACCCAGAGCAGAAGTCCTACTTCAGCCAGATCAGTCCTGCAAAGAAACTGCGTTTCACAGGCCTTTGGAAGAGATGTTCCCGGTAGGCTGTAAGAGCACTGTGCAGAGCGAGTTGTGTCTTAGCTTCCCAAAGAGCTGGAAGCAAGATGCTGTGGGGCCCAACTCGCCCTTTGGAAAGAAGCCTGCACGTTGTGCCTTTCAGCTCTAGGGCAAACTAGCACACCCAGAGCAGAAGTCCTACTTCAGCCAGATCAGGCCTGCAAAGAAACTGCGTTTCACAGGCCTTTGGAAGAGATGTTCCCGGTAGGCTGTAAGAGCACTGTGCAGAGCGAGTTGTTTCTTAGCTTCCCAAAGAGCTGGAAGCAAGCTGCTGTGGGGCCCAACTCGCCCTTTGGAAAGAAGCCTGCACGTTGTGCCTTTCAGCTCTAGGGCAAAGTAGCACACCCAGAGCAGAAGTCCTACTTCAGCCAGATCAGGCCTGCAAAGAAACTGCGTTTCACAGGCCTTTGGAAGAGATTTTCCCGGTAGGCTGTAAGAGCACTGTGCAGAGCGAGTTGTTTCTTAGCTTCCCAAAGAGCTGGAAGCAAGCTGCTGTGGGGCCCAACTCGCCCTTTGGAAAGAAGCCTGCACGTTGTGCCTTTCAGCTCTAGGGCAAAGTAGCACACCCAGAGCAGAAGTCCTACTTCAGCCAGATCAGGCCTGCAAAGAAACTGCGTTTCACAGGCCTTTGGAAGACATGTTCCCGGTAGGCTGTAAGAGCACTGTGCAGAGCGAGTTGTTTCTTAGCTTCCCAAAGAGCTGGAAGCAAGCTGCTGTGGGGCCCAACTCGCCCTTTGGAAAGAAGCCTGCACGTTGTGCCTTTCAGCTGTAGGGCAAAGTAGCACACCCAGAGCAGAAGTCCTACTTCAGCCAGATCAGGCCTGCAAAGAAACTGCGTTTCACAGGCCTTTGGAAGAGATGTTCCCGGTAGGCTGTAAGAGCACTGTGCAGAACGAGTTGTTTCTTAGCTTCCCAAAGAGCTGGAAGCAAGATGCTGTGGGGCCCAACTCGCCCTTTGGAAAGAAGCCTGCATGTTGTGCCTTTCAGCTCTAGGGCAAAGTAGCACACCCAGAGCAGAAGTCCTACTTCAGCCAGATCAGGCCTGCAAAGAAACTGCGTTTCACAGGCCTTTGGAAGAGATGTTCCCGGTAGGCTGTAAGAGCACTGTGCAGAGCGAGTTGTTTCTTAGCTTCCCAAAGAGCTAGAAGCAAGATGCTGTGGGGCCCAACTCGCCCTTTGGAAAGAAGCCTGCACGTTGTGCCTTTCAGCTCTAGGGCAAAGTAGCACACCCAGAGCAGAAGTCCTACTTCAGCCAGATCAGGCCTGCAAAGAAACTGCGTTTCACAGGCCTTTGGAAGAGATGTTCCCGGTAGGCTGTAAGAGCACTGTGCAGAGCGAGTTGTGTCTTAGCTTCCCAAAGAGCTGGAAGCAAGATGCTGTGGGGCCCAACTCGCCCTTTGGAAAGAAGCCTGCACGTTGTGCCTTTCAGCTCTAGGGCAAACTAGCACACCCAGAGCAGAAGTCCTACTTCAGCCAGATCAGGCCTGCAAAGAAACTGCGTTTCACAGGCCTTTGGAAGAGATGTTCCCGGTAGGCTGTAAGAGCACTGTGCAGAGCGAGTTGTTTCTTAGCTTCCCAAAGAGCTGGAAGCAAGCTGCTGTGGGGCCCAACTCGCCCTTTGGAAAGACGCCTGCACGTTGTGCCTTTCAGCTCTAGGGCAAAGTAGCACACCCAGAGCAGAAGTCCTACTTCAGCCAGATCAGGCCTGCAAAGAAACTGCGTTTCACAGGCCTTTGGAAGAGATGTTCCCACTAGGCTGTAAGAGCACTGTGCAGAGCGAGTTGTTTCTTAGCTTCCCAAAGAGCTGGAAGCAAGATGCTGTGGAGCCCAACTCGCCCTTTGGAAAGAAGCCTGCACGTTGTGCCTTTCAGCTCTAGGGCAAAGTAGCACACCCAGAGCAGAAGTCCTACTTCAGCCAGATCAGGCCTGCAAAGAAACTGCGTTTCACAGGCCTTTGGAAGAGATGTTCCCGGTAGGCTGTAAGAGCACTGTGCAGAGCGAGTTGTTTCTTAGCTTCCCAAAGAGCTGGAAGCAAGATGCTGTGGGGCCCAACTCGCCCTTTGGAAAGAAGCCTGCACGTTGTGCCTTTCAGCTCTAGGGCAAAGTAGCACACCCAGAGCAGAAGTCCTACTTCGCCAGATCAGGCCTGCAAAGAAACTGCGTTTCACAGGCCTTTGGAAGAGATGTTCCCACTAGGCTGTAAGAGCACTGTGCAGAGCGAGTTGTTTCTTAGCTTGCCAAAGAGCTGGAAGCAAGATGCTGTGCGGCCAACTCGCCCATTGGAAAGAAGCCTGCACGTTGTGCCTTTCAGCTCTAGGGCAAAGTAGCACACCCAGAGCAGAAGTCCTACTTCAGCCAGATCAGGCCTGCAAAGAAACTGCGTTTCACAGGCCTTTGGAAGAGATGTTCCCCGTAGGCTGTAAGAGCACTGTGCAGAGCGAGTTGTTTCTTAGCTTCCCAAAGAGCTGGAAGTAAGATGCTGTGGGGCCCAACTCTCCCTTTGGAAAGAAGCCAGCACGTTGTGCCTTTCAGCTCTAGGGCAAAGTAGCACACCCAGAGCAGAAGTCCTACTTCAGCCAGATCAGGCCTGCAAAGAAACTGCGTTTCACAGGCCTTTGGAAGAGATGTTCCTAGTAGGCTGTAAGAGCACTGTGCAGAGCGAGTTGTTTCTTAGCTTCCCAAAGAGCTGGAAGCAAGATGCTGTGGGGCCCATCTCGCCCTTTGGAAAGAAGCCTGCACGTTGTGCCTTTCAGCTCTAGGGCAATGTAGCACACCCAGAGCAGAAGTCCTACTTCAGCCAGATCAGGCCTGCAAAGAAACTGCGTTTCACAGGCCTTTGGAAGAGATGTTCCCGGTAGGCTGTAAGAGCACTGTGCAGAGCGAGTTGTTTCTTAGCTTCCCAAAGAGCTGGAAGCAAGATGCTGTGCGGCCCAACTCGCCCTTTGGAAAGAAGCCTGCACGTTGTGCCTTTCAGCTCTAGGGCAAAGTAGCACACCCAGAGCAGAAGTCCTACTTCAGCCAGATCAGGCCTGCAAAGAAACTGCGTTTCACAGGCCTTTGGAAGAGATGTTCCCGGTAGGCCGTACCAGCACTGTGCAGAGCGAGTTGTTTCTTAGCTTCCCAAAGAGCTGGAAGCAAGCTGCTGTGGGGCCCAACTCGCCCTTTGGAAAGAAGCCTGCACGTTGTGCCTTTCAGCTCTAGGGCAAAGTAGCACACCCAGAGCAGAAGTCCTACTTCAGCCAGATCAGGCCTGCAAAGAAACTGCGTTTCACAGGCCTTTGGAAGAGATGTTCCCGGTAGGCTGTAAGAGCACTGTGCAGAGCGAGTTGTTTCTTAGCTTCCCAAAGAGCTGGAAGCAAGATGCTGTGGGGCCCAACTCGCCCTTTGGAAAGAAGCCTGCACGTTGTGCCTTTCAGCTCTAGGGCAAAGTAGCACACCCAGAGCAGAAGTCCTACTTCAGCCAGATCAGGCCTGCAAAGAAACTGCGTTTCACAGGCCTTTGGAAGAGATGTTCCCGGTAGGCTGTAAGAGCACTGTGCAGAGCGAGTTGTTTCTTAGATTCCCAAAGAGCTAGAAGCAAGATGCTGTGGGGCCCAACTCGCCCTTTGGAAAGAAGCCTGCACGTTGTGCCTTTCAGCTCTAGGGCAAAGTAGCACACCCAGAGCAGAAGTCCTACTTCAGCCAGATCAGGCCTGCAAAGAAACTGCGTTTCACAGGCCTTTGGAAGAGATGTTCCCGGTAGGCTGTAAGAGCACTGTGCAGAGCGAGTTGTGTCTTAGCTTCCCAAAGAGCTGGAAGCAAGATGCTGTGGGGCCCAACTCGCCCTTTGGAAAGAAGCCTGCACGTTGTGCCTTTCAGCTCTAGGGCAAACTAGCACACCCAGAGCAGAAGTCCTACTTCAGCCAGATCAGGCCTGCAAAGAAACTGCGTTTCACAGGCCTTTGGAAGAGATGTTCCCGGTAGGCTGTAAGAGCACTGTGCAGAGCGAGTTGTTTCTTAGCTTCCCAAAGAGCTGGAAGCAAGCTGCTGTGGGGCCCAACTCGCCCTTTGGAAAGAAGCCTGCACGTTGTGCCTTTCAGCTCTAGGGCAAAGTAGCACACCCAGAGCAGAAGTCCTACTTCAGCCAGATCAGGCCTGCAAAGAAACTGCGTTTCACAGGCCTTTGGAAGAGATGTTCCCGGTAGGCTGTAAGAGCACTGTGCAGAGCGAGTTGTTTCTTAGCTTCCCAAAGAGCTGGAAGCAAGATGCTGTGGAGCACAACTCGCCCTTTGGAAAGAAGCCTGCACGTTGTGCCTTTCAGCTCTAGGGCAAAGTAGCACACCCAGAGCAGAAGTCCTACTTCAGCCAGATCAGGCCTGCAAAGAAACTGCGTTTCACAGGCCTTTGGAAGAGATGTTCCCGGTAGGCTGTAAGAGCACTGTGCAGAGCGAGTTGTTTCTTAGCTTCCCAAAGAGCTGGAAGCAAGATGCTGTGGGGCCCAACTCGCCCTTTGGAAAGAAGCCTGCACGTTGTGCCTTTCATCTCTAGGGCAAAGTAGCACACCCAGAGCAGAAGTCCTACTTCAGCCAGATCAGGCCTGCAAAGAAACTGCGTTTCACAGGCCTTTGGAAGAGATGTTCCCACTAGGCTGTAAGAGCACTGTGCAGAGCGAGTTGTTTCTTAGCTTGCCAAAGAGCTGGAAGCAAGATGCTGTGCGGCCAACTCGCCCTTTGGAAAGAAGCCTGCACGTTGTGCCTTTCAGCTCTAGGGCAAAGTAGCACACCCAGAGCAGAAGTCCTACTTCAGCCAGATCAGGCCTGCAAAGAAACTGCGTTTCACAGGCCTTTGGAAGAGATGTTCCCCGTAGGCTGTAAGAGCACTGTGCAGAGCGAGTTGTTTCTTAGCTTCCCAAAGAGCTGGAAGTAAGATGCTGTGGGGCCCAACTCGCCCTTTGGAAAGAAGCCTGCACGTTGTGCCTTTCAGCTCTAGGGCAAAGTAGCACACCCAGAGCAGAAGTCCTACTTCAGCCAGATCAGGCCTGCAAAGAAACTGCGTTTCACAGGCCTTTGGAAGAGATGTTCCCGGTAGGCTGTAAGAGCACTGTGCAGAGCGAGTTGTGTCTTAGCTTCCCAAAGAGCTGGAAGCAAGATGCTGTGGGGCCCAACTCGCCCTTTGGAAAGAAGCCTGCACGTTGTGCCTTTCAGCTCTAGGGCAAACTAGCACACCCAGAGCAGAAGTCCTACTTCAGCCAGATCAGGCCTGCAAAGAAACTGCGTTTCACAGGCCTTTGGAAGAGATGTTCCCGGTAGGCTGTAAGAGCACTGTGCAGAGCGAGTTGTTTCTTAGCTTCCCAAAGAGCTGGAAGCAAGCTGCTGTGGGGCCCAACTCGCCTTTTGGAAAGAAGCCTGCACGTTGTGCCTTTCAGCTCTAGGGCAAAGTAGCACACCCAGAGCAGAAGTCCTACTTCAGCCAGATCAGGCCTGCAAAGAAACTGCGTTTCACAGGCCTTTGGAAGAGATGTTCCCGGTAGGCTGTAAGAGCACTGTGCAGAGCGAGTTGTTTCTTAGCTTCCCAAAGAGCTGGAAGCAAGATGCTGTGGAGCACAACTCGCCCTTTGGAAAGAAGCCTGCACGTTGTGCCTTTCAGCTCTAGGGCAAAGTAGCACACCCAGAGCAGAAGTCCTACTTCAGCCAGATCAGGCCTGCAAAGAAACTGCGTTTCACAGGCCTTTGGAAGAGATGTTCCCACTAGGCTGTAAGAGCACTGTGCAGAGCGAGTTGTTTCTTAGCTTGCCAAAGAGCTGGAAGCAAGATGCTGTGCGGCCAACTCGCCCTTTGGAAAGAAGCCTGCACGTTGTGCCTTTCAGCTCTAGGGCAAAGTAGCACACCCAGAGCAGAAGTCCTACTTCAGCCAGATCAGGCCTGCAAAGAAACTGCGTTTCACAGGCCTTTGGAAGAGATGTTCCCCGTAGGCTGTAAGAGCACTGTGCAGAGCGAGTTGTTTCTTAGCTTCCCAAGGAGCTGGAAGTAAGATGCTGTGGGGCCCAACTCGCCCTTTGGAAAGAAGCCTGCACGTTGTGCCTTTCAGCTCTAGGGCAAAGTAGCACACCCAGAGCAGAAGTCCTACTTCAGCCAGATCAGGCCTGCAAAGAAACTGCGTTTCACAGGCCTTTGGAAGAGATGTTCCCAGTAGGCTGTAAGAGCACTGTGCAGAGCGAGTTGTGTCTTAGCTTCCCAAAGAGCTGGAAGCAAGATGCTGTGGGGCCCAACTCGCCCTTTGGAAAGAAGCCTGCACGTTGTGCCTTTCAGCTCTAGGGCAAACTAGCACACCCAGAGCAGAAGTCCTACTTCAGCCAGATCAGGCCTGCAAAGAAACTGCGTTTCACAGGCCTTTGGAAGAGATGTTCCCGGTAGGCTGTAAGAGCACTGTGCAGAGCGAGTTGTTTCTTAGCTTCCCAAAGAGCTGGAAGCAAGCTGCTGTGGGGCCCAACTCGCCCTTTGGAAAGAAGCCTGCACGTTGTGCCTTTCAGCTCTAGGGCAAAGTAGCACACCCAGAGCAGAAGTCCTACTTCAGCCAGATCAGGCCTGCAAAGAAACTGCGTTTCACAGGCCTTTGGAAGAGATGTTCCCACTAGGCTGTAAGAGCACTGTGCAGAGCGAGTTGTTTCTTAGCTTCCCAAAGAGCTGGAAGCAAGATGCTGTGGAGCCCAACTCGCCCTTTGGAAAGAAGCCTGCACGTTGTGCCTTTCAGCTCTAGGGCAAAGTAGCACACCCAGAGCAGAAGTCCTACTTCAGCCAGATCAGGCCTGCAAAGAAACTGCGTTTCACAGGCCTTTGGAAGAGATTTTCCCGGTAGGCTGTAAGAGCACTGTGCAGAGCGAGTTGTTTCTTAGCTTCCCAAAGAGCTGGAAGCAAGCTGCTGTGGGGCCCAACTCGCCCTTTGGAAAGAAGCCTGCACGTTGTGCCTTTCAGCTCTAGGGCAAAGTAGCACACCCAGAGCAGAAGTCCTACTTCAGCCAGATCAGGCCTGCAAAGAAACTGCGTTTCACAGGCCTTTGGAAGACATGTTCCCGGTAGGCTGTAAGAGCACTGTGCAGAGCGAGTTGTTTCTTAGCTTCCCAAAGAGCTGGAAGCAAGCTGCTGTGGGGCCCAACTCGCCCTTTGGAAAGAAGCCTGCACGTTGTGCCTTTCAGCTGTAGGGCAAAGTAGCACACCCAGAGCAGAAGTCCTACTTCAGCCAGATCAGGCCTGCAAAGAAACTGCGTTTCACAGGCCTTTGGAAGAGATGTTCCCGGTAGGCTGTAAGAGCACTGTGCAGAACGAGTTGTTTCTTAGCTTCCCAAAGAGCTGGAAGCAAGATGCTGTGGGGCCCAACTCGCCCTTTGGAAAGAAGCCTGCATGTTGTGCCTTTCAGCTCTAGGGCAAAGTAGCACACCCAGAGCAGAAGTCCTACTTCAGCCAGATCAGGCCTGCAAAGAAACTGCGTTTCACAGGCCTTTGGAAGAGATGTTCCCGGTAGGCTGTAAGAGCACTGTGCAGAGCGAGTTGTTTCTTAGCTTCCCAAAGAGCTAGAAGCAAGATGCTGTGGGGCCCAACTCGCCCTTTGGAAAGAAGCCTGCACGTTGTGCCTTTCAGCTCTAGGGCAAAGTAGCACACCCAGAGCAGAAGTCCTACTTCAGCCAGATCAGGCCTGCAAAGAAACTGCGTTTCACAGGCCTTTGGAAGAGATGTTCCCACTAGGCTGTAAGAGCACTGTGCAGAGCGAGTTGTTTCTTAGCTTCCCAAAGAGCTGGAAGCAAGATGCTGTGGGGCCCAACTCGCCCTTTGGAAAGAAGCCTGCACGTTGTGCCTTTCAGCTCTAGGGCAAAGTAGCACACCCAGAGCAGAAGTCCTACTTCGCCAGATCAGGCCTGCAAAGAAACTGCGTTTCACAGGCCTTTGGAAGAGATGTTCCCACTAGGCTGTAAGAGCACTGTGCAGAGCGAGTTGTTTCTTAGCTTGCCAAAGAGCTGGAAGCAAGATGCTGTGCGGCCAACTCGCCCTTTGGAAAGAAGCCTGCACGTTGTGCCTTTCAGCTCTAGGGCAAAGTAGCACACCCAGAGCAGAAGTCCTACTTCAGCCAGATCAGGCCTGCAAAGAAACTGCGTTTCACAGGCCTTTGGAAGAGATGTTCCCCGTAGGCTGTAAGAGCACTGTGCAGAGCGAGTTGTTTCTTAGCTTCCCAAAGAGCTGGAAGTAAGATGCTGTGGGGCCCAACTCGCCCTTCGGAAAGAAGCCAGCACGTTGTGCCTTTCAGCTCTAGGGCAAAGTAGCACACCCAGAGCAGAAGTCCTACTTCAGCCAGATCAGGCCTGCAAAGAAACTGCGTTTCACAGGCCTTTGGAAGAGATGTTCCTAGTAGGCTGTAAGAGCACTGTGCAGAGCGAGTTGTTTCTTAGCTTCCCAAAGAGCTGGAAGCAAGATGCTGTGGGGCCCAACTCGCCCTTTGGAAAGAAGCCTGCACGTTGTGCCTTTCAGCTCTAGGGCAATGTAGCACACCCAGAGCAGAAGTCCTACTTCAGCCAGATCAGGCCTGCAAAGAAACTGCGTTTCACAGGCCTTTGGAAGAGATGTTCCCGGTAGGCTGTAAGAGCACTGTGCAGAGCGAGTTGTTTCTTAGCTTCCCAAAGAGCTGGAAGCAAGATGCTGTGCGGCCCAACTCGCCCTTTGGAAAGAAGCCTGCACGTTGTGCCTTTCAGCTCTAGGGCAAAGTAGCACACCCAGAGCAGAAGTCCTACTTCAGCCAGATCAGGCCTGCAAAGAAACTGCGTTTCACAGGCCTTTGGAAGAGATGTTCCCGGTAGGCCGTACCAGCACTGTGCAGAGCGAGTTGTTTCTTAGCTTCCCAAAGAGCTGGAAGCAAGCTGCTGTGGGGCCCAACTCGCCCTTTGGAAAGAAGCCTGCACGTTGTGCCTTTCAGCTCTAGGGCAAAGTAGCACACCCAGAGCAGAAGTCCTACTTCAGCCAGATCAGGCCTGCAAAGAAACTGCGTTTCACAGGCCTTTGGAAGAGATGTTCCCGGTAGGCTGTAAGAGCACTGTGCAGAGCGAGTTGTTTCTTAGCTTCCCAAAGAGCTGGAAGCAAGATGCTGTGGGGCCCAACTCGCCCTTTGGAAAGAAGCCTGCACGTTGTGCCTTTCAGCTCTAGGGCAAAGTAGCACACCCAGAGCAGAAGTCCTACTTCAGCCAGATCAGGCCTGCAAAGAAACTGCGTTTCACAGGCCTTTGGAAGAGATGTTCCCGGTAGGCTGTAAGAGCACTGTGCAGAGCGAGTTGTGTCTTAGCTTCCCAAAGAGCTGGAAGCAAGATGCTGTGGGGCCCAACTCGCCCTTTGGAAAGAAGCCTGCACGTTGTGCCTTTCAGCTCTAGGGCAAACTAGCACACCCAGAGCAGAAGTCCTACTTCAGCCAGATCAGGCCTGCAAAGAAACTGCGTTTCACAGGCCTTTGGAAGAGATGTTCCCGGTAGGCTGTAAGAGCACTGTGCAGAGCGAGTTGTTTCTTAGCTTCCCAAAGAGCTGGAAGCAAGCTGCTGTGGGGCCCAACTCGCCTTTTGGAAAGAAGCCTGCACGTTGTGCCTTTCAGCTCTAGGGCAAAGTAGCACACCCAGAGCAGAAGTCCTACTTCAGCCAGATCAGGCCTGCAAAGAAACTGCGTTTCACAGGCCTTTGGAAGAGATGTTCCCGGTAGGCTGTAAGAGCACTGTGCAGAGCGAGTTGTTTCTTAGCTTCCCAAAGAGCTGGAAGCAAGATGCTGTGGAGCACAACTCGCCCTTTGGAAAGAAGCCTGCACGTTGTGCCTTTCAGCTCTAGGGCAAAGTAGCACACCCAGAGCAGAAGTCCTACTTCAGCCAGATCAGGCCTGCAAAGAAACTGCGTTTCACAGGCCTTTGGAAGAGATGTTCCCGGTAGGCTGTAAGAGCACTGTGCAGAGCGAGTTGTTTCTTAGCTTCCCAAAGAGCTGGAAGCAAGATGCTGTGGGGCCCAACTCGCCCTTTGGAAAGAAGCCTGCACGTTGTGCCTTTCATCTCTAGGGCAAAGTAGCACACCCAGAGCAGAAGTCCTACTTCAGCCAGATCAGGCCTGCAAAGAAACTGCGTTTCACAGGCCTTTGGAAGAGATGTTCCCACTAGGCTGTAAGAGCACTGTGCAGAGCGAGTTGTTTCTTAGCTTGCCAAAGAGCTGGAAGCAAGATGCTGTGCGGCCAACTCGCCCTTTGGAAAGAAGCCTGCACGTTGTGCCTTTCAGCTCTAGGGCAAAGTAGCACACCCAGAGCAGAAGTCCTACTTCAGCCAGATCAGGCCTGCAAAGAAACTGCGTTTCACAGGCCTTTGGAAGAGATGTTCCCCGTAGGCTGTAAGAGCACTGTGCAGAGCGAGTTGTTTCTTAGCTTCCCAAAGAGCTGGAAGTAAGATGCTGTGGGGCCCAACTCGCCCTTTGGAAAGAAGCCTGCACGTTGTGCCTTTCAGCTCTAGGGCAAAGTAGCACACCCAGAGCAGAAGTCCTACTTCAGCCAGATCAGGCCTGCAAAGAAACTGCGTTTCACAGGCCTTTGGAAGAGATGTTCCCAGTAGGCTGTAAGAGCACTGTGCAGAGCGAGTTGTGTCTTAGCTTCCCAAAGAGCTGGAAGCAAGATGCTGTGGGGCCCAACTCGCCCTTTGGAAAGAAGCCTGCACGTTGTGCCTTTCAGCTCTAGGGCAAACTAGCACACCCAGAGCAGAAGTCCTACTTCAGCCAGATCAGGCCTGCAAAGAAACTGCGTTTCACAGGCCTTTGGAAGAGATGTTCCCGGTAGGCTGTAAGAGCACTGTGCAGAGCGAGTTGTTTCTTAGCTTCCCAAAGAGCTGGAAGCAAGCTGCTGTGGGGCCCAACTCGCCCTTTGGAAAGAAGCCTGCACGTTGTGCCTTTCAGCTCTAGGGCAAAGTAGCACACCCAGAGCAGAAGTCCTACTTCAGCCAGATCAGGCCTGCAAAGAAACTGCGTTTCACAGGCCTTTGGAAGAGATGTTCCCACTAGGCTGTAAGAGCACTGTGCAGAGCGAGTTGTTTCTTAGCTTCCCAAAGAGCTGGAAGCAAGATGCTGTGGAGCCCAACTCGCCCTTTGGAAAGAAGGCTGCACGTTGTGCCTTTCAGCTCTAGGGCAAAGTAGCACACCCAGAGCAGAAGTCCTACTTCAGCCAGATCAGGCCTGCAAAGAAACTGCGTTTCACAGGCCTTTGGAAGAGATGTTCCCGGTAGGCTGTAAGAGCACTGTGCAGAGCGAGTTGTTTCTTAGCTTCCCAAAGAGCTGGAAGCAAGATGCTGTGGGGCCCAACTCGCCCTTTGGAAAGAAGCCTGCACGTTGTGCCTTTCAGCTCTAGGGCAAAGTAGCACACCCAGAGCAGAAGTCCTACTTCGCCAGATCAGGCCTGCAAAGAACTGCGTTTCACAGGCCTTTGGAAGAGATGTTCCCACTAGGCTGTAAGAGCACTGTGCAGAGCGAGTTGTTTCTTAGCTTGCCAAAGAGCTGGAAGCAAGATGCTGTGCGGCCAACTCGCCCTTTGGAAAGAAGCCTGCACGTTGTGCCTTTCAGCTCTAGGGCAAAGTAGCACACCCAGAGCAGAAGTCCTACTTCAGCCAGATCAGGCCTGCAAAGAAACTGCGTTTCACAGGCCTTTGGAAGAGATGTTCCCGGTAGGCTGTAAGAGCACTGTGCAGAGCGAGTTGTTTCTTAGCTTCCCAAAGAGCTGGAAGCAAGATGCTGTGGGGCCCAACTCGCCCTTTGGAAAGAAGCCTGCACGTTGTGCCTTTCAGCTCTAGGGCAAAGTAGCACACCCAGAGCAGAAGTCCTACTTCAGCCAGATCAGGCCTGCAAAGAAACTGCGTTTCACAGGCCTTTGGAAGAGATGTTCCCAGTAGGCTGTAAGAGCACTGTGCAGAGCGAGTTGTTTCTTAGCTTCCCAAAGAGCTGGAAGCAAGATGCTGTGGGGCCCAACTCGCCCTTTGGAAAGAAGCCTGCACGTTGTGCCTTTCAGCTCTAGGGCAATGTAGCACACCCAGAGCAGAAGTCCTACTTCAGCCAGATCAGGCCTGCAAAGAAACTGCGTTTCACAGGCCTTTGGAAGAGATGTTCCCGGTAGGCTGTAAGAGCACTGTGCAGAGCGAGTTGTTTCTTAGCTTCCCAAAGAGCTGGAAGCAAGATGCTGTGCGGCCCAACTCGCCCTTTGGAAAGAAGCCTGCACGTTGTGCCTTTCAGCTCTAGGGCAAAGTAGCACACCCAGAGCAGAAGTCCTACTTCAGCCAGATCAGGCCTGCAAAGAAACTGCGTTTCACAGGCCTTTGGAAGAGATGTTCCCGGTAGGCCGTAAGAGCACTGTGCAGAGCGAGTTGTTTCTTAGCTTCCCAAAGAGCTGGAAGCAAGCTGCTGTGGGGCCCAACTCGCCCTTTGGAAAGAAGCCTGCACGTTGTGCCTTTCAGCTCTAGGGCAAAGTAGCACACCCAGAGCAGAAGTCCTACTTCAGCCAGATCAGGCCTGCAAAGAAACTGCGTTTCACAGGCCTTTGGAAGAGATGTTCCCGGTAGGCTGTAAGAGCACTGTGCAGAGCGAGTTGTTTCTTAGCTTCCCAAAGAGCTGGAAGCAAGATGCTGTGGGGCCCAACTCGCCCTTTGGAAAGAAGCCTGCACGTTGTGCCTTTCAGCTCTAGGGCAAAGTAGCACACCCAGAGCAGAAGTCCTACTTCAGCCAGATCAGGCCTGCAAAGAAACTGCGTTTCACAGGCCTTTGGAAGAGATGTTCCCGGTAGGCTGTAAGAGCACTGTGCAGAGCGAGTTGTTTCTTAGATTCCCAAAGAGCTAGAAGCAAGATGCTGTGGGGCCCAACTCGCCCTTTGGAAAGAAGCCTGCACGTTGTGCCTTTCAGCTCTAGGGCAAAGTAGCACACCCAGAGCAGAAGTCCTACTTCAGCCAGATCAGGCCTGCAAAGAAACTGCGTTTCACAGGCCTTTGGAAGAGATGTTCCCGGTAGGCTGTAAGAGCACTGTGCAGAGCGAGTTGTTTCTTAGCTTCCCAAAGAGCTGGAAGCAAGCTGCTGTGGGGCCCAACTCGCCCTTTGGAAAGAAGCCTGCACGTTGTGCCTTTCAGCTCTAGGGCAAAGTAGCACACCCAGAGCAGAAGTCCTACTTCAGCCAGATCAGGCCTGCAAAGAAACTGCGTTTCACAGGCCTTTGGAAGAGATGTTCCCACTAGGCTGTAAGAGCACTGTGCAGAGCGAGTTGTTTCTTAGCTTCCCAAAGAGCTGGAAGCAAGATGCTGTGGAGCCCAACTCGCCCTTTGGAAAGAAGCCTGCACGTTGTGCCTTTCAGCTCTAGGGCAAAGTAGCACACCCAGAGCAGAAGTCCTACTTCAGCCAGATCAGGCCTGCAAAGAAACTGCGTTTCACAGGCCTTTGGAAGAGATGTTCCCGGTAGGCTGTAAGAGCACTGTGCAGAGCGAGTTGTTTCTTAGCTTCCCAAAGAGCTGGAAGCAAGATGCTGTGGGGCCCAACTCGCCCTTTGGAAAGAATCCTGCACGTTGTGCCTTTCAGCTCTAGGGCAAAGTAGCACACCCAGAGCAGAAGTCCTACTTCAGCCAGATCAGGCCTGCAAAGAAACTGCGTTTCACAGGCCTTTGGAAGAGATGTTCCCACTAGGCTGTAAGAGCACTGTGCAGAGCGAGTTGTTTCTTAGCTTGCCAAAGAGCTGGAAGCAAGATGCTGTGCGGCCAACTCGCCCTTTGGAAAGAAGCCTGCACGTTGTGCCTTTCAGCTCTAGGGCAAAGTAGCACACCCAGAGCAGAAGTCCTACTTCAGCCAGATCAGGCCTGCAAAGAAACTGCGTTTCACAGGCCTTTGGAAGAGATGTTCCCGGTAGGCTGTAAGAGCACTGTGCAGAGCGAGTTGTTTCTTAGCTTCCCAAAGAGCTGGAAGCAAGATGCTGTGCGGCCCAACTCGCCCTTTGGAAAGAAGCCTGCACGTTGTGCCTTTCAGCTCTAGGGCAAAGTAGCACACCCAGAGCAGAAGTCCTACTTCAGCCAGATCAGGCCTGCAAAGAAACTGCGTTTCACAGGCCTTTGGAAGACATGTTCCCGGTAGGCCGTAAGAGCACTGTGCAGAGCGAGTTGTTTCTTAGCTTCCCAAAGAGCTGGAAGCAAGCTGCTGTGGGGCCCAACTCGCCCTTTGGAAAGAAGCCTGCACGTTGTGCCTTTCAGCTCTAGGGCAAAGTAGCACACCCAGAGCAGAAGTCCTACTTCAGCCAGATCAGGCCTGCAAAGAAACTGCGTTTCACAGGCCTTTGGAAGAGATGTTCCCGGTAGGCTGTAAGAGCACTGTGCAGAGCGAGTTGTTTCTTAGCTTCCCAAAGAGCTGGAAGCAAGATGCTGTGGGGCCCAACTCGCCCTTTGGAAAGAAGCCTGCACGTTGTGCCTTTCAGCTCTAGGGCAAAGTAGCACACCCAGAGCAGAAGTCCTACTTCAGCCAGATCAGGCCTGCAAAGAAACTGCGTTTCACAGGCCTTTGGAAGAGATGTTCCCGGTAGGCTGTAAGAGCACTGTGCAGAGCGAGTTGTTTCTTAGCTTCCCAAAGAGCTGGAAGCAAGATGCTGTGGGGCCCAACTCGCCCTTTGGAAAGAAGCCTGCACGTTGTGCCTTTCAGCTCTAGGGCAAAGTAGCGCACCCAGAGCAGAAGTCCTACTTCGCCAGATCAGGCCTGCAAAGAAACTGCGTTTCACAGGCCTTTGGAAGAGATGTTCCCACTAGGCTGTAAGAGCACTGTGCAGAGCGAGTTGTTTCTTAGCTTGCCAAAGAGCTGGAAGCAAGATGCTGTGCGGCCAACTCGCCCTTTGGAAAGAAGCCTGCACGTTGTGCCTTTCAGCTCTAGGGCAAAGTAGCACACCCAGAGCAGAAGTCCTACTTCAGCCAGATCAGGCCTGCAAAGAAACTGCGTTTCACAGGCCTTTGGAAGAGATGTTCCCACTAGGCTGTAAGAGCACTGTGCATAGTGAGTTGTTTCTTAGCTTCCCAAAGAGCTGGAAGCAAGATGCTGTGGGGCCCAACTTGCCCTTTGGAAAGAAGCCTGCACGTTGTGCCTTTCAGCTCTAGGGCAAAGTAGCACACCCAGAGCAGAAGTCCTACTTCAGCCAGATCAGGCCTGCAAAGAAACTGCGTTTCCCATGCCTTTGGAAGAGATGTTCCCGGTAGGCTGTAAGAGCACTGTGCAGAGCGAGTTGTTTCTTAGCTTCCCAAAGAGCTGGAAGCAAGATGCTGTGGGGCCCAACTCGCCCTTTGGAAAGAAGCCTGCACGTTGTGCCTTTCAGCTCTAGGGCAAAGTAGCACACCCAGAGCAGAAGTCCTACTTCAGCCAGATCAGACCTGCAAAGAAACTGTGTTTCACAGGCATTTGGAAGAGATGTTCCCGGTAGGCTGTAAGAGCACTGTGCAGAGCGAGTTGTTTCTTAGCTTCCCAAAGAGCTGGAAGCAAGATGCTGTGGGGCCCAACTCGCCCTT
This sequence comes from Equus caballus, assembly GCF_041296265.1. Taxonomy (NCBI): domain Eukaryota; kingdom Metazoa; phylum Chordata; class Mammalia; order Perissodactyla; family Equidae; genus Equus; species Equus caballus. The sequence goes on from NC_091684.1 coordinate 72,740,420, forward strand.
TGGAAAGAAGCCTGCACGTTGTGCCTTTCAGCTCTAGGGCAAAGTAGCACACCCAGAGCAGAAGTCCTAATACAGCCAGATCAGGCCTGCAAAGAAACTGCGTTTCCCAGGCCTTTGGAAGAGATGTTCCCACTAGGCTGTAAGAGCACAGTGCTGAGCGAGTTGTTTCTTAGCTTCCCAAAGAGCTAGAAGCAAGATGCTGTGGGGCCCAACTCGCCCTTTGGAAAGAAGCCTGCACGTTGTGCCTTTCAGCTCTAGGGCAAAGTAGCACACCCAGAGCAGAAGTCCTACTTCAGCCAGATCAGGCCTGCAAAGAAACTGCGTTTCACAGGCCTTTGGAAGAGATGTTACCGGTAGGCTGTAAGAGCACTGTGCAGAGCGAGTTGTTTCTTAGCTTCCCAAAGAGCTGGAAGCAAGATGCTGTGGGGCCCAACTCGCCCTTTGGAAAGAAGCCTGCACGTTGTTCCTTTCAGCCCTAGGGCAAAGTAGCACACCCAGAGCAGAAGTCCTACTTCAGCCAGATCAGGCCTGCAAAGAAACTGCGTTTCCCAGGCCTTTGGAAGAGATGTTCCCGGTAGGCTGTAAGAGCACTGTGCAGAGCGAGTTGTTTCTTAGCTTCCCAAAGAGCTGGAAGCAAGATGCTGTGGGGCCCAACTCGCCCTTTGGAAAGAAGCCTGCACGTTGTGCCTTTCAGCTCTAGGGCAAAGTAGCACACCCAGAGCAGAAGTACTACTTCAGCAAGATCAGGCCTGCAAAGAAACTGCGTTTCCCAGGCCTTTGGAAGAGATGTTCCCGGTAGGCTGTAAGAGCACTGTGCAGAGCGAGTTGTTTCTTAGCTTCCCAAAGAGCTGGAAGCAAGATGCTGTGGGGCCCAACTCGCCCTTTGGAAAGAAGCCTGCACGTTGTGCCTTTCAGCTCTAGGGCAAAGTAGCACACCCAGAGCAGAAGTCCTACTTCAGCCAGATCAGGCCTGCAAAGAAACTGCGTTTCACAGGCCTTTGGAAGAGATGTTCCCACTAGGCTGTAAGAGCACTGTGCATAGTGAGTTGTTTCTTATCTTCCCAAAGAGCTGGAAGCAAGATGCTGTGGGGCCCAACTCGCCCTTTGGAAAGAAGCTTGCACGTTGTGCCTTTCAGCTCTAGGGCAAAGTAGCACACCCAGAGCAGAAGTCCTACTTCAGCCAGATCAGGCCTGCAAAGAAACTGCGTTTCACAGGCCTTTGGAAGAGATGTTCCCCGTAGGCTGTAAGAGCACTGTGCAGAGCGAGTTGTTTCTTAGCTTCCCAAAGAGCTGGAAGCAAGATGCTGTGGGGCCCAACTCGCCCTTTGGAAAGAAGCCTGCACGTTGTGCCTTTCAGCTCTAGGGCAAAGTAGCACACCCAGAGCAGAAGTCCTACTTCAGCCAGATCAGGCCTGCAAAGAAACTGCGTTTCACAGGCCTTTGGAAGATATGTTCCCAGTAGGCTGCAAGAGCACTGTGCAGAGCGAGTTGTTTCTTAGCTTCCCAAAGAGCTGGAAGCAAGATGCTGTGGGGCCCAACTCGCCCTTTGGAAAGAAGCCTGCACGTTGTGCCTTTCAGCTCTACGGCAAAGTAGCACACCCAGAGCAGAAGTCCTACTTCAGCCAGATCAGGCCTGCAAAGAAAGTGCGTTTCACAGGCTTTTGGAAGAGATGTTCCCGGTAGGCTGTAAGAGCACTGTGCAGAGCGAGTTGTTTATTAGCTTCCCAAAGAGCTGGAAGCAAGATGCTGTGGGGCCCAACTCGCCCTTTGGAAAGAAGCCTGCACGTTGTGCCTTTCAGCTCTAGGGCAAAGTAGCACACCCAGAGCAGAAGTCCTACTTCAGCCAGATCAGGCCTGCAAAGAAACTGCGTTTCACAGGCCTTTGGAAGAGATGTTCCCGGTAGGCTGTAAGAGCACTGTGCAGAGCGAGTTGTTTCTTAGCTTCCCAAAGAGCTGGAAGCAAGATGCTGTGGGGCCCAACTCGCCCTTTGGAAAGAAGCCTGCACGTTGTGCCTTTCAGCTCTAGGGCAAAGTAGCACACCCAGAGCAGAAGTCCTACTTCAGCCAGATCAGGCCTGCAAAGAAACTGCGTTTCCCAGGCCTTTGGAAGAGATGTTCCCGGTAGGCTGTAAGAGCACTGTGCAGAGCGAGTTGTTTCTTAGCTTCCCAAAGAGCTGGAAGCAAGATGCTGTGCGGCCCAACTCGCCCTTTGGAAAGAAGCCTGCACGTTGTGCCTTTCAGCTCTAGGGCAAAGTAGCACACCCAGAGCAGAAGTCCTACTTCAGCCAGATCAGACCTGCAAAGAAACTGTGTTTCACAGGCCTTTGGAAGAGATGTTCCCGGTAGGCTGTAAGAGCACTGTGCAGAGCGAGTTGTTTCTTAGCTTCCCAAAGAGCTGGAAGCAAGATGCTGTGGGGCCCAACTCGCCCTTTGGAAAGAAGCCTGCACGTTGTGCCTTTCAGCTCTAGGGCAAAGTAGCACACCCAGAGCAGAAGTCCTAATACAGCCAGATCAGGCCTGCAAAGAAACTGCGTTTCCCAGGCCTTTGGAAGAGATGTTCCCACTAGGCTGTAAGAGCACAGTGCTGAGCGAGTTGTTTCTTAGCTTCCCAAAGAGCTAGAAGCAAGATGCTGTGGGGCCCAACTCGCCCTTTGGAAAGAAGCCTGCACGTTGTGCCTTTCAGCTCTAGGGCAAAGTAGCACACCCAGAGCAGAAGTCCTACTTCAGCCAGATCAGGCCTGCAAAGAAACTGCGTTTCACAGGCCTTTGGAAGAGATGTTACCGGTAGGCTGTAAGAGCACTGTGCAGAGCGAGTTGTTTCTTAGCTTCCCAAAGAGCTGGAAGCAAGATGCTGTGGGGCCCAACTCGCCCTTTGGAAAGAAGCCTGCACGTTGTTCCTTTCAGCCCTAGGGCAAAGTAGCACACCCAGAGCAGAAGTCCTACTTCAGCCAGATCAGGCCTGCAAAGAAACTGCGTTTCCCAGGCCTTTGGAAGAGATGTTCCCGGTAGGCTGTAAGAGCACTGTGCAGAGCGAGTTGTTTCTTAGCTTCCCAAAGAGCTGGAAGCAAGATGCTGTGGGGCCCAACTCGCCCTTTGGAAAGAAGCCTGCACGTTGTGCCTTTCAGCTCTAGGGCAAAGTAGCACACCCAGAGCAGAATTCCCACTTCAGCCAGATCAGGCCTGCAAAGAAACTGCGTTTCCCAGGCCTTTGGAAGAGATGTTCCCGGTAGGCTGTAAGAGCACTGTGCAGAGCGAATTGTTTCTTAGCTTCCCAAAGAGCTGGAAGCAAGATGCTGTGGGGCCCAACTCGCCCTTTGGAAAGAAGCCTGCACGTTGTGCCTTTCAGCTCTAGGGCAAAGTAGCACACCCAGAGCAGAAGTCCTACTTCAGCCAGATCAGGCCTGCAAAGAAACTGCGTTTCCCAGGCCTTTGGAAGAGATGTTCCCACTAGGCTGTAAGAGCACTGTGCAGAGCAAGTTGTTTCTTAGCTTCCCAAAGAGCTGGAAGCAAGATGCTGTGGGGCCCAACTCGCCCTTTGGAAAGAAGCCTGCACGTTGTGCCTTTCAGCTCTAGGGCAAAGTAGCACACCCAGAGCAGAAGTCCCACTTCAGCCAGATCAGTCCTGCAAAGAAACTGCGTTTCACAGGCCTTTGGAAGATATGTTCCCGGTAGGCTGTAAGAGCACTGTGCAGAGCGAGTTGTTTCTTAGCTTCCCAAAGAGCTGGAAGCAAGATGCTGTGGGGCCCAACTCGCCCTTTGGAAAGAAGCCTGCACGTTGTGCCTTTCAGCTCTAGGGCAAAGTAGCACACCCAGAGCAGAAGTCCTACTTCAGCCAGATCAGGCCTGCAAAGAAACTGCGTTTCACAGGCCTTTGGAAGAGATGTTCCCGGTAGGCTGTAAGAGCACTGTGCAGAGCGAGTTGATTCTTAGCTTCCCAAAGAGCTGGAAGCAAGATGCTGTGCGGCCCAACTCGCCCTTTGGAAAGAAGCCTGCACGTTTTGCCTTTCAGCTCTAGGGCAAAGTAGCACACCCAGAGCAGAAGTCCTACTTCAGCCAGATCAGGCCTGCAAAGAAACTGCGTTTCACAGGCCTTTGGAAGAGATGTTCCCGGTAGGCTGTAAGAGCACTGTGCAGAGCGAGTTGTTTCTTAGCTTCCCAAAGAGCTGGAAGCAAGATGCTGTGGGGCCCAACTCGCCCTTTGGAAAGAAGCCTGCACGTTGTGCCTTTCAGCTCTAGGGCAAAGTAGCACACCCAGAGCAGAAGTCCTACTTCGCCAGATCAGGCCTGCAAAGAAACTGCGTTTCACAGGCCTTTGGAAGAGATGTTCCCACTAGGCTGTAAGAGCACTGTGCAGAGCGAGTTGTTTCTTAGCTTGCCAAAGAGCTGGAAGCAAGATGCTGTGCGGCCAACTCGCCCTTTGGAAAGAAGCCTGCACGTTGTGCCTTTCAGCTCTAGGGCAAAGTAGCACACCCAGAGCAGAAGTCCTACTTCAGCCAGATCAGGCCTGCAAAGAAACTGCGTTTCACAGGCCTTTGGAAGAGATGTTCCCCGTAGGCTGTAAGAGCACTGTGCAGAGCGAGTTGTTTCTTAGCTTCCCAAAGAGCTGGAAGCAAGATGCTGTGGGGCCCAACTCGCCCTTTGGAAAGAAGCCTGCACGTTGTGCCTTTCAGCTCTAGGGCAAAGTAGCACACCCAGAGCAGAAGTCCTACTTCAGCCAGATCAGGCCTGCAAAGAAACTGCGTTTCACAGGCCTTTGGAAGAGATGTTCCCAGTAGGCTGTAAGAGCACTGTGCAGAGCGAGTTGTTTCTTAGCTTCCCAAAGAGCTGGAAGCAAGATGCTGTGGGGCCCAACTCGCCCTTTGGAAAGAAGCCTGCACGTTGTGCCTTTCAGCTCTAGGGCAATGTAGCACACCCAGAGCAGAAGTCCTACTTCAGCCAGATCAGGCCTGCAAAGAAACTGCGTTTCACAGGCCTTTGGAAGAGATGTTCCCGGTAGGCTGTAAGAGCACTGTGCAGAGCGAGTTGTTTCTTAGCTTCCCAAAGAGCTGGAAGCAAGATGCTGTGCGGCCCAACTCGCCCTTTGGAAAGAAGCCTGCACGTTGTGCCTTTCAGCTCTAGGGCAAAGTAGCACACCCAGAGCAGAAGTCCTACTTCAGCCAGATCAGGCCTGCAAAGAAACTGCGTTTCACAGGCCTTTGGAAGAGATGTTCCCGGTAGGCCGTAAGAGCACTGTGCAGAGCGAGTTGTTTCTTAGCTTCCCAAAGAGCTGGAAGCAAGCTGCTGTGGGGCCCAACTCGCCCTTTGGAAAGAAGCCTGCACGTTGTGCCTTTCAGCTCTAGGGCAAAGTAGCACACCCAGAGCAGAAGTCCTACTTCAGCCAGATCAGGCCTGCAAAGAAACTGCGTTTCACAGGCCTTTGGAAGAGATGTTCCCGGTAGGCTGTAAGAGCACTGTGCAGAGCGAGTTGTTTCTTAGCTTCCCAAAGAGCTGGAAGCAAGATGCTGTGGGGCCCAACTCGCCCTTTGGAAAGAAGCCTGCACGTTGTGCCTTTCAGCTCTATGGCAAAGTAGCACACCCAGAGCAGAAGTCCTACTTCAGCCAGATCAGGCCTGCAAAGAAACTGCGTTTCACAGGCCTTTGGAAGAGATGTTCCCGGTAGGCTGTAAGAGCACTGTGCAGAGCGAGTTGTTTCTTAGATTCCCAAAGAGCTAGAAGCAAGATGCTGTGGGGCCCAACTCGCCCTTTGGAAAGAAGCCTGCACGTTGTGCCTTTCAGCTCTAGGGCAAAGTAGCACACCCAGAGCAGAAGTCCTACTTCAGCCAGATCAGGCCTGCAAAGAAACTGCGTTTCACAGGCCTTTGGAAGAGATGTTCCCGGTAGGCTGTAAGAGCACTGTGCAGAGCGAGTTGTTTCTTAGCTTCCCAAAGAGCTGGAAGCAAGCTGCTGTGGGGCCCAACTCGCCCTTTGGAAAGAAGCCTGCACGTTGTGCCTTTCAGCTCTAGGGCAAAGTAGCACACCCAGAGCAGAAGTCCTACTTCAGCCAGATCAGGCCTGCAAAGAAACTGCGTTTCACAGGCCTTTGGAAGAGATGTTCCCACTAGGCTGTAAGAGCACTGTGCAGAGCGAGTTGTTTCTTAGCTTCCCAAAGAGCTGGAAGCAAGATGCTGTGGAGCCCAACTCGCCCTTTGGAAAGAAGCCTGCACGTTGTGCCTTTCAGCTCTAGGGCAAAGTAGCACACCCAGAGCAGAAGTCCTACTTCAGCCAGATCAGGCCTGCAAAGAAACTGCGTTTCACAGGCCTTTGGAAGAGATGTTCCCGGTAGGCTGTAAGAGCACTGTGCAGAGCGAGTTGTTTCTTAGCTTCCCAAAGAGCTGGAAGCAAGATGCTGTGGGGCCCAACTCGCCCTTTGGAAAGAATCCTGCACGTTGTGCCTTTCAGCTCTAGGGCAAAGTAGCACACCCAGAGCAGAAGTCCTACTTCAGCCAGATCAGGCCTGCAAAGAAACTGCGTTTCACAGGCCTTTGGAAGAGATGTTCCCACTAGGCTGTAAGAGCACTGTGCAGAGCGAGTTGTTTCTTAGCTTGCCAAAGAGCTGGAAGCAAGATGCTGTGCGGCCAACTCGCCCTTTGGAAAGAAGCCTGCACGTTGTGCCTTTCAGCTCTAGGGCAAAGTAGCACACCCAGAGCAGAAGTCCTACTTCAGCCAGATCAGGCCTGCAAAGAAACTGCGTTTCACAGGCCTTTGGAAGAGATGTTCCCCGTAGGCTGTAAGAGCACTGTGCAGAGCGAGTTGTTTCTTAGCTTCCCAAAGAGCTGGAAGTAAGATGCTGTGGGGCCCAACTCGCCCTTTGGAAAGAAGCCTGCACGTTGTGCCTTTCAGCTCTAGGGCAAAGTAGCACACCCAGAGCAGAAGTCCTACTTCAGCCAGATCAGGCCTGCAAAGAAACTGCGTTTCACAGGCCTTTGGAAGAGATGTTCCCAGTAGGCTGTAAGAGCACTGTGCAGAGCGAGTTGTTTCTTAGCTTCCCAAAGAGCTGGAAGCAAGATGCTGTGGGGCCCAACTCGCCCTTTGGAAAGAAGCCTGCACGTTGTGCCTTTCAGCTCTAGGGCAATGTAGCACACCCAGAGCAGAAGTCCTACTTCAGCCAGATCAGGCCTGCAAAGAAACTGCGTTTCACAGGCCTTTGGAAGAGATGTTCCCGGTAGGCTGTAAGAGCACTGTGCAGAGCGAGTTGTTTCTTAGCTTCCCAAAGAGCTGGAAGCAAGATGCTGTGCGGCCCAACTCGCCCTTTGGAAAGAAGCCTGCACGTTGTGCCTTTCAGCTCTAGGGCAAAGTAGCACACCCAGAGCAGAAGTCCTACTTCAGCCAGATCAGGCCTGCAAAGAAACTGCGTTTCACAGGCCTTTGGAAGAGATGTTCCCGGTAGGCCGTAAGAGCACTGTGCAGAGCGAGTTGTTTCTTAGCTTCCCAAAGAGCTGGAAGCAAGCTGCTGTGGGGCCCAACTCGCCCTTTGGAAAGAAGCCTGCACGTTGTGCCTTTCAGCTCTAGGGCAAAGTAGCACACCCAGAGCAGAAGTCCTACTTCAGCCAGATCAGGCCTGCAAAGAAACTGCGTTTCACAGGCCTTTGGAAGAGATGTTCCCGGTAGGCTGTAAGAGCACTGTGCAGAGCGAGTTGATTCTTAGCTTCCCAAAGAGCTGGAAGCAAGATGCTGTGCGGCCCAACTCGCCCTTTGGAAAGAAGCCTGCACGTTGTGCCTTTCAGCTCTATGGCAAAGTAGCACACCCAGAGCAGAAGTCCTACTTCAGCCAGATCAGGCCTGCAAAGAAACTGCGTTTCACAGGCCTTTGGAAGAGATGTTCCCGGTAGGCTGTAAGAGCACTGTGCAGAGCGAGTTGTTTCTTAGCTTCCCAAAGAGCTGGAAGCAAGATGCTGTGGGGCCCAACTCGCCCTTTGGAAAGAAGCCTGCACGTTGTGCCTTTCAGCTCTAGGGCAAAGTAGCACACCCAGAGCAGAAGTCCTACTTCGCCAGATCAGGCCTGCAAAGAAACTGCGTTTCACAGGCCTTTGGAAGAGATGTTCCCACTAGGCTGTAAGAGCACTGTGCAGAGCGAGTTGTTTCTTAGCTTGCCAAAGAGCTGGAAGCAAGATGCTGTGCGGCCAACTCGCCCTTTGGAAAGAAGCCTGCACGTTGTGCCTTTCAGCTCTAGGGCAAAGTAGCACACCCAGAGCAGAAGTCCTACTTCAGCCAGATCAGGCCTGCAAAGAAACTGCGTTTCACAGGCCTTTGGAAGAGATGTTCCCCGTAGGCTGTAAGAGCACTGTGCAGAGCGAGTTGTTTCTTAGCTTCCCAAAGAGCTGGAAGCAAGATGCTGTGGGGCCCAACTCGCCCTTTGGAAAGAAGCCTGCACGTTGTGCCTTTCAGCTCTAGGGCAAAGTAGCACACCCAGAGCAGAAGTCCTACTTCAGCCAGATCAGGCCTGCAAAGAAACTGCGTTTCACAGGCCTTTGGAAGAGATGTTCCCAGTAGGCTGTAAGAGCACTGTGCAGAGCGAGTTGTTTCTTAGCTTCCCAAAGAGCTGGAAGCAAGATGCTGTGGGGCCCAACTCGCCCTTTGGAAAGAAGCCTGCACGTTGTGCCTTTCAGCTCTATGGCAAAGTAGCACACCCAGAGCAGAAGTCCTACTTCAGCCAGATCAGGCCTGCAAAGAAACTGCGTTTCACAGGCCTTTGGAAGAGATGTTCCCGGTAGGCTGTAAGAGCACTGTGCAGAGCGAGTTGTTTCTTAGATTCCCAAAGAGCTAGAAGCAAGATGCTGTGGGGCCCAACTCGCCCTTTGGAAAGAAGCCTGCACGTTGTGCCTTTCAGCTCTAGGGCAAAGTAGCACACCCAGAGCAGAAGTCCTACTTCAGCCAGATCAGGCCTGCAAAGAAACTGCGTTTCACAGGCCTTTGGAAGAGATGTTCCCGGTAGGCTGTAAGAGCACTGTGCAGAGCGAGTTGTTTCTTAGCTTCCCAAAGAGCTGGAAGCAAGCTGCTGTGGGGCCCAACTCGCCCTTTGGAAAGAAGCCTGCACGTTGTGCCTTTCAGCTCTAGGGCAAAGTAGCACACCCAGAGCAGAAGTCCTACTTCAGCCAGATCAGGCCTGCAAAGAAACTGCGTTTCACAGGCCTTTGGAAGAGATGTTCCCACTAGGCTGTAAGAGCACTGTGCAGAGCGAGTTGTTTCTTAGCTTCCCAAAGAGCTGGAAGCAAGATGCTGTGGAGCCCAACTCGCCCTTTGGAAAGAAGCCTGCACGTTGTACCTTTCAGCTCTAGGGCAAAGTAGCACACCCAGAGCAGAAGTCCTACTTCAGCCAGATCAGGCCTGCAAAGAAACTGCGTTTCACAGGCCTTTGGAAGAGATGTTCCCGGTAGGCTGTAAGAGCACTGTGCAGAGCGAGTTGTTTCTTAGCTTCCCAAAGAGCTGGAAGCAAGATGCTGTGGGGCCCAACTCGCCCTTTGGAAAGAATCCTGCACGTTGTGCCTTTCAGCTCTAGGGCAAAGTAGCACACCCAGAGCAGAAGTCCTACTTCAGCCAGATCAGGCCTGCAAAGAAACTGCGTTTCACAGGCCTTTGGAAGAGATGTTCCCACTAGGCTGTAAGAGCACTGTGCAGAGCGAGTTGTTTCTTAGCTTGCCAAAGAGCTGGAAGCAAGATGCTGTGCGGCCAACTCGCCCTTTGGAAAGAAGCCTGCACGTTGTGCCTTTCAGCTCTAGGGCAAAGTAGCACACCCAGAGCAGAAGTCCTACTTCAGCCAGATCAGGCCTGCAAAGAAACTGCGTTTCACAGGCCTTTGGAAGAGATGTTCCCGGTAGGCTGTAAGAGCACTGTGCAGAGCGAGTTGTTTCTTAGCTTCCCAAAGAGCTGGAAGTAAGATGCTGTGGGGCCCAACTCGCCCTTTGGAAAGAAGCCTGCACGTTGTGCCTTTCAGCTCTAGGGCAAAGTAGCACACCCAGAGCAGAAGTCCTACTTCAGCCAGATCAGGCCTGCAAAGAAACTGCGTTTCACAGGCCTTTGGAAGAGATGTTCCCAGTAGGCTGTAAGAGCACTGTGCAGAGCGAGTTGTTTCTTAGCTTCCCAAAGAGCTGGAAGCAAGATGCTGTGGGGCCCAACTCGCCCTTTGGAAAGAAGCCTGCACGTTGTGCCTTTCAGCTCTAGGGCAATGTAGCACACCCAGAGCAGAAGTCCTACTTCAGCCAGATCAGGCCTGCAAAGAAACTGCGTTTCACAGGCCTTTGGAAGAGATGTTCCCGGTAGGCTGTAAGAGCACTGTGCAGAGCGAGTTGTTTCTTAGCTTCCCAAAGAGCTGGAAGCAAGATGCTGTGCGGCCCAACTCGCCCTTTGGAAAGAAGCCTGCACGTTGTGCCTTTCAGCTCTAGGGCAAAGTAGCACACCCAGAGCAGAAGTCCTACTTCAGCCAGATCAGGCCTGCAAAGAAACTGCGTTTCACAGGCCTTTGGAAGAGATGTTCCCGGTAGGCCGTAAGAGCACTGTGCAGAGCGAGTTGTTTCTTAGCTTCCCAAAGAGCTGGAAGCAAGCTGCTGTGGGGCCCAACTCGCCCTTTGGAAAGAAGCCTGCACGTTGTGCCTTTCAGCTCTAGGGCAAAGTAGCACACCCAGAGCAGAAGTCCTACTTCAGCCAGATCAGGCCTGCAAAGAAACTGCGTTTCACAGGCCTTTGGAAGAGATGTTCCCGGTAGGCTGTAAGAGCACTGTGCAGAGCGAGTTGTTTCTTAGCTTCCCAAAGAGCTGGAAGCAAGATGCTGTGGGGCCCAACTCGCCCTTTGGAAAGAAGCCTGCACGTTGTGCCTTTCAGCTCTAGGGCAAAGTAGCACACCCAGAGCAGAAGTCCTACTTCAGCCAGATCAGGCCTGCAAAGAAACTGCGTTTCACAGGCCTTTGGAAGAGATGTTCCCGGTAGGCTGTAAGAGCACTGTGCAGAGCGAGTTGTTTCTTAGCTTCCCAAAGAGCTGGAAGCAAGATGCTGTGGGGCCCAACTCGCCCTTTGGAAAGAAGCCTGCACGTTGTGCCTTTCAGCTCTAGGGCAAAGTAGCGCACCCAGAGCAGAAGTCCTACTTCGCCAGATCAGGCCTGCAAAGAAACTGCGTTTCACAGGCCTTTGGAAGAGATGTTCCCACTAGGCTGTAAGAGCACTGTGCAGAGCGAGTTGTTTCTTAGCTTGCCAAAGAGCTGGAAGCAAGATGCTGTGCGGCCAACTCGCCCTTTGGAAAGAAGCCTGCACGTTGTGCCTTTCAGCTCTAGGGCAAAGTAGCACACCCAGAGCAGAAGTCCTACTTCAGCCAGATCAGGCCTGCAAAGAAACTGCGTTTCACAGGCCTTTGGAAGAGATGTTCCCACTAGGCTGTAAGAGCACTGTGCATAGTGAGTTGTTTCTTATCTTCCCAAAGAGCTGGAAGCAAGATGCTGTGGGGCCCAACTCGCCCTTTGGAAAGAAGCTTGCACGTTGTGCCTTTCAGCTCTAGGGCAAAGTAGCACACCCAGAGCAGAAGTCCTACTTCAGCCAGATCAGGCCTGCAAAGAAACTGCGTTTCACAGGCCTTTGGAAGAGATGTTCCCCGTAGGCTGTAAGAGCACTGTGCAGAGCGAGTTGTTTCTTAGCTTCCCAAAGAGCTGGAAGCAAGATGCTGTGGGGCCCAACTCGCCCTTTGGAAAGAAGCCTGCACGTTGTGCCTTTCAGCTCTAGGGCAAAGTAGCACACCCAGAGCAGAAGTCCTACTTCAGCCAGATCAGGCCTGCAAAGAAACTGCGTTTCACAGGCCTTTGGAAGAGATGTTCCCGGTAGGCTGTAAGAGCACTGTGCAGAGCGAGTTGTTTCTTAGCTTCCCAAAGAGCTGGAAGCAAGATGCTGTGGGGCCCAACTCGCCCTTTGGAAAGAAGCCTGCACGTTGTGCCTTTCAGCTCTAAGGCAAAGTAGCACACCAAGAGCAAAAGTCCCACTTCAGCCACATCAGGCCTGCAAAGAAACTGCGTTTCACAGGCCTTTGGAAGAGATGTTCCCGGTAGGCTGTAAGAGCACTGTGCAGAGCGAGTTGTTTCTTAGCTTCCCAAAGAGCTGGAAGCAAGATGCTGTGGGGCCCAACTCGCCCTTTGGAAAGAAGCCTGCACGTTGTGCCTTTCAGCTCTAGGGCAAAGTAGCACACCCAGAGCAGAAGTCCTACTTCAGCCAGATCAGGCCTGCAAAGAAACTGCGTTTCACAGACCTTTGGAAGAGATGTTCCCGGTAGGCTGTAAGAGCACTGTGCAGAGCGAGTTGTTTCTTAGCTTCCCAAAGAGCTGGAAGCAAGATGCTGTGGGGCCCAACTTGCCCTTTGGAAAGAAGCCTGCACGTTGTGCCTTTCAGCTCTAGGGCAAAGTAGCACACCCAGAGCAGAAGTCCTACTTCAGCCAGATCAGGCCTGCAAAGAAACTGCGTTTCCCATGCCTTTGGAAGAGATGTTCCCGGTAGGCTGTAAGAGCACTGTGCAGAGCGAGTTGTTTCTTAGCTTCCCAAAGAGCTGGAAGCAAGATGCTGTGGGGCCCAACTCGCCCTTTGGAAAGAAGCCTGCACGTTGTGCCTTTCAGCTCTAGGGCAAAGTAGCACACCCAGAGCAGAAGTCCTACTTCAGCCAGATCAGGCCTGGAAAGAAACTGCGTTTCACAGGCCTTTGGAAGAGATGTTCCCGGTAGGCTGTAAGAGCACTGTGCAGAGCGAGTTGTTTCTTAGCTTCCCAAAGAGCTGGAAGCAAGATGCTGTGGGGCCCAACTCGCCCTGTGGAAAGAAGCCTGCACGTTGTGCCTTTCAGCTCTAGGGCAAAGTAGCACACCCAGAGCAGAAGTCCTAATACAGCCAGATCAGGCCTGCAAAGAAACTGCGTATCCCAGGCCTTTGGAAGAGATGTTCCCACTAGGCTGTAAGAGCACAGTGCAGAGCGAGTTGTTTCTTAGCTTCCCAAAGTGCTAGAAGCAAGATGCTGTGGGGCCCAACTCGCCTTTTGGAAAGAAGCCTGCACGTTGTGCCTTTCAGCTCTAGGGCAAAGTAGCACACCCAGAGCAGAAGTCCTACTTCAGCCAGATCAGGCCTGCAAAGAAACTGCGTTTCACAGGCCTTTGGAAGATATGTTCCCAGTAGGCTGTAAGAGCACTGTGCAGAGCGAGTTGTTTCTTAGCTTCCCAAAGAGCTGGAAGCAAGATGCTGTGGGGCCCAACTCGCCCTTTGGAAAGAAGCCTGCACGTTGTGCCTTTCAGCTCTACGGCAAAGTAGCACACCCAGAGCAGAAGTCCTACTTCAGCCAGATCAGGCCTGCAAAGAAACTGCGTTTCACAGGCTTTTGGAAGAGATGTTCCCGGTAGGCTGTAAGAGCACTGTGCAGAGCGAGTTGTTTATTAGCTTCCCAAAGAGCTGGAAGCAAGATGCTGTGGGGCCCAACTCGCCCTTTGGAAAGAAGCCTGCACGTTGTGCCTTTCAGCTCTAGGGCAAAGTAGCACACCCAGAGCAGAAGTCCTACTTCAGCCAGATCAGGCCTGCAAAGAAACTGCGTTTCACAGGCCTTTGGAAGAGATGTTCCCGGTAGGCTGTAAGAGCATTGTGCAGAGCGAGTTGTTTCTTAGCTTCCCAAAGAGCTGGAAGCAAGATGCTGTGGGGCCCAACTCGCCCTTTGGAAAGAAGCCTGCACGTTGTGCCTTTCAGCTCTAGGGCAAAGTAGCACACCCAGAGCAGAAGTCCTACTTCAGCCAGATCAGGCCTGCAAAGAAACTGCGTTTCCCAGGCCTTTGGAAGAGATGTTCCCGGTAGGCTGTAAGAGCACTGTGCAGAGCGAGTTGTTTCTTAGCTTCCCAAAGAGCTGGAAGCAAGATGCTGTGCGGCCCAACTCGCCCTTTGGAAAGAAGCCTGCACGTTGTGCCTTTCAGCTCTAGGGCAAAGTAGCACACCCAGAGCAGAAGTCCTACTTCAGCCAGATCAGACCTGCAAAGAAACTGTGTTTCACAGGCCTTTGGAAGAGATGTTCCCGGTAGGCTGTAAGAGCACTGTGCAGAGCGAGTTGTTTCTTAGCTTCCCAAAGAGCTGGAAGCAAGATGCTGTGGGGCCCAACTCGCCCTTTGGAAAGAAGCCTGCACGTTGTGCCTTTCAGCTCTAGGGCAAAGTAGCACACCCAGAGCAGAAGTCCTAATACAGCCAGATCAGGCCTGCAAAGAAACTGCGTTTCCCAGGCCTTTGGAAGAGATGTTCCCACTAGGCTGTAAGAGCACAGTGCTGAGCGAGTTGTTTCTTAGCTTCCCAAAGAGCTAGAAGCAAGATGCTGTGGGGCCCAACTCGCCCTTTGGAAAGAAGCCTGCACGTTGTGCCTTTCAGCTCTAGGGCAAAGTAGCACACCCAGAGCAGAAGTCCTACTTCAGCCAGATCAGGCCTGCAAAGAAACTGCGTTTCACAGGCCTTTGGAAGAGATGTTACCGGTAGGCTGTAAGAGCACTGTGCAGAGCGAGTTGTTTCTTAGCTTCCCAAAGAGCTGGAAGCAAGATGCTGTGGGGCCCAACTCGCCCTTTGGAAAGAAGCCTGCACGTTGTTCCTTTCAGCCCTAGGGCAAAGTAGCACACCCAGAGCAGAAGTCCTACTTCAGCCAGATCAGGCCTGCAAAGAAACTGCGTTTCCCAGGCCTTTGGAAGAGATGTTCCCGGTAGGCTGTAAGAGCACTGTGCAGAGCGAGTTGTTTCTTAGCTTCCCAAAGAGCTGGAAGCAAGATGCTGTGGGGCCCAACTCGCCCTTTGGAAAGAAGCCTGCACGTTGTGCCTTTCAGCTCTAGGGCAAAGTAGCACACCCAGAGCAGAAGTACTACTTCAGCAAGATCAGGCCTGCAAAGAAACTGCGTTTCCCAGGCCTTTGGAAGAGATGTTCCCGGTAGGCTGTAAGAGCACTGTGCAGAGCGAGTTGTTTCTTAGCTTCCCAAAGAGCTGGAAGCAAGATGCTGTGGGGCCCAACTCGCCCTTTGGAAAGAAGCCTGCACGTTGTGCCTTTCAGCTCTAGGGCAAAGTAGCACACCCAGAGCAGAAGTCCTACTTCAGCCAGATCAGGCCTGCAAAGAAACTGCGTTTCACAGGCCTTTGGAAGAGATGTTCCCACTAGGCTGTAAGAGCACTGTGCATAGTGAGTTGTTTCTTATCTTCCCAAAGAGCTGGAAGCAAGATGCTGTGGGGCCCAACTCGCCCTTTGGAAAGAAGCTTGCACGTTGTGCCTTTCAGCTCTAGGGCAAAGTAGCACACCCAGAGCAGAAGTCCTACTTCAGCCAGATCAGGCCTGCAAAGAAACTGCGTTTCACAGGCCTTTGGAAGAGATGTTCCCCGTAGGCTGTAAGAGCACTGTGCAGAGCGAGTTGTTTCTTAGCTTCCCAAAGAGCTGGAAGCAAGATGCTGTGGGGCCCAACTCGCCCTTTGGAAAGAAGCCTGCACGTTGTGCCTTTCAGCTCTAGGGCAAAGTAGCACACCCAGAGCAGAAGTCCTACTTCAGCCAGATCAGGCCTGCAAAGAAACTGCGTTTCACAGGCCTTTGGAAGATATGTTCCCAGTAGGCTGCAAGAGCACTGTGCAGAGCGAGTTGTTTCTTAGCTTCCCAAAGAGCTGGAAGCAAGATGCTGTGGGGCCCAACTCGCCCTTTGGAAAGAAGCCTGCACGTTGTGCCTTTCAGCTCTACGGCAAAGTAGCACACCCAGAGCAGAAGTCCTACTTCAGCCAGATCAGGCCTGCAAAGAAAGTGCGTTTCACAGGCTTTTGGAAGAGATGTTCCCGGTAGGCTGTAAGAGCACTGTGCAGAGCGAGTTGTTTATTAGCTTCCCAAAGAGCTGGAAGCAAGATGCTGTGGGGCCCAACTCGCCCTTTGGAAAGAAGCCTGCACGTTGTGCCTTTCAGCTCTAGGGCAAAGTAGCACACCCAGAGCAGAAGTCCTACTTCAGCCAGATCAGGCCTGCAAAGAAACTGCGTTTCACAGGCCTTTGGAAGAGATGTTCCCGGTAGGCTGTAAGAGCACTGTGCAGAGCGAGTTGTTTCTTAGCTTCCCAAAGAGCTGGAAGCAAGATGCTGTGGGGCCCAACTCGCCCTTTGGAAAGAAGCCTGCACGTTGTGCCTTTCAGCTCTAGGGCAAAGTAGCACACCCAGAGCAGAAGTCCTACTTCAGCCAGATCAGGCCTGCAAAGAAACTGCGTTTCCCAGGCCTTTGGAAGAGATGTTCCCGGTAGGCTGTAAGAGCACTGTGCAGAGCGAGTTGTTTCTTAGCTTCCCAAAGAGCTGGAAGCAAGATGCTGTGCGGCCCAACTCCCCCTTTGGAAAGAAGCCTGCACGTTGTGCCTTTCAGCTCTAGGGCAAAGTAGCACACCCAGAGCAGAAGTCCTACTTCAGCCAGATCAGACCTGCAAAGAAACTGTGTTTCACAGGCCTTTGGAAGAGATGTTCCCGGTAGGCTGTAAGAGCACTGTGCAGAGCGAGTTGTTTCTTAGCTTCCCAAAGAGCTGGAAGCAAGATGCTGTGGGGCCCAACTCGCCCTTTGGAAAGAAGCCTGCACGTTGTGCCTTTCAGCTCTAGGGCAAAGTAGCACACCCAGAGCAGAAGTCCTAATACAGCCAGATCAGGCCTGCAAAGAAACTGCGTTTCCCAGGCCTTTGGAAGAGATGTTCCCACTAGGCTGTAAGAGCACAGTGCTGAGCGAGTTGTTTCTTAGCTTCCCAAAGAGCTAGAAGCAAGATGCTGTGGGGCCCAACTCGCCCTTTGGAAAGAAGCCTGCACGTTGTGCCTTTCAGCTCTAGGGCAAAGTAGCACACCCAGAGCAGAAGTCCTACTTCAGCCAGATCAGGCCTGCAAAGAAACTGCGTTTCACAGGCCTTTGGAAGAGATGTTACCGGTAGGCTGTAAGAGCATTGTGCAGAGCGAGTTGTTTCTTAGCTTCCCAAAGAGCTGGAAGCAAGATGCTGTGGGGCCCAACTCGCCCTTTGGAAAGAAGCCTGCACGTTGTTCCTTTCAGCTCTAGGGCAAAGTAGCACACCCAGAGCAGAAGTCCTACTTCAGCCAGATCAGGCCTGCAAAGAAACTGCGTTTCCCAGGCCTTTGGAAGAGATGTTCCCGGTAGGCTGTAAGAGCACTGTGCAGAGCGAGTTGTTTCTTAGCTTCCCAAAGAGCTGGAAGCAAGATGCTGTGCGGCCCAACTCGCCCTTTGGAAAGAAGCCTGCACGTTGTGCCTTTCAGCTCTAGGGCAAAGTAGCACACCCAGAGCAGAAGTCCTACTTCAGCCAGATCAGACCTGCAAAGAAACTGTGTTTCACAGGCCTTTGGAAGAGATGTTCCCGGTAGGCTGTAAGAGCACTGTGCAGAGCGAGTTGTTTCTTAGCTTCCCAAAGAGCTGGAAGCAAGATGCTGTGGGGCCCAACTCGCCCTTTGGAAAGAAGCCTGCACGTTGTGCCTTTCAGCTCTAGGGCAAAGTAGCACACCCAGAGCAGAAGTCCTAATACAGCCAGATCAGGCCTGCAAAGAAACTGCGTTTCCCAGGCCTTTGGAAGAGATGTTCCCACTAGGCTGTAAGAGCACAGTGCTGAGCGAGTTGTTTCTTAGCTTCCCAAAGAGCTAGAAGCAAGATGCTGTGGGGCCCAACTCGCCCTTTGGAAAGAAGCCTGCACGTTGTGCCTTTCAGCTCTAGGGCAAAGTAGCACACCCAGAGCAGAAGTCCTACTTCAGCCAGATCAGGCCTGCAAAGAAACTGCGTTTCACAGGCCTTTGGAAGAGATGTTACCGGTAGGCTGTAAGAGCACTGTGCAGAGCGAGTTGTTTCTTAGCTTCCCAAAGAGCTGGAAGCAAGATGCTGTGGGGCCCAACTCGCCCTTTGGAAAGAAGCCTGCACGTTGTTCCTTTCAGCCCTAGGGCAAAGTAGCACACCCAGAGCAGAAGTCCTACTTCAGCCAGATCAGGCCTGCAAAGAAACTGCGTTTCCCAGGCCTTTGGAAGAGATGTTCCCGGTAGGCTGTAAGAGCACTGTGCAGAGCGAGTTGTTTCTTAGCTTCCCAAAGAGCTGGAAGCAAGATGCTGTGGGGCCCAACTCGCCCTTTGGAAAGAAGCCTGCACGTTGTGCCTTTCAGCTCTAGGGCAAAGTAGCACACCCAGAGCAGAAGTACTACTTCAGCAAGATCAGGCCTGCAAAGAAACTGCGTTTCCCAGGCCTTTGGAAGAGATGTTCCCGGTAGGCTGTAAGAGCACTGTGCAGAGCGAGTTGTTTCTTAGCTTCCCAAAGAGCTGGAAGCAAGATGCTGTGGGGCCCAACTCGCCCTTTGGAAAGAAGCCTGCACGTTGTGCCTTTCAGCTCTAGGGCAAAGTAGCACACCCAGAGCAGAAGTCCTACTTCAGCCAGATCAGGCCTGCAAAGAAACTGCGTTTCACAGGCCTTTGGAAGAGATGTTCCCACTAGGCTGTAAGAGCACTGTGCATAGTGAGTTGTTTCTTATCTTCCCAAAGAGCTGGAAGCAAGATGCTGTGGGGCCCAACTCGCCCTTTGGAAAGAAGCTTGCACGTTGTGCCTTTCAGCTCTAGGGCAAAGTAGCACACCCAGAGCAGAAGTCCTACTTCAGCCAGATCAGGCCTGCAAAGAAACTGCGTTTCACAGGCCTTTGGAAGAGATGTTCCCCGTAGGCTGTAAGAGCACTGTGCAGAGCGAGTTGTTTCTTAGCTTCCCAAAGAGCTGGAAGCAAGATGCTGTGGGGCCCAACTCGCCCTTTGGAAAGAAGCCTGCACGTTGTGCCTTTCAGCTCTAGGGCAAAGTAGCACACCCAGAGCAGAAGTCCTACTTCAGCCAGATCAGGCCTGCAAAGAAACTGCGTTTCACAGGCCTTTGGAAGATATGTTCCCAGTAGGCTGCAAGAGCACTGTGCAGAGCGAGTTGTTTCTTAGCTTCCCAAAGAGCTGGAAGCAAGATGCTGTGGGGCCCAACTCGCCCTTTGGAAAGAAGCCTGCACGTTGTGCCTTTCAGCTCTACGGCAAAGTAGCACACCCAGAGCAGAAGTCCTACTTCAGCCAGATCAGGCCTGCAAAGAAAGTGCGTTTCACAGGCTTTTGGAAGAGATGTTCCCGGTAGGCTGTAAGAGCACTGTGCAGAGCGAGTTGTTTATTAGCTTCCCAAAGAGCTGGAAGCAAGATGCTGTGGGGCCCAACTCGCCCTTTGGAAAGAAGCCTGCACGTTGTGCCTTTCAGCTCTAGGGCAAAGTAGCACACCCAGAGCAGAAGTCCTACTTCAGCCAGATCAGGCCTGCAAAGAAACTGCGTTTCACAGGCCTTTGGAAGAGATGTTCCCGGTAGGCTGTAAGAGCACTGTGCAGAGCGAGTTGTTTCTTAGCTTCCCAAAGAGCTGGAAGCAAGATGCTGTGGGGCCCAACTCGCCCTTTGGAAAGAAGCCTGCACGTTGTGCCTTTCAGCTCTAGGGCAAAGTAGCACACCCAGAGCAGAAGTCCTACTTCAGCCAGATCAGGCCTGCAAAGAAACTGCGTTTCCCAGGCCTTTGGAAGAGATGTTCCCGGTAGGCTGTAAGAGCACTGTGCAGAGCGAGTTGTTTCTTAGCTTCCCAAAGAGCTGGAAGCAAGATGCTGTGCGGCCCAACTCCCCCTTTGGAAAGAAGCCTGCACGTTGTGCCTTTCAGCTCTAGGGCAAAGTAGCACACCCAGAGCAGAAGTCCTACTTCAGCCAGATCAGACCTGCAAAGAAACTGTGTTTCACAGGCCTTTGGAAGAGATGCTCCCGGTAGGCTGTAAGAGCACTGTGCAGAGCGAGTTGTTTCTTAGCTTCCCAAAGAGCTGGAAGCAAGATGCTGTGGGGCCCAACTCGCCCTTTGGAAAGAAGCCTGCACGTTGTGCCTTTCAGCTCTAGGGCAAAGTAGCACACCCAGAGCAGAAGTCCTAATACAGCCAGATCAGGCCTGCAAAGAAACTGCGTTTCCCAGGCCTTTGGAAGAGATGTTCCCACTAGGCTGTAAGAGCACAGTGCTGAGCGAGTTGTTTCTTAGCTTCCCAAAGAGCTAGAAGCAAGATGCTGTGGGGCCCAACTCGCCCTTTGGAAAGAAGCCTGCACGTTGTGCCTTTCAGCTCTAGGGCAAAGTAGCACACCCAGAGCAGAAGTCCTACTTCAGCCAGATCAGGCCTGCAAAGAAACTGCGTTTCACAGGCCTTTGGAAGAGATGTTACCGGTAGGCTGTAAGAGCACTGTGCAGAGCGAGTTGTTTCTTAGCTTCCCAAAGAGCTGGAAGCAAGATGCTGTGGGGCCCAACTCGCCCTTTGGAAAGAAGCCTGCACGTTGTTCCTTTCAGCCCTAGGGCAAAGTAGCACACCCAGAGCAGAAGTCCTACTTCAGCCAGATCAGGCCTGCAAAGAAACTGCGTTTCCCAGGCCTTTGGAAGAGATGTTCCCGGTAGGCTGTAAGAGCACTGTGCAGAGCGAGTTGTTTCTTAGCTTCCCAAAGAGCTGGAAGCAAGATGCTGTGGGGCCCAACTCGCCCTTTGGAAAGAAGCCTGCACGTTGTGCCTTTCAGCTCTAGGGCAAAGTAGCACACCCAGAGCAGAATTCCCACTTCAGCCAGATCAGGCCTGCAAAGAAACTGCGTTTCCCAGGCCTTTGGAAGAGATGTTCCCGGTAGGCTGTAAGAGCACTGTGCAGAGCGAATTGTTTCTTAGCTTCCCAAAGAGCTGGAAGCAAGATGCTGTGGGGCCCAACTCGCCCTTTGGAAAGAAGCCTGCACGTTGTGCCTTTCAGCTCTAGGGCAAAGTAGCACACCCAGAGCAGAAGTCCTACTTCAGCCAGATCAGGCCTGCAAAGAAACTGCGTTTCCCAGGCCTTTGGAAGAGATGTTCCCACTAGGCTGTAAGAGCACTGTGCAGAGCAAGTAGTTTCTTAGCTTCCCAAAGAGCTGGAAGCAAGATGCTGTGGGGCCCAACTCGCCCTTTGGAAAGAAGCCTGCACGTTGTGCCTTTCAGCTCTAGGGCAAAGTAGCACACCCAGAGCAGAAGTCCCACTTCAGCCAGATCAGGCCTGCAAAGAAACTGCGTTTCACAGGCCTTTGGAAGATATGTTCCCGGTAGGCTGTAAGAGCACTGTGCAGAGCGAGTTGTTTCTTAGCTTCCCAAAGAGCTGGAAGCAAGATGCTGTGGGGCCCAACTCGCCCTTTGGAAAGAAGCCTGCACGTTGTGCCTTTCAGCTCTAGGGCAAAGTAGCACACCCAGAGCAGAAGTCCTACTTCAGCCAGATCAGGCCTGCAAAGAAACTGCGTTTCACAGGCCTTTGGAAGAGATGTTCCCGGTAGGCTGTAAGAGCACTGTGCAGAGCGAGTTGATTCTTAGCTTCCCAAAGAGCTGGAAGCAAGATGCTGTGCGGCCCAACTCGCCCTTTGGAAAGATGCCTGCACGTTGTGCCTTTCAGCTCTAGGGCAAAGTAGCACACCCAGAGCAGAAGTCCTACTTCAGCCAGATCAGGCCTGCAAAGAAACTGCGTTTCACAGGCCTTTGGAAGAGATGTTCCCGGTAGGCTGTAAGAGCACTGTGCAGAGCGAGTTGTTTCTTAGCTTCCCAAAGAGCTGGAAGCAAGATGCTGTGGGGATCAACTCGCCCTTTGGAAAGAAGCCTGCACGTTGTGCCTTTCAGCTCTAGGGCAAAGTAGCACACCCAGAGCAGAAGTCCTACTTCAGCCAGATCAGGCCTGCAAAGAAACTGCGTTTCCCAGGCCTTTGGAAGAGATGTTCCCAGTAGGCTGTAAGAGCACTGTGCAGAGCGAGTTGTTTCTTAGCTTCCCAAAGAGCTGGAAGCAAGATGCTGTGCGGCCCAACTCGCCCTTTGGAAAGAAGCCTGCACGTTGTGCCTTTCAGCTCTAGGGCAAAGTAGCACACCCAGAGCAGAAGTCCTAATACAGCCAGATCAGGCCTGCAAAGAAACTGCGTTTCCCAGGCCTTTGGAAGTGATGTTCCCGGTAGGCTGTAAGAGCACTGTGCAGAGCGAGTTGTTTCTTAGCTTCCCAAAGAGCTGGAAGCAAGATGCTGTGCAGCCCAACTCGCCCTTTGGAAAGAAGCCTGCACGTTGTGCCTTTCAGCTCTAGGGCAATGTAGCACACCCAGAGCAGAAGTCCTACTTCAGCCAGATCAGGCCTGCAAAGAAACTGCGTTTCACAGGCCTTTGGAAGAGATGTTCCCGGTAGGCTGTAAGAGCACTGTGCAGAGCGAGTTGTTTCTTAGCTTCCCAAAGAGCTGGAAGCAAGCTGCTGTGGGGCCCAACTCGCCCTTTGGAAAGAAGCCTGCACGTTGTGCCTTTCAGCTCTAGGGCAAAGTAGCACACCCAGAGCAGAAGTCCTACTTCAGCCAGATCAGGCCTGCAAAGAAACTGCGTTTCCCAGGCCTTTGGAAGAGATGTTCCCGGTAGGCTGTAAGAGCACTGTGCAGAGCGAGTTGTCTCTTAGCTTCCCAAAGAGCTGGAAGCAAGATGCTGTGGGGCCCAACTCGCCCTTTGGAAAGAAGCCTGCACGTTGTTCCTTTCAGCTCTAGGGCAAAGTAGCACACCCAGAGCAGAAGTCCTACTTCAGCCAGATCAGGCCTGCAAAGAAACTGCGTTTCACAGGCCTTTGGAAGAGATGTTCCCGGTAGGCTGTAAGAGCACTGTGCAGAGCGAGTTGTTTCTTAGCTTCCCAAAGAGCTGGAAGCAAGACGCTGTGGGGCCCAACTCGCCCTTTGGAAAGAAGCCTGCACGTTCTGCCTTTCAGCTCTAGGGCAAAGTAGCACACCCAGAGCATAAGTCCTAATACAGCCAGATCAGGCCTGCAAAGAAACTGCGTTTCCCAGGCCTTTGTAAGAGATGTTCCCACTAGGCTGTAAGAGCACTGTGCAGAGCGAGTTGTTTCTTAGCTTCCCAAAGAGCTAGAAGCAAGATGCTGTGGGGCCCAACTCGCCCTTTGGAAAGAAGCCTGCACGTTGTGCCTTTCAGCTCTAGGGCAAAGTAGCACACCCAGAGCAGAGTCCTACTTCAGCCAGATCAGGCCTGCAAAGAAACTGCGTTTCACAGGCCTTTGGAAGAGATGTTCCCGGTAGGCTGTAAGAGCACTGTGCAGAGCGAGTTGTTTCTTAGCTTCCCAAAGAGCTGGAAGCAAGCTGCTGTGGGGCCCAACTCGCCCTTTGGAAAGAAGCCTGCACGTTGTGCCTTTCAGCTCTAGGGCAAAGTAGCACACCCAGAGCAGAAGTCCTACTTCAGCCAGATCAGGCCTGCAAAGAAACTGCGTTTCCCAGGCCTTTGGAAGAGATGTTCCCGGTAGGCTGTAAGAGCACTGTGCAGAGCGAGTTGTTTCTTAGCTTCCCAAAGAGCTGGAAGCAAGATGCTGTGGGGCCCAACTCGCCCTTTGGAAAGAAGCCTGCACGTTGTGCCTTTCAGCTCTAGGGCAAAGTAGCACACCCAGAGCAGAACTCCTACTTCAGCCAGATCAGGCCTGCAAAGAAACTGCGTTTCACAGGCCTTTGGAAGAGATGTTCCCACTAGGCTGTAAGAGCACTGTGCATAGCGAGTTATTTCTTAGCTTCCGAAAGAGCTGGAAGCAAGATGCTATGGGGCCCAACTCGCCCTTTGGAAAGAAGCCTGCACGTTGTGCCTTTCAGCTCTAGGGCAAAGTAGCACACCCAGAGCAGAAGTCCTACTTCAGCCAGATCAGGCCTGCAAAGAAACTGCGTTTCCCAGGCCTTTGGAAGAGATGTTCCCACTAGGCTGTAAGAGCACTGTGCAGAGCGAGTTGTTTCTTAGCTTCCCAAAGAGCTAGAAGCAAGATGCTGTGGGGCCCAACTCGCCCTTTGGAAAGAAGCCTGCACGTTGTGCCTTTCAGCTCTAGGGCAACGTAGCACACCCAGAGCAGAAGTCCTACTTCAGCCAGATCAGGCCTGCAAAGAAACTGCATTTCACAGGCCTTTGGAAGAGATGTTCCCGGTAGGCTGTAAGAGCACTGTGCAGAGCGAGTTGTTTCTTAGCTTCCCAAAGAGCTGGAAGCAAGATGCTGTGGGGCCCAACTCGCCCTTTGGAAAGAAGCCTGCACGTTGTGCCTTTCAGCTCTAGGGCAAAGTAGCACACCCAGAGCAGAACTCCTACTTCAGCCAGATCAGGCCTGCAAGGAAACTGCGTTTCACAGGCCTTTGGAATAGATGTTCCCGGTAGGCTGTAAGAGCACTGTGCAGAGCGAGTTGTTTCTTAGCTTCCCAAAGAGCTGGAAGCAAGATGCTGTGGGGCCCAACTCGCCCTTTGGAAAGAAGCCTGCACGTTGTGCCTTTCAGCTCTAGGGCAAAGTAGCACACCCAGAGCAGAAGTCCTACTTCAGCCAGATCAGGCCTGCAAAGAAACTGCGTTTCACAGGCCTTTGGAAGAGATGTTCCCACTAGGCTGTAAGAGCACTGTGCATAGCGAGTTATTTCTTAGCTTCCCAAAGAGCTGGAAGCAAGATGCTGTGGGGCCCAACTCGCCCTTTGGAAAGAAGCCTGCACGTTGTGCCTTTCAGCTCTAGGGCAAAGTAGCACACCCAGAGCAGAAGTACTACTTCAGCCAGATCAGGCCTGCAAAGAAACTGCGTTTCCCAGGCCTTTGGAAGAGATGTTCCCGGTAGGCTGTAAGAGCACTGTGCAGAGCGAGTTGTTTCTTAGCTTCCCAAAGAGCTGGAAGCAAGATGCTGTGGGGCCCAACTCGCCCTTTGGAAAGAAGCCTGCACGTTGTGCCTTTCAGCTCTAGGGCAAAGTAGCACACCCAGAGCAGAAGTCCTACTTCAGCCAGATCAGGCCTGCAAAGAAACTGCGTTTCACAGGCCTTTGGAAGAGATGTTCCCACTAGGCTGTAAGAGCACTGTGCATAGCGAGTTATTTCTTAGCTTCCCAAAGAGCTGGAAGCAAGATGCTGTGGGGCCCAACTCGCCCTTTGGAAAGAAGCCTGCACGTTGTGCCTTTCAGCTCTAGGGCAAAGTAGCACACCCAGAGCAGAAGTACTACTTCAGCCAGATCAGGCCTGCAAAGAAACTGCGTTTCCCAGGCCTTTGGAAGAGATGTTCCCGGTAGGCTGTAAGAGCACTGTGCAGAGCGAGTTGTTTCTTAGCTTCCCAAAGAGCTGGAAGCAAGATGCTGTGGGGCCCAACTCGCCCTTTGGAAAGAAGCCTGCACGTTGTGCCTTTCATCTCTAGGGCAAAGTAGCACACCCAGAGCAGAAGTCCTACTTCAGCCAGATCAGGCCTGCAAAGAAACTGCGTTTCACAGGCCTTTGGAAGAGATGTTCCCACTAGGCGGTAAGAGCACTGTGCATAGTGAGTTGTTTCTTATCTTCCCAAAGAGCTGGAAGCAAGATGCTGTGGGGACCAACTCGCCCTTTGGAAAGAAGCTTGCACGTTGTGCCTTTCAGCTCTAGGGCAAAGTAGCACACCCAGAGCAGAAGTCCTACTTCAGCCAGATCAGGCCTGCAAAGAAACTGCGTTTCACAGGCCTTTGGAAGAGATGTTCCCCGTAGGCTGTAAGAGCACTGTGCAGAGCGAGTTGTTTCTTAGCTTCCCAAAGAGCTGGAAGCAAGATGCTGTGGGGCCCAACTCGCCCTTTGGAAAGAAGACTGCACGTTGTGCCTTTCAGCTCTAGGGCAAAGTAGCACACCCAGAGCAGAAGTCCTACTTCAGCCAGATCAGGCCTGCAAAGAAACTGCGTTTCACAGGCCTTTGGAAGAGATGTTCCCGGTAGGCTGTAAGAGCACTGTGCAGAGCGAGTTGTTTCTTAGCTTCCCAAAGAGCTGGAAGCAAGATGCTGTGGGGCCCAACTCGCCCTTTGGAAAGAAGCCTGCACGTTGTGCCTTTCAGCTCTAAGGCAAAGTAGCACACCAAGAGCAGAAGTCCCACTTCAGCCAGATCAGGCCTGCAAAGAAACTGCGTTTCACAGGCCTTTGGAAGAGATGTTCCCGGTAGGCTGTAAGAGCACTGTGCAGAGCGAGTTGTTTCTTAGCTTCCCAAAGAGCTGGAAGCAAGATGCTGTGGTGCCCAACTTGCCCTTTGGAAAGAAGCCTGCACGTTGTGCCTTTCAGCTCTAGGGCAAAGTAGCACACCCAGAGCAGAAGTCCTACTTCAGCCAGATCAGGCCTGCAAAGAAACTGCGTTTCCCATGCCTTTGGAAGAGATGTTCCCGGTAGGCTGTAAGAGCACTGTGCAGAGCGAGTTGTTTCTTAGCTTCCCAAAGAGCTGGAAGCAAGATGCTGTGGGGCCCAACTCGCCCTTTGGAAAGAAGCCTGCACGTTGTGCCTTTCAGCTCTAGGGCAAAGTAGCACACCCAGAGCAGAAGTCCTACTTCAGCCAGATCAGGCCTGGAAAGAAACTGCGTTTCACAGGCCTTTGGAAGAGATGTTCCCGGTAGGCTGTAAGAGCACTGTGCAGAGCGAGTTGTTTCTTAGCTTCCCAAAGAGCTGGAAGCAAGATGCTGTGGGGCCCAACTCGCCCTTTGGAAAGAAGCCTGCACGTTGTGCCTTTCAGCTCTACGGCAAAGTAGCACACCCAGAGCAGAAGTCCTACTTCAGCCAGATCAGGCCTGCAAAGAAACTGCGTTTCACAGGCTTTTGGAAGAGATGTTCCCGGTAGGCTGTAAGAGCACTGTGCAGAGCGAGTTGTTTATTAGCTTCCCAAAGAGCTGGAAGCAAGATGCTGTGGGGCCCAACTCGCCCTTTGGAAAGAAGCCTGCACGTTGTGCCTTTCAGCTCTAGGGCAAAGTAGCACACCCAGAGCAGAAGTCCTACTTCAGCCAGATCAGGCCTGCAAAGAAACTGCGTTTCACAGGCCTTTGGAAGAGATGTTCCCGGTAGGCTGTAAGAGCACTGTGCAGAGCGAGTTGTTTCTTAGCTTCCCAAAGAGCTGGAAGCAAGATGCTGTGGGGCCCAACTCGCCCTTTGGAAAGAAGCCTGCACGTTGTGCCTTTCAGCTCTAGGGCAAAGTAGCACACCCAGAGCAGAAGTCCTACTTCAGCCAGATCAGGCCTGCAAAGAAACTGCGTTTCACAGGCCTTTGGAAGAGATGTTCCCGGTAGGCTGTAAGAGCACTGTGCAGAGCGAGTTGTTTCTTAGCTTCCCAAAGAGCTAGAAGCAAGATGCTGTGGGGCCCAACTCGCCCTTTGGAAAGAAGCCTGCACGTTGTGCCTTTCAGCTCTAGGGCAAAGTAGCACACCCAGAGCAGAAGTCCTACTTCAGCCAGATCAGACCTGCAAAGAAACTGTGTTTCACAGGCCTTTGGAAGAGATGTTCCCGGTAGGCTGTAAGAGCACTGTGCAGAGCGAGTTGTTTCTTAGCTTCCCAAAGAGCTGGAAGCAAGATGCTGTGGGGCCCAACTCGCCCTTTTGAAAGAAGCCTGCACGTTGTGCCTTTCAGCTCTAGGGCAAAGTAGCACACCCAGAGCAGAAGTCCTAATACAGCCAGATCAGGCCTGCAAAGAAACTGCGTTTCCCAGGCCTTTGGAAGAGATGTTCCCACTAGGCTGTAAGAGCACAGTGCTGAGCGAGTTGTTTCTTAGCTTCCCAAAGAGCTAGAAGCAAGATGCTGTGGGGCCCAACTCGCCCTTTGGAAAGAAGCCTGCACGTTGTGCCTTTCAGCTCTAGGGCAAAGTAGCACACCCAGAGCAGAAGTCCTACTTCAGCCAGATCAGGCCTGCAAAGAAACTGCGTTTCACAGGCCTTTGGAAGAGATGTTACCGGTAGGCTGTAAGAGCACTGTGCAGAGCGAGTTGTTTCTTAGCTTCCCAAAGAGCTGGAAGCAAGATGCTGTGGGGCCCAACTCGCCCTTTGGAAAGAAGCCTGCACGTTGTTCCTTTCAGCCCTAGGGCAAAGTAGCACACCCAGAGCAGAAGTCCTACTTCAGCCAGATCAGGCCTGCAAAGAAACTGCGTTTCCCAGGCCTTTGGAAGAGATGTTCCCGGTAGGCTGTAAGAGCACTGTGCAGAGCGAGTTGTTTCTTAGCTTCCCAAAGAGCTGGAAGCAAGATGCTGTGGGGCCCAACTCGCCCTTTGGAAAGAAGCCTGCACGTTGTGCCTTTCAGCTCTAGGGCAAAGTAGCACACCCAGAGCAGAAGTCCTACTTCAGCCAGATCAGGCCTGCAAAGAAACTGCGTTTCACAGGCCTTTGGAAGAGATGTTCCCGGTAGGCTGTAAGAGCACTGTGCAGAGCGAGTTGTTTCTTAGCTTCCCAAAGAGCTGGAAGCAAGATGCTGTGGGGCCCAACTCGCCCTTTGGAAAGAAGCCTGCACGTTGTGCCTTTCAGCTCTAGGGCAAAGTAGCACACCCAGAGCAGAAGTCCTACTTCAGCCAGATCAGGCCTGCAAAGAAACTGCGTTTCCCAGGCCTTTGGAAGAGATGTTCCCGGTAGGCTGTAAGAGCACTGTGCAGAGCGAGTTGTTTCTTAGCTTCCCAAAGAGCTGGAAGCAAGATGCTGTGGGGCCCAACTCGCCCTTTGGAAAGAAGCCTGCACGTTGTGCCTTTCAGCTCTAGGGCAAAGTAGCACACCCAGAGCAGAAGTCCTACTTCAGCCAGATCAGGCCTGCAAAGAAACTGCGTTTCACAGGCCTTTGGAAGAGATGTTCCCACTAGGCTGTAAAGGAACTGTGCAGAGCGAGTTGTTTCTTAGCTTCCCAAAGAGCTGGAAGCAAGACGCTGTGGGGCCCAACTCGCCCTTTGGAAAGAAGCCTGCACGTTGTGCCTTTCAGCTCTAGGGCAAAGTAGCACACCCAGAGCAGAAGTCCTACTTCAGCCAGATCAGGCCTGCAAAGAAACTGCGTTTCACAGGCCTTTGGAAGAGATGTTCCCGGTAGGCTGTAAGAGCAATGTGCAGAGCGAGTTGTTTCTTAGCTTCCCAAAGAGCTGGAAGCAAGATGCTGTGGGGCCCAACTCGCCCTTTGGAAAGAAGCCTGCACGTTGTGCCTTTCAGCTCTAGGGCAAAGTAGCACACCCAGAGCAGAAGTCCTACTTCAGCCAGATCAGGCCTGCAAAGAAACTGCGTTTCCCAGGCCTTTGGAAGAGATGTTCCCGGTAGGCTGTAAGAGCACTGTGCAGAGCGAGTTGTTTCTTAGCTTCCCAAAGAGCTGGAAGCAAGATGCTGTGGGGCCCAACTCGCCCTTTGGAAAGAAGCCTGCACGTTGTGCCTTTCAGCTCTAGGGCAAAGTAGCACACACAGAGCAGAAGTCCTACTACAGCCAGATCAGGCCTGCAAAGAAACTGCGTTTCACGGGCCTTTGGAAGAGATGTTCCCGGTAGGCTGTAAGAGCACTGTGCAGAGCGAGTTGTTTCTTAGCTTCCCAAAGAGCTGGAAGCAAGATGCTGTGGGGCCCAACTCGCCCTTTGGAAAGAAGCCTGCACGTTGTGCCTTTCAGCTCTAGGGCAAAGTAGCACACCCAGAGCAGAAGTCCTACTTCAGCCAGATCAGGCCTGCAAAGAAACTGCGTTTCACAGGCCTTTGGAAGAGATGTTCCCACTAGGCTGTAAGAGCACTGTGCATAGCGAGTTATTTCTTAGCTTCCCAAAGAGCTGGAACCAAGATGCTGTGGGGCCCAACTCGCCCTTTGGAAAGAAGCCTGCACGTTGTGCCTTTCAGCTCTAGGGCAAAGTAGCACACCCAGAGCAGAAGTACTACTTCAGCCAGATCAGGCCTGCAAAGAAACTGCGTTTCACAGGCCTTTGGAAGAGATGTTCCCGGTAGGCTGTAAGAGCACTGTGCAGAGCGAGTTGTTTCTTAGCTTCCCAAAGAGCTGGAAGCAAGATGCTGTGGGGCCCAACTCGCCCTTTGGAAAGAAGCCTGCACGTTGTGCCTTTCAGCTCTAGGGCAAAGTAGCACACCCAGAGCAGAAGTCCTACTTCAGCCAGATCAGGCCTGCAAAGAAACTGCGTTTCACAGGCCTTTGGAAGAGATGTTCCCACTAGGCTGTAAGAGCACTGTGCATAGTGAGTTGTTTCTTATCTTCCCAAAGAGCTGGAAGCAAGATGCTGTGGGGACCAACTCGCCCTTTGGAAAGAAGCTTGCACGTTGTGCCTTTCAGCTCTAGGGCAAAGTAGCACACCCAGAGCAGAAGTCCTACTTCAGCCAGATCAGGCCTGCAAAGAAACTGCGTTTCACAGGCCTTTGGAAGAGATGTTCCCCGTAGGCTGTAAGAGCACTGTGCAGAGCGAGTTGTTTCTTAGCTTCCCAAAGAGCTGGAAGCAAGATGCTGTGGGGCCCAACTCGCCCTTTGGAAAGAAGACTGCACGTTGTGCCTTTCAGCTCTAGGGCAAAGTAGCACACCCAGAGCAGAAGTCCTACTTCAGCCAGATCAGGCCTGCAAAGAAACTGCGTTTCACAGGCCTTTGGAAGAGATGTTCCCGGTAGGCTGTAAGAGCACTGTGCAGAGCGAGTTGTTTCTTAGCTTCCCAAAGAGCTGGAAGCAAGATGCTGTGGGGCCCAACTCGCCCTTTGGAAAGAAGCCTGCACGTTGTGCCTTTCAGCTCTAAGGCAAAGTAGCACACCAAGAGCAGAAGTCCCACTTCAGCCAGATCAGGCCTGCAAAGAAACTGCGTTTCACAGGCCTTTGGAAGAGATGTTCCCGGTAGGCTGTAAGAGCACTGTGCAGAGCGAGTTGTTTCTTAGCTTCCCAAAGAGCTGGAAGCAAGATGCTGTGGGGCCCAACTCGCCCTTTGGAAAGAAGCCTGCACGTTGTGCCTTTCAGCTCTAGGGCAAAGTAGCACACCCAGAGCAGAAGTCCTACTTCAGCCAGATCAGGCCTGCAAAGAAACTGCGTTTCACAGGCCTTTGGAAGAGATGTTCCCGGTAGGCTGTAAGAGCACTGTGCAGAGCGAGTTGTTTCTTAGCTTCCCAAAGAGCTGGAAGCAAGATGCTGTGGGGCCCAACTCGCCCTGTGGAAAGAAGCCTGCACGTTGTGCCTTTCAGCTCTAGGGCAAAGTAGCACACCCAGAGCAGAAGTCCTAATACAGCCAGATTAGGCCTGCAAAGAAACTGCGTATCCCAGGCCTTTGGAAGAGATGTTCCCACTAGGCTGTAAGAGCACAGTGCAGAGCGAGTTGTTTCTTAGCTTCCCAAAGTGCTAGAAGCAAGATGCTGTGGGGCCCAACTCGCCTTTTGGAAAGAAGCCTGCACGTTGTGCCTTTCAGCTCTAGGGCAAAGTAGCACACCCAGAGCAGAAGTCCTACTTCAGCCAGATCAGGCCTGCAAAGAAACTGCGTTTCACAGGCCTTTGGAAGATATGTTCCCAGTAGGCTGTAAGAGCACTGTGCAGAGCGAGTTGTTTCTTAGCTTCCCAAAGAGCTGGAAGCAAGATGCTGTGGGGCCCAACTCGCCCTTTGGAAAGAAGCCTGCACGTTGTGCCTTTCAGCTCTACGGCAAAGTAGCACACCCAGAGCAGAAGTCCTACTTCAGCCACATCAGGCCTGCAAAGAAACTGCGTTTCACAGGCTTTTGGAAGAGATGTTGCCGGTAGGCTGTAAGAGCACTGTGCAGAGCGAGTTGTTTATTAGCTTCCCAAAGAGCTGGAAGCAAGATGCTGTGGGGCCCAACTCGCCCTTTGGAAAGAAGCCTGCACGTTGTGCCTTTCAGCTCTAGGGCAAAGTAGCACACCCAGAGCAGAAGTCCTACTTCAGCCAGATCAGGCCTGCAAAGAAACTGCGTTTCACAGGCCTTTGGAAGAGATGTTCCCGGTAGGCTGTAAGAGCACTGTGCAGAGCGAGTTGTTTCTTAGCTTCCCAAAGAGCTGGAAGCAAGATGCTGTGGGGCCCAACTCGCCCTTTGGAAAGAAGCCTGCACGTTGTGCCTTTCAGCTCTAGGGCAAAGTAGCACACACAGAGCAGAAGTCCTACTTCAGCCAGATCAGGCCTGCAAAGAAACTGCGTTTCACAGGCCTTTGGAAGAGATGTTCCCGGTAGGCTGTAAGAGCACTGTGCAGAGCGAGTTGTTTCTTAGCTTCCCAAAGAGCTAGAAGCAAGATGCTGTGGGGCCCAACTCGCCCTTTGGAAAGAAGCCTGCACGTTGTGCCTTTCAGCTCTAGGGCAAAGTAGCACACCCAGAGCAGAAGTCCTACTTCAGCCAGATCAGACCTGCAAAGAAACTGTGTTTCACAGGCCTTTGGAAGAGATGTTCCCGGTAGGCTGTAAGAGCACTGTGCAGAGCGAGTTGTTTCTTAGCTTCCCAAAGAGCTGGAAGCAAGATGCTGTGGGGCCCAACTCGCCCTGTGGAAAGAAGCCTGCACGTTGTGCCTTTCAGCTCTAGGGCAAAGTAGCACACCCAGAGCAGAAGTCCTAATACAGCCAGATCAGGCCTGCAAAGAAACTGCGTTTCCCAGGCCTTTGGAAGAGATGTTCCCACTAGGCTGTAAGAGCACAGTGCTGAGCGAGTTGTTTCTTAGCTTCCCAAAGAGCTAGAAGCAAGATGCTGTGGGGCCCAACTCGCCCTTTGGAAAGAAGCCTGCACGTTGTGCCTTTCAGCTCTAGGGCAAAGTAGCACACCCAGAGCAGAAGTCCTACTTCAGCCAGATCAGGCCTGCAAAGAAACTGCGTTTCACAGGCCTTTGGAAGAGATGTTACCGGTAGGCTGTAAGAGCACTGTGCAGAGCGAGTTGTTTCTTAGCTTCCCAAAGAGCTGGAAGCAAGATGCTGTGGGGCCCAACTCGCCCTTTGGAAAGAAGCCTGCACGTTGTTCCTTTCAGCCCTAGGGCAAAGTAGCACACCCAGAGCAGAAGTCCTACTTCAGCCAGATCAGGCCTGCAAAGAAACTGCGTTTCCCAGGCCTTTGGAAGAGATGTTCCCGGTAGGCTGTAAGAGCACTGTGCAGAGCGAGTTGTTTCTTAGCTTCCCAAAGAGCTGGAAGCAAGATGCTGTGGGGCCCAACTCGCCCTTTGGAAAGAAGCCTGCACGTTGTGCCTTTCAGCTCTAGGGCAAAGTAGCACACCCAGAGCAGAATTCCCACTTCAGCCAGATCAGGCCTGCAAAGAAACTGCGTTTCCCAGGCCTTTGGAAGAGATGTTCCCGGTAGGCTGTAAGAGCACTGTGCAGAGCGAGTTGTTTCTTAGCTTCCCAAAGAGCTGGAAGCAAGATGCTGTGGGGCCCAACTCGCCCTTTGGAAAGAAGCCTGCACGTTGTGCCTTTCAGCTCTAGGGCAAAGTAGCACACCCAGAGCAGAAGTCCTACTTCAGCCAGATCAGGCCTGCAAAGAAACTGCGTTTCACAGGCCTTTGGAAGAGATGTTCCCACTAGGCTGTAAGAGCACTGTGCAGAGCGAGTTGTTTCTTAGCTTCCCAAAGAGCTGGAAGCAAGCTGCTGTGGGGCAGAACTCGCCCTTTGGAAAGAAGCCTGCACGTTGTGCCTTTCAGCTCTAGGGCAAAGTAGCACACCCAGAGCAGAAGTCCTACTTCAGCCAGATCAGGCCTGCAAAGAAACTGCGTTTCACAGGCCTTTGGAAGAGATGTTCCCGGTAGGCTGTAAGAGCAATGTGCAGAGCGAGTTGTTTCTTAGCTTCCCAAAGAGCTGGAAGCAAGATGCTGTGGGGCCCAACTCGCCCTTTGGAAAGAAGCCTGCACGTTGTGCCTTTCAGCTCTAGGGCAAAGTAGCACACCCAGAGCAGAAGTCCTACTTCAGCCAGATCAGGCCTGCAAAGAAACTGCGTTTCCCAGGCCTTTGGAAGAGATGTTCCCGGTAGGCTGTAAGAGCACTGTGCAGAGCGAGTTGTTTCTTAGCTTCCCAAAGAGCTGGAAGCAAGATGCTGTGGGGCCCAACTCGCCCTTTGGAAAGAAGCCTGCACGTTGTGCCTTTCAGCTCTAGGGCAAAGTAGCACACCCAGAGCAGAAGTCCTACTTCAGCCAGATCAGGCCTGCAAAGAAACTGCGTTTCACAGGCCTTTGGAAGAGATGTTCCCGGTAGGCTGTAAGAGCACTGTGCAGAGCGAGTTGTTTCTTAGCTTCCCAAAGAGCTGGAAGCAAGATGCTGTGGGGCCCAACTCGCCCTGTGGAAAGAAGCCTGCACGTTGTGCCTTTCAGCTCTAGGGCAAAGTAGCACACCCAGAGCAGAAGTCCTAATACAGCCAGATCAGGCCTGCAAAGAAACTGCGTTTCCCAGGCCTTTGGAAGAGATGTTCCCACTAGGCTGTAAGAGCACAGTGCAGAGCGAGTTGTTTCTTAGCTTCCCAAAGAGCTGGAAGCAAGATGCTGTGGGGCCCTACTCGCCCTTTGGAAAGAAGCCTGCACGTTGTGCCTTTCAGCTCTAGGGCAAAGTAGCACACCCAGAGCAGAAGTCCTACTTCTGCCAGATCAGGCCTGCAAAGAAACTGCGTTTCCCAGGCCTTTGGAAGAGATGTTCCCACTAGGCTGTAAGAGCACTGTGCAGAGCGAGTTGTTTCTTAGCTTCCCAAAGAGCTGGAAGCAAGATGCTGTGGGGCCCAACTCGCCCTTTGGAAAGAAGCCTGCACGTTGTGCCTTTCAGCTCTAGGGCAAAGTAGCACACCCAGAGCAGAAGTCCTACTTCAGCCAGATCAGGCCTGCAAAGAAACTGCGTTTCACAGGCCTTTGGAAGAGATGTTCCCGGTAGGCTGTAAGAGCACTGTGCAGAGCGAGTTGTTTCTTAGCTTCCCAAAGAGCTGGAAGCAAGATGCTGTGGGGCCCAACTCGCCCTTTGGAAAGAAGCCTGCACGTTGTGCCTTTCAGCTCTAGGGCAAAGTAGCACACCCAGAGCAGAAGTCCTACTTCAGCCAGATCAGGCCTGCAAAGAAACTGCGTTTCACAGGCCTTTGGAAGAGATGTTCCCGGTAGGCTGTAAGAGCACTGTGCAGAGCGAGTTGTTTCTTAGCTTCCCAAAGAGCTGGAAGCAAGATGCTGTGGGGCCCAACTCGCCCTTTGGAAAGAAGCCTGCACGTTGTGCCTTTCAGCTCTAGGGCAAAGTAGCACACCCAGAGCAGAAGTCCTACTTCAGCCAGATCAGGCCTGCAAAGAAACTGCGTTTCACAGGCCTTTGGAAGAGATGTTCCCGGTAGGCTGTAAGAGCACTGTGCAGAGCGAGTTGTTTCTTAGCTTCCCAAAGAGCTGGAAGCAAGATGCTGTGGGGCCCAACTCGCCCTTTGGAAAGAAGCCTGCACGTTGTGCCTTTCAGCTCTAGGGCAAAGTAGCACACCCAGAGCAGAAGTCCTACTTCAGCCAGATCAGGCCTGCAAAGAAACTGCGTTTCACAGGCCTTTGGAAGAGATGTTCCCACTAGGCTGTAAAGGAACTTTGCAGAGCGAGTTGTTTCTTAGCTTCCCAAAGAGCTGGAAGCAAGACGCTGTGGGGCCCAACTCGCCCTTTGGAAAGAAGCCTGCACGTTGTGCCTTTCAGCTCTAGGGCAAAGTAGCACACCCAGAGCAGAAGTCCTACTTCAGCCAGATCAGGCCTGCAAAGAAACTGCGTTTCACAGGCCTTTGGAAGAGATGTTCCCGGTAGGCTGTAAGAGCAATGTGCAGAACGAGTTGTTTCTTAGCTTCCCAAAGAGCTGGAAGCAAGATGCTGTGGGGCCCAACTCGCCCTTTGGAAAGAAGCCTGCACGTTGTGCCTTTCAGCTCTAGGGCAAAGTAGCACACCCAGAGCAGAAGTCCTACTTCAGCCAGATCAGGCCTGCAAAGAAACTGCGTTTCCCAGGCCTTTGGAAGAGATGTTCCCGGTAGGCTGTAAGAGCACTGTGCAGAGCGAGTTGTTTCTTAGCTTCCCAAAGAGCTGGAAGCAAGATGCTGTGGGGCCCAACTCGCCCTTTGGAAAGAAGCCTGCACGTTGTGCCTTTCAGCTCTAGGGCAAAGTAGCACACACAGAGCAGAAGTCCTACTACAGCCAGATCAGGCATGCAAAGAAACTGCGTTTCACGGGCCTTTGGAAGAGATGTTCCCGGTAGGCTGTAAGAGCACTGTGCAGAGCGAGTTGTTTCTTAGCTTCCCAAAGAGCTGGAAGCAAGATGCTGTGGGGCCCAACTCGCCCTTTGGAAAGAAGCCCGCACGTTGTGCCTTTCAGCTCTAGGGCAAAGTAGCACACCCAGAGCAGAAGTCCTACTTCAGCCAGATCAGGCCTTCAAAGAAACTGCGTTTCACTGGCCTTTGGAAGAGATGTTCCAACTAGGCTGTAAGAACACTGTGCAGATCGAGTTGTTTCTTAGCTTCCCAAAGAGCTGGAAGCAAGACGCTGTGGGGCCAAACTCGCCCTTTGGAAAGAAGCTTGCACGTTGTGCCTTTCAGCTCTAGGGCAAAGTGGCACACCCAGAGCAGAAGTCCTACTTCAGCCAGATCAGGCCTGCAAAGAAACTGCGTTTCCCAGGCCTTTGGAAGAGATGTTCCCGGTAGGCTGTAAGAGCACTGTGCAGAGCGAGTTGTTTCTTAGCTTCCCAAAGAGCTGGAAGCAAGATGCTGTGCGGCCCAACTCGCCCTTTGGAAAGAAGCCTGCACGTTGTTCCTTTCAGCTCTAGGGCAAAGTGGCACACCCAGAGCAGAAGTCCTACTTCAGCCAGATCAGGCCTGCAAAGAAACTGCGTTTCACAGGCCTTTGGAAGAGATGTTCCCGGTAGGCTGTAAGAGCACTGTGCAGAGCGAGTTGTTTCTTAGCTTCCCAAAGAGCTGGAAGCAAGATGCTGTGGGGCCCAACTCGCCCTGTGGACAGAAGCCTGCACGTTGTGCCTTTCAGCTCTAGGGCAAAGTAGCACACACAGAGCAGAAGTCCTACTACAGCCAGATCAGGCCTGCAAAGAAACTTCGTTTCACGGGCCTTTGGAAGAGATGTTCCCGGTAGGCTGTAAGAGCACTGTGCAGAGCGAGTTGTTTCTTAGCTTCCCAAAGAGCTGGAAGCAAGATGCTGTGGGGCCCAACTCGCCCTTTGGAAAGAAGCCTGCACGTTGTGCCTTTCAGCTCTAGGGCAAAGTAGCACACCCAGAGCAGAAGTCCTACTTCAGCCAGATCAGGCCTGCAAAGAAACTGCGTTTCACAGGCCTTTGGAAGAGATGTTCCAACTAGGCTGTAAGAACACTGTGCAGATCGAGTTGTTTCTTAGCTTCCCAAAGAGCTGGAAGCAAGATGCTGTGGGGTCCAACTCGCCCTTTGGAAAGAAGCCTGCACGTTGTGCCTTTCAGCTCTAGGGCAAAGTAGCACACCCAGAGCAGAAGTCCTACTTCAGCCAGATCAGGCCTGCAAAGAAACTGCGTTTCACAGGCCTTTGGAAGACATGTTCCCGGTAGGCTGTATGAGCACTGTGCAGAGCGAGTTGTTTCTTAGCTTCCCAAAGAGCAGGAAGCAAGATGCTGTGGGGCCCAACTCACCCTTTGGAAAGAAGCCTGCACGTTGTGCCTTTCAGCTCTAGGGCAAAGTGGCACACCCAGAGCAGAAGTCCTACTTCAGCCAGATCAGGCCTGCAAAGAAACTGCGTTTCACAGGCCTTTGGAAGAGATGTTCCCGGTAGGCTGTAAGAGCACTGTGCAGAGCGAGTTGTTTCTTAGCTTCCCAAAGAGCTGGAAGCAAGCTGCTGTGGGGCCCAACTCGCCATTTGGAAAGAAGCCTGCACGTTATGCCTTTCAGCTCTAGGGCAAAGTAGCACACCCAGAGCAGAAGTCCTACTTCAGCCAGATCAGGCCTACAAAGAAACTGCGTTTCACAAGCCTTTGGAAGACATGTTCCCGGTAGGCTGTAAGAGCACTGTGCAGAGCGAGTTGTTTCTTAGCTTCCCAAAGAGCTGGAAGCAAGCTGCTGTGGGGCCCAACTCGCCCTTTGGAAAGAAGCCTGCACGTTGTGCCTTTCAGGTCTAGGGCAAAGTAGCACACCCAGAGCAGAAGTCCTACTTCAGCCAGATCAGGCCTGCAAAGAAACTGCGTTTCACAGGCCTTTGGAAGAGATGTTCCCCGTAGGCTGTAAGAGCACTGTGCAGAGCGAGTTGTTTCTTAGCTTCCCAAAGAGCTGGAAGCAAGATGCTGTGGGGCCCAACTCGCCCTTTGGAAAGAAGCCTGCACGTTGTGCCTTTCAGCTCTAGGGCAAAGTAGCACACCCAGAGCAGAAGTCCTACTTCAGCCAGATCAGGCCTGCAGAGAAACTGCGTTTCACAGGCCTTTGGAAGACATGTTACCGGTAGGCTGTAAGAGCACTGTGCAGAGCGAGTTGTTTCTTAGCTTCCCAAAGAGCTAGAAGCAAGATGCTGTGGGCCCCAACTCGCCCTTTGGAAAGAAGCCTGCACGTTGTGCCTTTCAGCTCTAGGGCAAAGTAACACACCCAGAGCAGAAGTCCTACTTCAGCCAGATCAGGCCTGCAAAGAAACTGCGTTTCACAGGCCTTTGTAAGAGATGTTCCCGGTAGGCTGTAAGAGCACTGTGCAGAGCGAGTTGTTTCTTAGCTTCCCAAAGAGCTGGAAGCAAGCTGCTGTGGGGCCCAACTCGCCCTTTGGAAAGAAGCCTGCACGTTGTGCCTTTCAGCTCTAGGGCAAAGTAGCACACCCAGAGCAGAAGTCCTACTTCAGCCAGATCAGGCCTGCAAAGAAACTGCGTTTCACAGGCCTTTGTAAGAGATGTTCCCGGTAGGCTGTAAGAGCACTGTGCAGAGCGAGTTGTTTCTTAGCTTCTCAAAGAGCTGGAAGCAAGATGCTGTGGGGCCCAACTCGCCCTTTGGAAAGAAGCCTGCACGTTGTGCCTTTCAGCTCTAGGGCAAAGTAGCACACCCAGAGCAGAAGTCCTACTTCAGCCAGATCAGGCCTGCAAAGAAACTGCGTTTCACAGGCCTTTGGAAGAGATGTTCCCGGTAGGCTGTAAGAGCACTGTGCAGAGCGAGTTGTTTCTTAGCTTCCCAAAGAGCTGGAAGCAAGATGCTGTGGGGCCCAACTCGCCCTTTTTAAAGAAGCCTGCACGTTGTGCCTTTCAGCTCTAGGGCAAAGTAGCACACCCAGAGCAGAAGTCCTACTTCAGCCAGATCAGGCCTGCAAAGAAACTGCGTTTCACAGGCCTTTGGAAGAGATGTTCCCGGTAGGCTGTAAGAGCACTGTGCAGAGCGAGTTGTTTCTTAGCTTCCCAAAGAGCTGGAAGCAAGATGCTGTGCGGCCCAACTCGCCCTTTGGAAAGAAGCCTGCACGTTGTGCCTTTCAGCTCTAGGGCAAAGTAGCACACCCAGAGCAGAAGTCCTACTTCAGCCAGATCAGGCCTGCAAAGAAACTGCGTTTCACAGGCCTTTGGAAGAGATGTTCCCGGTAGGCTGTAAGAGCACTGTGCAGAGCGAGTTGTTTCTTAGCTTCCCAAAGAGCTGGAAGCAAGATGCTGTGCGGCCCAACTCGCCCTTTGGAAAGAAGCCTGCACGTTGTGCCTTTCAGCTCTAGGGCAAAGTAGCACACCCAGAGCAGAAGTCCTACTTCAGCCAGATCAGGCCTGCAAAGAAACTGCGTTTCACAGGCCTTTGGAAGAGATGTTCCCGGTAGGCTGTAAGAGCACTGTGCAGATCGAGTTGTTTCTTAGCTTCCCAAAGAGCTGGAAGCAAGATGCTGTGGGGCCCAACTCGCCCTTTGGAAAGAAGCCTGCACGTTGTTCCTTTCAGCCCTAGGGCAAAGTAGCACACCCAGAGCAGAAGTCCTACTTCAGCCAGATCAGGCCTGCAAAGAAACTGCGTTTCCCAGGCCTTTGGAAGAGATGTTCCCGGTAGGCTGTAAGAGCACTGTGCAGAGCGAGTTGTTTCTTAGCTTCCCAAAGAGCTGGAAGCAAGATGCTGTGGGGCCCAACTCGCCCTTTGGAAAGAAGCCTGCACGTTGTGCCTTTCAGCTCTAGGGCAAAGTAGCACACCCAGAGCAGAAGTCCTACTTCAGCCAGATCAGGCCTGCAAAGAAACTGCGTTTCCCAGGCCTTTGGAAGAGATGTTCCCGGTAGGCTGTAAGAGCACTGTGCAGAGCGAGTTGTTTCTTAGCTTCCCAAAGAGCTGGAAGCAAGATGCTGTGCGGCCCAACTCGCCCTTTGGAAAGAAGCCTGCACGTTGTGCCTTTCAGCTCTAGGGCAAAGTAGCACACCCAGAGCAGAAGTCCTACTTCAGCCAGATCAGGCCTGCAAAGAAACTGCGTTTCACAGGCCTTTGGAAGAGATGTTCCCGGTAGGCTGTAAGAGCACTGTGCAGAGCGAGTTGTTTCTTAGCTTCCCAAAGAGC
Organism: Equus caballus; assembly: GCF_041296265.1. Classification (NCBI taxonomy): domain Eukaryota; kingdom Metazoa; phylum Chordata; class Mammalia; order Perissodactyla; family Equidae; genus Equus; species Equus caballus. Next base: position 72,780,598 of record NC_091684.1, read on the forward strand.
TGGAAGCAAGATGCTGTGGGGCCCAACTCGCCCTTTGGAAAGAAGCCTGCACGTTGTGCCTTTCAGCTCTAGGGCAAAGTAGCACACCCAGAGCAGAAGTCCTACTTCAGCCAGATCAGGCCTGTAAAGAAACTGCGTTTCACAGGCCTTTGGAAGAGATGTTCCCGGTAGGCTGTAAGAGCACTGTGCAGAGCGAGTTGTTTCTTAGCTTCCCAAAGAGCTGGAAGCAAGATGCTGTGGGGCCCACTCGCCCTTTGGAAAGAAGCCTGCACGTTGTGCCTTTCAGCTCTAGGGCAAAGTAGCACACCCAGAGCAGAAGTCCTACTTCAGCCAGATCAGGCCTGCAAAGAAACTGCGTTTCACAGGCCTTTGGAAGAGATGTTCCCACTAGGCTGTAAGAGCACTGTGCAGAGCGAGTTGTTTCTTAGCTTCCCAAAGAGCTAGAAGCAAGATGCTGTGGGCCCCAACTCGCCCTTTGGAAAGAAGCCTGCACGTTGTGCCTTTCAGCTCTAGGGCAAAGTAGCACACCCAGAGCAGAAGTCCTACTTCAGCCAGATCAGGCCTGCAAAGAAACTGCGTTTCACAGGCCTTTGGAAGAGATGTTCCCGGTAGGCTGTAAGAGCAATGTGCAGAGCGAGTTGTTTCTTAGCTTCCCAATGAGCTGGAAGCAAGATGCTGTGGGGCCCAACTCGCCCTTTGGAAAGAAGCCTGCACGTTGTGCCTTTCAGCTCTAGGGCAAAGTAGCACACCCAGAGCAGAAGTCCTACTTCAGCCAGATCAGGCCTGCAAAGAAACTGCGTTTCACAGGCCTTTGGAAGAGATGTTCCCGGTAGGCTGTAAGAGCACTGTGCAGAGCGAGTTGTTTCTTAGCTTCCCAAAGAGCTGGAAGCAAGATGCTGTGGGGCCCAACTCGCCCTTTTTAAAGAAGCCTGCACGTTGTGCCTTTCAGCTCTAGGGCAAAGTAGCACACCCAGAGCAGAAGTCCTACTTCAGCCAGATCAGGCCTGCAAAGAAACTGCGTTTCACAGGCCTTTGGAAGAGATGTTCCCGGTAGGCTGTAAGAGCACTGTGCAGAGCGAGTTGTTTCTTAGCTTCCCAAAGAGCTGGAAGCAAGATGCTGTGCGGCCCAACTCGCCCTTTGGAAAGAAGCCTGCACGTTGTGCCTTTCAGCTCTAGGGCAAAGTAGCACACCCAGAGCAGAAGTCCTACTTCAGCCAGATCAGGCCTGCAAAGAAACTGCGTTTCACAGGCCTTTGGAAGAGATGTTCCCGGTAGGCTGTAAGAGCACTGTGCAGAGCGAGTTGTTTCTTAGCTTCCCAAAGAGCTGGAAGCAAGATGCTGTGCGGCCCAACTCGCCCTTTGGAAAGAAGCCTGCACGTTGTGCCTTTCAGCTCTAGGGCAAAGTAGCACACCCAGAGCAGAAGTCCTACTTCAGCCAGATCAGGCCTGCAAAGAAACTGCGTTTCACAGGCCTTTGGAAGAGATGTTCCCGGTAGGCTGTAAGAGCACTGTGCAGAGCGAGTTGTTTCTTAGCTTCCCAAAGAGCTGGAAGCAAGATGCTGTGGGGCCCAACTCGCCCTTTGGAAAGAAGCCTGCACGTTGTGCCTTTCAGGTCTAGGGCAAAGTAGCACACCCAGAGCAGAAGTCCTACTTCAGCCAGATCAGTCCTGTAAAGAAACTGCGTTTCACAGGCCTTTGGAAGAGATGTTCCCGGTAGGCTGTAAGAGCACTGTGCAGAGCGAGTTGTTTCTTAGCTTCCCAAAGAGCTGGAAGCAAGATGCTGTGCGGCCCAACTCGCCCTTTGGAAAGAAGCCTGCACGTTGTGCCTTTCAGCTCTAGGGCAAAGTAGCACACCCAGAGCAGAAGTCCTACTTCAGCCAGATCAGGCCTGCAAAGAAACTGCGTTTCACAGGCCTTTGGAAGAGATGTTCCCACTAGGCTGTAAGAGCACTGTGCAGAGCGAGTTGTTTCTTAGCTTCCCAAAGAGCTAGAAGCAAGATGCTGTGGGGCCCAACTCGCCCTTTGGAAAGAAGCCTGCACGTTGTGCCTTTCAGCTCTAGGGCAAAGTAGCACACCCAGAGCAGAAGTCCTACTTCAGCCAGATCAGGCCTGCAAAGAAACTGCGTTTCACAGGCCTTTGTAAGAGATGTTCCCGGTAGGCTGTAAGAGCACTGTGCAGAGCGAGTTGTTTCTTAGCTTCCCAAAGAGCTGGAAGCAAGCTGCTGTGGTGCCCAACTCGCCCTTTGGAAAGAAGCCTGCACGTTGTGCCTTTCAGCTCTAGGGCAAAGTAGCACACCCAGAGCAGAAGTCCTACTTCAGCCAGATCAGGCCTGCAAAGAAACTGCGTTTCACAGGCCTTTGGAAGAGATGTTCCCACTAGGCTGTAAGAGCACTGTGCAGAGCGAGTTGTTTCTTAGCTTCCCAAAGAGCTGGAAGCAAGATGCTGTGGGGCCCAACTCGCCCTTTGGAAAGAAGCCTGCACGTTGTGCCTTTCAGCTCTAGGGCAAAGTAGCACACCCAGAGCAGAAGTCCTACTTCAGCCAGATCAGGCCTGCAAAGAAACTGCGTTTCACAGGCCTTTGGAAGAGATGTTCCCGGTAGGCTGTAAGAGCACTGTGCAGAGTGAGTTGTTTCTTAGCTTCCCAAAGAGCTGGAAGCAAGATGCTGTGGGGCCCAACTCGCCCTTTGGAAAGAAGCCTGCACGTTGTGCCTTTCAGCTCTAGGGCAAAGTAGCACACCCAGAGCAGAAGTCCCACTTCAGCCAGATCAGGCCTGCAAAGAAACTGCGTTTCACAGGCCTTTGGAAGAGATGTTCCCGGTAGGCTGTAAGAGCACTGTGCAGAGCGAGTTGTTTCTTAGCTTCCCAAAGAGCTGGAAGCAAGCTGCTGTGGGGCCCAACACGCCCTTTGGAAAGAAGCCTGCACGTTGTGCCTTTCAGCTCTAGGGCAAAGTAGCACACCCAGAGCAGAAGTCCCACTTCAGCCAGATCAGGCCTGCAAAGAAACTGCGTTTCACAGGCCTTTGGAAGAGATGTTCCCGGTAGGCTGTAAGAGCACTGTGCAGAGCGAGTTGTTTCTTAGCTTCCCAAAGAGCTGGAAGCAAGATGCTGTGGGGCCCAACTCGCCCTTTGGAAAGAAGCCAGCACGTTGTGCCTTTATGCTCTAGGGCAATGCCGCACACTCAGAGCAGAAGTTCTACTTCAAGCAGATCACGCCTGCAAAGAAGCTGCGTTTCACATGCCTTTGGAAGAGATGTTCCCACTAGGCTGTAAGAGCACTGTGCAGAGCGAGTTGTTTCTTAGCTTCCCAAAGAGCTGGAAGCAAGATGCTGTGGGGCCCAACTCGCCCTTTGGAAAGAAGCCTGCACGTTGTGCCTTTCAGCTCTATGGCAATGTAGCACACCCAGAGCAGAAGTCCTACTTCAGCCAGATCAGGCCTGCAAAGAAACTGCTTTTCACAGGCCTTTGGAAGAGATGTTCCCGGTAGGCTGTAAGAGCACTGTGCAGAGCGAGTTGTTTCTTAGCTTCCCAAAGAGCTGGAAGCAAGATGCTGTGGGGCCCATCTCGCCCTTTGGAAAGAAGCCTGCACGTTGTGCCTTTCAGCTCTAGGGCAATGTAGCACACCCAGAGCAGAAGTTCTACTTCAGCGAGATCAGGCCTGCAAAGAAACTGCTTTTCACAGGCCTTTGGAAGAGATGTTCCCGGTAGGCTGTGAGAGCACTGTGCAGAGCGAGTTGTTTCTTAGCTTCCCAAAGAGATGGAAGCAAGATGCTGTGGGGCCCAACACGCCCTTTGGAAAGAAGCCTGCACGTTGTGCCTTTCAGCTCTAGGGCAAAGTAGCACACCCAGAGCAGAAGTCCTACTTCAGCCAGATCAGGCCTGCAAAGAAACTGCGTTTCACAGGCCTTTGGAAGAGATGTTCCCGGTAGGCTGTAAGAGCACTGTGCAGAGCGAGTTGTTTCTTAGCTTCCCAAAGAGCTGGAAACAAGATGCTGTGGGGCCCATCTCGCCCTTTGGAAAGAAGCCTGCACGTTGTGCCTTTCAGCTCTAGGGCAATGTAGCACACCCAGAGCAGAAGTTCTACTTCAGCGAGATCAGGCCTGCAAAGAAACTGCTTTTCACAGGCCTTTGGAAGAGACGTTCCCGGTAGGCTGTGAGAGCACTGTGCAGAGCGAGTTGTTTCTTAGCTTCCCAAAGAGCTGGAAGCAAGATGCTTTGGGGCCCAACTCGCCCTTTGGAAAGAAGCCTGCACG